>NC_046312.1:117910572-118247863 GCF_009819535.1 Lacerta agilis
ACTTACTTCCCAGGGAATTGAGGATGACTTCAAATGGGGGGGGGGACCCAAAGGTACTAAGCAGTATTTAAAAACTCGGTTGTTTTTCTTTTGTGGGGTGTGCACGCGCATCTTTACAAAACTGTGGCAACTGTGTTAAGCGCGATGCCAGAAATTTGAAGAAATCCCTCCAGATTTCTCTTATGAAGCTCTAATGTTGTTTATGTACATTGCAGCAGGGATGGAAGATACATAAGGTTTCATGTTCCTCAAAGGAGTGATACAGCTAAGGCAACGAAGCATCCCTTGTCTTTTGTTCTCTAGCTCACGGTTAACGAAGCCGCTGCTCAATTGTGTGTGAAGGATAACGCACTGCTGACCCGGAGGGACGAACTCTTTGCACTGGCGCGACAAATATCCCGAGAAGTTACCTACAAATACACTTACCGGACTACCAAGTAAGTGCTTTTTTTTTAAGGGGAAAGATCCTAATTGCTTTAATGAGGTTTATCGTGAAGTATCAGAAAACCTGTTTTTATTCTTCTTGTTCTGCAGTCAGGGCCATAGAATCATAGAAATATAGAGTTGGAAGGGAACCTGAGGGTCATCTAGTCCAACCCCCCACGACCCTGAAATCAAGAGTCCCACGCTCTCCCTGACTCATAGTCCTGGTTCATAAACATGACGAACCATAGATGTGGTGGGAAGGCATGAATTTGTGTGCTTTCTCATGACACCTATAACCTAACCCATGGGTAGACAAACTAAGGCCCGGGGGCCTGATCCAGCCCAATCGCTTTCTAAACCCGGCCCACGGATGGTCTGGGAATCAGCATGTTTTTACATGAGTAGAATGTGTCCTTTTATTTAAAATGCATCTCTGGGTTATTTGTGGGGCCTGCCTGGTGTTTTTACACGAGTAGAATGTGTGCTTTTATTTAAAATGCATCTCTGGGTTATTTGTGAGGCATACGTTCATTCCCCCCCCCAAAAAAATATAGTCCAGCCCCCCCAAAAGTTGGAGGGACAGTGGACCGGCCCCCTGCTGAAAAAGTTTGCTGACCCCTGAATGTGCACACACCATCCCACCTATTGGGAGCCCATGAGTCTTTGCATTTCCACACCACATTTTTCTAGTTGTTGCAGAAAATCGTATTTTTTGTAGATCGGGTGGCTTCAACAGGGTTGACGTTAAATATCCAACCCCAACCCCAACCCTGACATGCTAGCTTCCTTTGTACAGGGAGTTGTTTATACAAAGGAGCATTCAAACACGCAAACCTTGCTCCACTGCCCATAATCTCTAATGGTAGTCCAGCAAGATTGAAGCTTACATCAAGTTCTTAAACGTGCTCTGTGAACCTATCCAGAAATTGAGGCTTAAATGAGAAATTTCAGTTTTCTATCTCTCTGTTGCAGGCAAGGATTTCCCCAAAGATCCCCCCCCCCAAAGATAGTGTGCGCTACTTAGTAAAAACAAAACAAAATGTGTTTTCATCTCCTAGGTCTAAATGTGGAGAAAGGGATGAACTGTCACCAAAGAGAATTAAGATAGAGGTACTGTATTTCAACTTGTTCTGTTTAGTTGTAATTGCTAAAACCGACTTGTGTGAGAGAGGAAAGAACCATTAAGGCTTCGTTTGGTGAATGGCTATGTTCTGCCTCATTCTCCCGACTGAAAAACAAATCCCTTAAAATACAATGCGTTCCGAATAAATATGGTCGGGTTTATCGAAGGTTCTGTACTAGTCACTTAAAATATGAGGGCAGTTGAAACAATATAATGGAGCTTGTGAAGTTGTGAGTTTGGAGAGAACTTGGCCAGTAATCAGGATAAAATAGATACATGTTCCATCTCCCCCTGCACTTCCCCAGTTTTATTTATTTCTTGCTTTTATTTATTGCCCCCTTTTCACAGCATTTCTACAGTGGAACGGGCACAAGAAATTCCTGCATATATAGATTTTCTTTTCCATTCAGTTGATAGTAGCAGTAACACATACACACACACACATACCTGGCCTTTTGCACAGTTACACATGTTCTTCCCTGAAGTAAGTAAAAGGAAAAAACCAGCCCATGAGGATGGGGGAGAGCTTCTCCCCAAAAAGCTTATGAGACCGGGATGTCTCTACTTAATTTTTTTTTCATGGAGAAGATCAGTAGGTATTATTTCAGCAGAATACCGGGGGGTACGGGACACATCAATTTGAATTTAAATATTTCACTTTATAAATACTGGGCTGATTTTACTGGAGAATATTTTTAGGAGTGGAATTTGACTGATGTTACATCCTCATCATAAGGCTCCTGTCTAGCTTCGGCTGTAGATCAGTTAATTGCAGCACAATCTTATGCATGTTTGCTCATTCAATTGTGTTAGATGGGGCTTGCTGAGTGCAGCCTCAGTGCCATGCTAGATAAACACTGTATGTTTATCATATAATAATAATAATATTAAATTATTTGTACCCTACCCATCTGGCTGGGTTTCCCCAGGCTTAGTTATGGTTATTATTATTAGTATTAAAATTTTGATTTCTATACTGGCCTTTTTTAACAATCTCAAGAGTGGTGTCCAACATTAAAAACATATTTTATGGAGCATAATAAAAAACATAATTAAAAAGCATAGTAGTACAGTGGTACCTCGGAAGCATAGCTGTCAACTTTCCCCCTTTTTAAAGGGAAATTCCCTTGTTCCGAATAGGATTCCTCGCAAGAAAAGGGAAAAGTTGACAGCTATGCTCGGAAGTCGAATGGAATCCGTTCCGGAAGTCCGTTCGACTTCCCAAACGTTCAAAAACCAAGGTGCAGTTTCCAATTGGCTGCAGGAAGCTCCTGCAGCCAATCGGAAGCCGCATCGGAGGTTTGGGTTCCAAAGAACGTTCGCAAACTGGAACGCTCACTTGTACAGTATTCTTGTATAGTATATAGTCTGCATAGTATACAGCATAATAATAAAAAATAATCATAATAACAGTCCCCTTTCTTTAACAGACCATAGATTATTTAATAGCTGAAAGCCTCGGTAAAGAGGAATGTTTTTGCCTAGTGCCTAAAAGACGTGTAATGATGGCGCCAGGCGAGCCTCTCTGGGAAGAGCATTCCACAGACAAGGAGCCACCGCAGAGAAGACCCATTCCCGTTATGCTCATAGTAAAACTATTGAAATAAATTAAGCCTCACTTAAGTGTGACTGACATTGGATGTTGCCCTTTATTCCATCATGGTTTTCTTCCGGCAAATAATGGTCCTCTGTACCTCCATTTGAGGAGCACTGGCAACAATTTTCGGCACGTCATGCTCAGTTAAACGGTCTGGGTCCTCTCTGTGTGCTAGAGCATCGTTTGACCTAAACACAAATAATTTTGTTGAGTAGGTGGAACTATTGGGGGGGGGGCTGTTTTCAGATACCTCCATAAACTGTGTTTCGTTGTTCGGATCTTCCTAAAGGAGGGAAATAACACGGAGAGAAACTCCTGCCAGTAGCTCTGGGAAGTTCTTGCCCTGTCTGATGGATCTTGTTGCCATTAGGAAACAATTTCCTGATAGTCAGAAAAATGAACACATGTATACGCACACTCTGGCTTATGGAGGTAATGACTAAACCTAGCAAAAACATGGAAATATATTCAGTATTTTTTCATTTTGTATTTTTTTAAAAATAGACCCAGTTTTAAATAATGTAGCTTGCAGACTGAGTAAATAGGCTGTCAATTTTACCGTAATTTCCCTTCTGTGTTGAGGGATATGTGATACAGCAGACCAGTAGTTATTTGGATGCATATATTTGCTGCATATATTTCCCTGTAAAGGAACGTTTCAGGAAATGGTCCCTTTGGATGCAAGAATTCCTTTGTACAATTCGATTTTGTGTGTGTGTGTGTGTGTGTGTTTAAACTACCCTGGGAAAATGTCGAGGGCACATTTTTATTCTGTAACTGCTTGTTTTGAGGTGGACTAAAAGTGAAGAGACAGGGCGAGGGAATAATTAGCGACTTACATGTTCCTATAAAAGCCAGCGAGAATTTTGCAAAGGGACTTTGAAAGTCTTGTTACTTTTTGTGCTGCAGGAAAAGGAAGGTAATTGCTGCGATCCATTCCTAAACGCATAGGCCTGTCCCAAAACTAGACCCTAGTAAAAGAGTTAGGTTGTAAAATGCCAAACATCTACATGTTTCATATAGACATGGATTGAATGTGGTGCTAGTCATACTCAGAGTAGACCCATTGAAATTGATTTCTAGGAGTAATTTAAGACCATTATTTCCTTTGGCTTGGTTGTACAGTCGTACCTCGGAAGTCGAACGGAATCCGTTCCGGAAGTCCGCTCGACTTCCAAAATGTTTCGAAATCAAGGCGCGGCTTCCGATTGGCTGCAGGAGGCTCCAAAGGAAAGCAGAGCGATACGTTTGGCACCAGCTTGGCTGCAGGAGTTGCTGGCAGGAGGCGTACAAGGCATCTTAGGGACTCTACTCTGCATTTGTGTAGGGTTTACTCCATAGCCAGTGTGGTGTTGTGGTTAAGAGCAGTGGACTTGTAATCTGGTGAACCGGGTTCGCGTCTCTGCTCCTCCACATGCAGTGTTGGGTGAACTTGGGCTAGTCACACTTCTCTGAAGTCTCTCAGCCTCACTCACCTCACAGAATGTTTGTTGTGGGGAAGGAAGGGAAAAGGAAATTGTTAGCCACTTTGAGACTCCTTAGGGTAGCGATGAAGCGGGATATTAAATCCAAACTCTTCTTCTTCTTCTTCCACTGAAGATGTACCACAAGGCAGGGTTAGGATCAGAGTTTTTTCCTTCTCCTAGATAGGCTACCTTCCCAGGTTGATGAGCCCCATTTGCCCCTTGCTTTTCTCTACAGCACGTGCAGAGACTGCCTTCTTGGCCATTGGACCAACTATTGATCTCGTCCGCTCAGTCTGCCAATACCTGTCTTTATGGAGCAAGCAAGCAAGCAAGCAAATAATCCAAAGCCCTGGTAATGCTTGAAACAAAGAATGCTTGCTGTTTGTTTGTTAAACAGTAAAACCATAAACAGGGCGGTGATACAATGACTATTGCAATTGACACAAGAGGAGGAGGTTTAACAAACTGAAGGACACCGTCCTCTTTCTGTGTTCTTCCCTATGGAAACATGCAGATGGGTACAGATATACCCTGCTTTAAGTCATTTACATACTGCCTTCTCCTGTATATTATTTACTACAACTCTCGATGACTAAGCTCCTTAGCGTCTAAACATCGGATTACCAGAACGACGTCCAAGCACTGAACCACTGGTATATCACAAGTGGACTTTTTATTACTGCATTTGCAATTGTTCAAGATAATATCTGTTTTGGAAAGAGAAGAGATGAGCTCTGAACCACTGATATATTTACAAGCGAACTCTTTACTTACTGCGCTTGCTATTGTTTAAGAAAAAACCTATTTGGGAAAGAAACTGCTTTTGCTATTTTTATGGATGTTCAGTGTTTACAGATAGTTGCCATTTGTTTGCTAAAGACAAGGGAAAATATGGTTTACCTCACTGAGGCCTAGTAACTTTTCAGGATTTCAGCCTGTCTGGTATTGTTCTTGCGAACACCTCCCATACAGTGGCAGGTGGTGCCCCCCCCCCTTTTTAAAAAGCTTAAGTTCTGGAAGTGCTATACAGCTTGCTGAAGCATGAGCCAGGAACTTTTATAGATGGCGCCTTAACCCTTGAATACATACGCCAAGCTATTTTTTCTCTTGCCACCTCACTTCTCCTGCTTAGATGAGGACTGAAACGCAGGAGCCCAGATTGTCACTACAGTCATATCTTGGTTTTCAAGCAACCTAGTTCTCAAAACGTTTCGGCTCCCGAACGCCGCAAACCCAGAAGTGACTGTTCCGGTTTGCGAACTACTTTTGGAAGCCAAACATCCGACGGGGGCTTCCGATCGGCTGCAGGAGCTTCGGTTTGGTTTCCGAACAGTTTGGAAGTCGAATGGACTTCCAGAACGGATTCTATTTGACTTCCAAGATACGACTGTACTGTTGATTCCCCTTCTGCCTTTCCACCGGCGTCAGTGTGTGTAAAACACTGCCATTTTGATCCCGGGAGGCGTTTAATGCCTCTGTTCCACAGGTGGAAATGATTACCCCCCCGGGGCGTGATGTGAAATGTCCCCCCCCCCACCGGTATAATAAAGAGGAGGGTTTTCCTCCCTCCCTCTCCGAGATGGAGGCGCCTGAGAGCAGGACTGCATGGGCAAGCAAACCTACGGACGGCTTGGTTCCAGCTAACGCCAGGGTTGCAAACATCACCTCTGCAGAGGGAAGGAGTTTTGCATAAGCAACACACAAAAGAAAGAGGGCGGAGGGTGTGCGTGGAGGCGAAGCATATCACAAATTACACCTGATTACCTGTGAAAGCCTTCCCCCCCCTCCTTCCCCCATGTGACCTCTCCGTTTTCTCGATGGAGTGGGTGGGTACGTTTGCAGGGAGAGGCGGGGGCGGAATCCCGGGAAAATGACAAGCGCTGGGAGCCGAGTGGGCGGGAGAAGGAATGCAGCAATTAGGTTCGGATTTGGGAGCAGCTATTAATGAGTTGCGGCGAGGTCCCTGAATGGCCTTCTCACGTGCAACGAAACAAAAGCAATATTTTAGTTACAAGAAGTTCCCACCCTCCCTCTTCAGCAGACGCCTTGATCCATGTGTGTGTAAGTGTGTGTGTGTAAGTGTGGAGTTGATGTGGGTGCCCCCTCACTTCCCCCCCCCCCAAGTCGGTGACACCAACAGCACACAAGGCTTTGTGTCTTTGTGCCGGAGAAAGCACAGCAAAATCACTGGTGGTTGAAGGAAGGCTTTGCTCTCTCCAGTGCTGTTATTTTGTGCAGAAAAGGGTGTGTGGCTAGGGGTGTTCCACCCCCCCCAAATACAGGATTGAGTGTCAGCAGGGCATGTGAGACAGACAACAGAGTCATTACAATCCTATGGACTAGCAGTACAAAGGCACCCTGCCGCCAAACAGCACACCCATAAGCGGAGGTGGCGGGAAGATGGATGAGAGGGCGAAACTTGAAAGATTCAGTGGGAGTAAGAGACCTAGAGGGAAATGGAAGGGGTGGGTGGGTAGCTGGGAGGGCTGGAGTGGGGGGGGGAGAGAGAGAGAGGTTCAGCATTCATGTCGGCATGAGTTATAAGGCGGGAGAGAAAGAACGAGGGTATGCCCACGCCACTGCCAAGCAGGGTTGAAAAGCAAGAGAGTGGGGGGATTTCTTTCTCTCCCCGAAGATCACAAAAGAACAGAAGCGGTGCAATCTGGTGTTCGTGTAGGAGAAGTGTTTGGCGGAGGGGAAGAAAGCGCCTGTGGGGCTTGGGAACATCTGCTCAAAGAAATTGCTTTAAGAACAGCCAAGTTGGAAGGGAGCACACTGGGTGTGTTTGATAGAGAGCAATGGGGAAGAAAGGAGCATTTGGCTATCGAGACACTCTTCACCCCCTGCTTCTTCCGTTAGGGTTCCTTTTCATAGACTTTTTTATTATTTAAAAAATCAATTTTATTAAAGGTTTTCAACATATAATACAGTCATGCCATGGATCTCAAAACGCCTTGGCTCCCGAACAGATCGGCTCCTGAGCAATTGAAACCCAGAAGTGAGTGTTCCAGTTTGCGAATGTTCTTTGGAAACCGAACGTCCGACGGGGCTTCTGTGGCTTCTGATGGGCTGCAGGAGGTTTCTGCAGCTAATCAGAAACCGCGCTTTGGTTTCCGAACGTTTTGGAAGTCGAACGGACTTCCGGAACGGATTTTGTTCGACTTCCGAGGTACGACTGTACAATAAAAAAACAACAACAAGCAAAGCTAATACCTTAAAAGATCAAAATAATAAAAAGGAAAAGAAAAGAGAGAGCGAGAAACCACACCCACACAAGCACAAAGTTGTATATTCTATCAACCTTCTATCTTAATCTTCAGTTCACAAACATGAGATCCACGTCTTCCCAGTTCCCATCTTTCTTAGCCTCACACCCGACAAAAACCAATCTACTCTGTCTCTCACACAGATATTTTCTATCCATCTTCTCTCTGAATTCATCTTTGTATCATCTTCATATCATACTATAAAAAATATTATTTAATATTATTTTTTAAAACCTACCAAAAACTTAATAAGAGAAAAAATAGGTACTCTTTTTAAAAAAAAAACCATACACTTTTCTTTCAAAGTGACATCCCAGGAAGAAGTAGGCGGGTTATGGATTTTACCTCTTTCTCTCTTTTTTTGCGGGGTGGTTGCGATGCAGGGCGAAAGCATGTTGAGTAGTTGCCACTCGGACTTAGGGCCTGCAGTGGCATTTCTGGGTGATGAGCCGCGATGCTTGCTCCAAGCCACCTGGGCTCGGAAGGAAGAGTCATATACAACCCTGAACGGCTTCCAAAAAAGCAGGAGTAGAAAAGATCAGCTGGGTAGGAATAGGTATAGGAAATTCCAGTCACGTTCACCCCGGACCTTTGTGTTTGTTTTCATTCTTCCTCCAAACAAGCAGTGTTATCGTTGTGCAATTATCAGTGAAGCAGTGGTTTGAATGGTGCCTTGAATGGTGGTCAAGGGTTCAGCGGACAACACTGGCCTCTGTCCCTCTTTCCTTCCCTCCCTCCTCTGATGCCTTCTTGCGTCTCTGCCCCCCAGAGGCTTGCATGGTTGTTTGTTGCAGCAGCCCAGGCTACAAGCTCCCCAGGCGAATGGTGCCTCTGAGCCTGGCCAGGGGGTTCTTCCCAGGCCCCTGTGGGGCAGTGTGAGGAGGGACCTCTCTTTGGGGCAGTGGGGAGCAGCTCAGAGACCAGGGGCGGCAGCTGCGGCTGCCCAGAGGACTCAAGGAGAGGGGAGAGGAGTGGAGGCTGAGGGAGTACTCCACAAGGGAGGGTGTTCAAAAAAGGATGTAAAGGTAAAGCTACCCCCGACCATTAGGTCCAGTCACGGACGACTCTGGGGTTGAGCGCTCATCTCGCTCTATAGGCCAAGAGAGCTGACGTTTGTCCGCAGACAGCTTCTGGGTCATGTGACCAGCATGACTAAGCCGCTTCTGGCGAAACCAGAGCAGCGCACGGAAACACCGTTTACCTTCCCGCCTGAGCAGTACCTATTTATCTACTTGCACTTTGGTGTGCTTTTGAACTGCTAGGTGGGCAGGAGCTGGGACTGAACAACGGGAGCTCACCCCATCGCGGGGATTCGAACCGCTGACCTTCTGATCGGCAAGCCCTTGGCTCTGTGGTTTAGACCACAGCGCCGCCCGCATCCCTTCTATAAAAGGGTGAGAGGCTGCCAACTCTGCAGGCAAGGGGGTGACGTAACTGGGCTCCTGAGCCCCACAGGGGTGCCGCAGAAAGAATGCAGTTGGTCAAGGAAGCCGTGGACTTAAAAAGGTTGAAAAGCTCTGGGTTAAAGGTTTAAATACTGCTGGTCGCAGCCACCTTCCTCCTCTCCTTTCTCTGCCGCTGCAGCCGCAGTGAGGGTGGAAAGTCAGAGAATCTCTGCCTCGCCACTTACGACAACTGCGTTCACAGTGCTGTGAGCTAGACTGCAGCGCTCTTCAGGCATTCATAACGAATTCACGTAAAGTTGGCGGTAGAGTCACTAGTGCAAGGCCTGCTCCCAGCGAAACCTTCCCCCATTGAGCGGGGAAATCTGAAGAGAGCTTCTAACCACACCAGTTCATTCAGCAGTAGAAGGTTTGGGCAGCACCCATGAGGCAGTGATGTTGGGTTGGGGCGGGGCATCCACCATCCCCTCCCTGCCTGTTGCTTGAGCACCCAGATGAGGCCCATTTGCAAAAGCTGCCTTTGTAGGCTGATGAGGCATATTTAAACCATGTCTTCTTAAATGCAAGCTTGTTGTCAGAAATTTCTAGGGAGCAAACTTTGCAGAAAAGGAGTCGTAATTTGATGTCTCTCTGACGTTATGCAACATGGGCTTCTGTTTTGTTGTACATTTTCATGCTTTCACAACAGAATGAAAGCACAGTGGCTGCGTTTGGAAACTGCTTGCTGATATGGTTACTTCTTTATTTCCCTTCCATCCTAATGTCTTAACTTGCACAAAGCAGACCTTTTGATATTCCTGATTGAAATTCCTAAATAAAAAGGGAGTCTTTTGCTACCTTAAAGTCCAGCATGTTTATTGTGCCACAAGCTTTCATTTAGGTAGAGCAACCTGCACTCGCAGCATTTCTTTGTGCCTTTAAAAGAACCGACTTTTGTTCTACACTTGCTCATCTTCAAAACCTTGAAACATTTATTTTTGCCCTTAAAACAACTGCGGAAGAACTATTGGCTGTAGTGATGATTTAAGACTGGAAAAAAATATCTTTAGTCTTCCGAATCGAAACATTCTGAAATAGTAACAGCTCCTTTCCCTGCTTTTTCATGTTTGCAGGACGGCTTCCCTGACTTCCACGACGCAGTCCAGAGTTTTTACCAGCAGGATTCAGTCAAAATACAACAGGCATTGTCAAAAGGGAAGTGTGAAGACCTGGCTGCGCTTGGCTCACAGGTAAACAACCTACGAGTTGCAATAAAAAGGCTTCCTTGTATTAATGCTTCTTGCAGAACAATCACAGTTCTTTCCTTACAGGACACTCTGTCCCCGTTCTGCAGATCAAGCGGTCCTTCTGACCTGGCTGCGATCGTTTCACTTCTAGTGTAGGTGGTAATGACTCACGACTGGTGCTTTTTTTTTGGAAAACGGCATGCTCATATGAACACACACTCGTAACGGCTACAGCTTTATCTTCATTCATAGTAAAGGGATGAAGATTTTAACTGACCGGAGCAAGGGGCATCTTTCAGTGTTTCCTGCCTCTTGTCAGTACAGAATTTGGCAACTGGGCAGATAACTGCACCAGATCCCCCATAATCTCTTGTCTAAGCTGTGCCGCCTTCAACTTATCGCGGGGTGTAGGAAACTTGAGACTGAGAGCTCTCATTCTTCACTCCCTGTTGTCCTTTCTCCCTGACTGCTCAGACTCTGCCTCTTCTAAGGCTGGTATGCTAGAACTTCTCACCTGCTCACCTGCTTCATGAAGTGTAGGCAGGTGACATAGCTCAGATCTTGTGCAGCCTGACACTTCAGTGGAGACCCAGCAGCTCTCTGGGCCATTGCAAGATGAACAGCGCAGATAGCAGAGGGGATAATTCCTACCAGAGTGCTGCTGCCTTGCTAGAGGGAACTCTCCGCACTGCTGAACATGGCGATGTCCTCTACAATTATGCTTCTCTTGAGATCTCCTCCACTTCAACCTCTACATCTGACTAGCTAGCCCTCGTCAGAAGCCCTGCCAGTGTCAAATGTTGCCTGTTGAGAATGTGCAGTGTGAGATACATTTTTGTGTGGAATTTAAAAGGGAACTAAGCAATCCCTTAAAAAAGGAACAGATGAGAAAAGATAAAAAGAAATAGGAAATGAAGATGAATACTGGCTCCTTTCAAATCTTCATAACCTTGTATCAATACACAGTGCTTTTCTTCTGGGAAAAAACGGTGAGGGAACTCACCGTAAAGTTTGTTTGTCTATCGCAGGCACAGCCGCAGTGCCACACACCCCGGGCAGTGGCTAAACGTAAGATGTGATTAATAAACCCAGGCAAACAATGATCTGGATTTAAAAAATGCCCACGACTTCATTGATTACAGATATAGGTGGATTTTTGGCCCAGGCATTGGGTGTATATCTCTATCAACCTCCCAGACAAAAAATTATTTAATTTTAAAAAGGTAAGGGAACTTAGTTCCCCCGATTTTCTGCTCAACACGCCCCCCCCAGTCAATACAGTATATTATGAGGACCGATTACTTGGCCAGCCCAAGGCATTTATTGATTCAAATTGAACTATACTTAAACAGTATATGTAGGTATACAATCATTACAGACCAGTACAAAACAAACACAGAACACTGTGTGCCATGGTGCCTCCTTTCACACCAGGCTGAGCATGTTCGATTTCATTTTACTTTTGAGCTGGTTAGATTCTCACCATCTGGGACTGGGTATCATGAGCAGTTTCACTTTCAGGCGTGGTAGTTATATGGAGGCATTCGTTTTCTGAATCAGCTGTGAGTCTGTTTCTGTTGATGGACTTCCAAGGTCACACTTGAGATGTTCATCATGAGTATTATGAGGCTCGGTTGCTGGAAGATGTGCTGTGAGTGTCGTGACATGTCTCTGTGCATCAGATAACGCAAGAAAACGAACCAAACAGGACAGTGTCTTCTTGTGAACATCGCTGGCGTTGTGCAAGGGAAAGTTGTGCTAGATGAAAAATTCTGCAGCTAGCACCATGTGAACTTATACCTGGTTTCCAATAGGTGGCAAACGGCTTCACGCCGAGGAACAGATAAAAACATTTATTTAAGAACTTATCAAGTGAGTCAACCACTTCATTACAGACAGCACCAATGGGTCTCCTATCAGATTCATACTGATGGCATTCCTTGCATTGGGTTTGTGAGCTCTCTCTCCTCAGCTGAGTTTCTTCCACGATCACAGTTCCATCTGGTTGTGCAATGGCTTCATCCTTGAAAGCACTGATGCACACACCAATTGAATGCCGTTCTTTCAGTGCTGGGAGCTTCGATTTTTACTGGTGTAGCTTCTTCATGTGGAGGATGCTGAGCTCATCTCCTTGTAGCTGCTTCCGGTACCTGCTGAAGACCATAATTACATCAGCTAAAAAAGTCCCAAAGAAGAGCTTTTCCTCATCAAGGAGGAATGCAAGAAACCCACATGCCGGTTTCTACTCATAATTCTTTAAGGAGAGGCCTAGAGAATGTCAGGAAGCTAGTAGAGTGGAACCTTGGTTCTCAAACTTAATCCGTTCCAGGTGTCCGTTTGACTCCCGAAACAGTTCGAAAACCAAGGCACGGCTTCCGGTTGGCTGCAGGAGCTTCCTGCACTAAATTGGAAGCCGTGTCGGACAGTAGGCTTCCGAAAAATGATCGCAAACCGGAAGACTCACTTCCATGTTTGCGGTGTCTGGGAGCCGATTAGTTCGGAAACCAAGGTACCACTGTATTGTATTCACAGGTGAGAAGGAAAACTCCCACCCACCTGACCTCAGAAAGATTGGGGAGTGCAATGAGACAGCTGTTACTGCATCTGAAGCCTGGTGTGTGGAAATACACATAGAGAGCTTGCGCAAAGACCATTGCACCTGTGGCTACAGATTAAACCAGATTGGTGTATGCACTGGAGATGTGGATCTGAAGGGAGATCTCTTTTAGCAGGTTGTTAATTATCTTTCTCCTGTAGTGTATAAGGCCCTGGTCTTTTTTTCCAGGTGAAACGTTCACACTGTTTCCCCCCACAAACATACTGCCATGCTACACTTTTCAGAATGGGGATTTTTTTTTACAAATTATTTGAAAAAACAACAAACAGACTTCGAACCACTGGCAGGATTGGAATAAACATACACACATTTTATTGGCACAATATGAATTTGAACAATATGAAAATAATATTTACAGATGTATTACACACAGAAATAACATATACCAACAAAACAGTTATGGGAGCTGGGGGAAGTCTTGGAGGGGAGGGAGGGGGGAAGGAGGGGGAAATGGGGGGAAATGTATTTGATTGTAATGTTGAGAAGTGGTATGGATTAAAAAAAAATCAATTAAAATTATTTTTAAAAAATTGGGTAGTGCTATTTCCAAAAATAAAGCTTGAGGGAAATCTTGCCATAATTGTATTTGCAATTTTTCAAAGAAGGAAAAAAAGTTGCTGTTGAAATATTGATTGATTGATTGATTAGAAATAGGCACCCAAAGTGAGGAGGGGCTTGTTCTGAAGGGTCATAAAGATGCCAAAATGTTTAAGTGGGTCGAAAATAGCTGTAGATTTGTTTTCCTTTCCTTTTTTTTGTTTGATTTTGGTACCCCAGTAGGTTGGGAGGGAGAAATTTGGAACAAAGTAGTGAATTCTGATTACCGGCAACTTTGAGAATTTCCCCCATCAAATTCTGAATTGAAGCAGCTTGTGTAGATTTCAGCTAATTGTTATAGTCTGCAAAAAAAAAAAAACCAACCATGATGTGACCAAATGTACTGAGATTCTTCTTGCGCTGTGTTTTACCTGTGTTCCCGAGCGCTGGTAAAACACCAAAAGAAAAGAATCCTGACTATCACATTACGATTGCTTTTTTTGGAGTGTTTTATCAGTCAGGATTGAGAGGGATTAATAACTAGGCAACGGCTCTCTGATCTTGTCATCCTTACCTTTTGCTGGCTCCCTGATTTCTTTTTGCTTGGAGATCCACTGCTGGTTGTCAAGTCTTTTCCCTCCATGATTCAGCCATTTGTAGATTGTGGGATTCCTGCCTGAGACTGTGCCATTTCGGTGTACAGTACTTCACTTGGCATCTGGTTGGTGTAAAACGACTGTACTTCGTAATCGTAATTGTAATTGTGGCAATTCCCTAAATCTGCCTTTGTCTCCATTGCAGCCTGAGAAGATGATGGCCAAGCAGATGGAGTTCCTCTGCAGCCAAGGTGGCTTGGAGAGACGCCTTTCCACGGGCCTTTACAGGCAAAGCTCAGAAGAGCATTGTGCCAATGGCTTGACATCGGATTATGGTGTTGGGCAAGGTACAGTAGCTTCCAGGCATGTATTTGCCACCACACATCTGTTTTAGAATTGTCGGCGTTTGTGATACTGGTGCAACTGTGACGATTGCTAAATTATGACAAAATGAAATTGCCTGTGGTTAAATGATTTCTTGGGAGAGTATTGCGGGGGCAAAAATGTAGTCTGTGTACACATTGCGTGAGGAGAAATAAACCCTCTGAGACCTAGATTCCTTAGTGTTTGCCTCTCCTGCGGTTGTTCCCACATGGCTTGGGTCACCCACATGATCTCGCAAGCATTTTGCTGGTTCCAGACCATGCCTACAATGGCTGCTGTGAAAAGAGCTTTATGTTTCCATGCCACGTGCCATATGGGTGGAAGGCTTTTAAGTCGCCCTTAGGATTGCGAGAGGAGCAGGGGCTAACACAGCTCTGAGATATTGTTTATTGACTTAAAGGTAAAGGTACCCCTGACTGTTAGGTCCAGTCGTATACAGGGTGGATTTGATTTAAATCAAACTGATTTAAATCACGATTTAAATCACTAGTCAGTAAGCCTTGATTTAAATCACAGTTTTCTACATAAAGACTAATTCTTGCTGGTATAACTTTAATATGCAAGTAGATGAAGATTTTTAGAATAACAACTTTTCATATTAGTTTTTTTATCCCCAGTTTAATAGGTTAATCATTCATATTTGGACAACTTTTCTGTTGTACTTAGGAAGGAGAAAAGTAATCATTACCTTAATAATAACAATTTAAATAGATTTATTAGATCCATTCCACTCCAAACAATCAGAAAAATATTGTTTCTATTCTATTCACTGAACTTCTTGAAACTTAACACTGAAGGGGTTGATTCTGTATTCATAGGTTTGTAGAATAATAGGATTAAGGTCTTTTTCTCAACTCTGATCATGTTATAACATTTTTGCTGTGAAGAAGAGGCATGTGATCTGCTGAGTCAAATTCAGTTTTGAGAACTGCAAAAGTAAACCAAGCATCTGTGATAATATCTTGTAGGCAGAGAAACTGCCCAATAATTTTTCAAAAACCTCTGGAAGAGCATAAATGACATTGTGAATAAATTAATGGAATTTATTTACCCAAAAAATTAAACATATACAGCCTTATTCTACATAATTAAAAAACTAATCTTTATTTCATGATTGAATAACCTTTGGATGGTAATATATTTTCACCAAAAAGCATTTTATTTTAAAAAATCCGATTTAAATCAAAAAAATCTGATTTTTTTTTTTTAAAAAGTCATTGATTTTTATCCACCCTGGTCGCAGATGACTCTGGGGTTACGGCGCTCATCTTGCTTTACTGGCCGAGGGAGCCGTTGTTTGTCCACAGACAGTTTTTCCGGGTCATGTGGCCAGCATGACTAAGCCGCTTCTGGCGAACCAGAGCAGCGCACGGAAACGCCATTTACCTTTCCGCCAGAGCGGTACCTATTTATCTACTTGCACTGCATGCTTTTGAACTGCTAGGTTGGCAGGAGCAGGGACCAAGCACCGGGAGCTCACCCTGTTGGGGGGATTCGAACTGCCGACCTTTACTGTATTTATTTACAGTTGCTCTGCCCTGGCTTCTGCCAACCTAGCAGTTCGAAGGCACAGTAGTGCAAGTAGATAAGTAGGTACCGCTGTGGCGGGAAGGTAAACGGTGTTTCCATGCGCTCTGGCACACATCACAGTCCTCTGCGTGCCAATAGCGGTTTAGTCCTGCTAGCCACATGATCCAGAAAGCTGTCTGCGGACAAACGCTGGCTCCCTTGGCCTGAAGCAAGATGAGCACCACACCCCATAATTCCCTTTGACTGAACCTAACCGTCCAGGGGTCCTTGACCTTTCCAGCTTTTACAATGTTTTATTTTTTAAAATGCAAGTCACCTTGAGGCACCTGAGTGCAAATATTTCGGAAATCTTTGAGTGGTGTAGAGTCTGAAAGACAGCAATAGATCATTAAAACGAAAACAAATACAGTGGAACCTCGGTTGTCAAATGTAATCCGTTCCGGAAGACCGTTCTACTTCAGAAAAGTTCGACAACCAAGGCGCAATGGGCGGTTGGCAAAGTCAATGGAGAAAATGGAGAAATGCGCCTCAGAAGCCATTCGACACCTGAGGCACATTCGAAAACGGAATCATTCACTTCCGGGTTTTTGGCATTCGGGTTCCAAATCGTTTGGCTTCTGAGGCACTTGGAAACCGAAGTTCCACTGGTAAAATCAGGAAAACGGCAACATGAAAACACACACAAAAGCATATACAAGTGAATAAAATAGAGATTCATATTAAGTTATGATCATATGGTGACATGGGCTGTTGGGGGCTACACTGTGCGTGGACCACCTCTCGGTTATAGTATTGAATGAATATCTCTTTGACAATATATTTTAGGGGAAAGGCCTTTAAATCTACGCATGTCAAGTCTACCAAATAGGCATATGCCTCACATTTCATTAGACGATGAGCCTCACGTCGTGAAGCCAATCTGCAGTGACTTGAGCAGATTGTACGCCAGTGCTGAAGCAAAGTCACAACCTTCAGGTAAAATTCTTCCCTGCTCATAACGACTATGACCAGGGCCGGCCCACCCATGAGGCAAGGTGAGGTGACCACCTCAGGCAGCAGGTTTCACAGGGGCAGCAATCCCAATGGAGATCTTCCAGATGTAGATCTTCCCTCATCCCTTCTTTCCTGCTGGTGAGGGGACACCATTTTATGGTTTACCTCAGGTGCCAAAATGTCTTGGGCCAACCCTATCGTGTGAAATTTGTGGGGGCACTTTCTCTCAGGAGAGGGAAAATGATTCTCAGGCATCTTGTATAGCCTTTTAAGTGCTTCGTGCTATTTTGGGCCTCATTCAAATGTTACATTATAGCCACGGACCATTTCTCCAGCATGCCTCAGGGTTTATATCACAGCAGAAATATCTGCAAGGCCAACCACATGGGGTGCTAGAACTGCATGCCACATCAGTATTGTTTATAATTTCGTTTTTTGCTTATGACTTTTTATAATCTTAATGTTTGATTTTATGTTTTTTACATTGTTGCAAACCGCTGGTGGTACATTACGACGGAAAGCAGATATTGCCTAGTGGTTAAACTGAATTTATTGCTGTTTGGTACTACAAGGGTACATTTGTGTAAGATTTCATATGCTGTCTATTGACTACAACTGGCCGAAAAGAACACTGTTGTTTCGGGTCGATATTTTTCTAAAAGGAATCCATTTTGTTGTTGCAGAAGGCCTTGGTATCTTAAAAGATTTCCCTCACTCTGCTTTCAACAGCCTCGAAAGGAAGGTGATAAAGACAGAGCCAGAAGATACGAGATAGCCATGCTCCCTTTTTGTTTTTGTTTTTTAAAAAATTGTTAAAATAAAGCTTTGAATGAGAAACGGAAACATGCCTTAATAACCAGCGTTGCCTCATTGAAATAAGCGATTTCATAGCCAAAGCCTAAGGACTGGGACTGTCGTGTTGTGGAACTGACGTACGAAATAACCAGCTGAAAACTGCAACGAGAAGTGGGTGCAAACATTTATGGAATGAAAAAGCGGCTTTGTAATTTGGGACAGGCTCACAAACTAATAATACTGTGGGCCCTTGTTATTTAAGAATGTATTATGTATTTGTATAACTTAAAAAGTTTAGAAACACCCACAACCCCAACAACTAATAGGTGTCATAGATTTGTATTACGTCCAGTAGATGTGGCTTGCCATTATTTTTACTTGAAGTTTTCAATGTCTACTTTAAATGTAGAGATATAACAATAACTGAGGTGGGTTTAAAGAAGAAAAATTCTTACTTTGAAGCAGTTGGACAGAAGACTTAAGGAGGGGAGAACAGCATCTTAATAAAGCATTTTAACAGCAGGTTTTCAATGTTTTCAGTTTTAGAAGCAAAAAAGACCAACAAACCAATTACATACGATTTTATAGGGAAATAGCACTCGCAAGAGCTGACTGTATGATAACTGGCGTTTTTATGCTTATTGATGTAAGATCATTTTCAAGCACTTCCTGGACGCATTTTTGTATTTTATCTACATTGTGTTCCTGTCCACTATTAGGGAATTATGGGTAGAAGCAGCAGCACACTGTTGCTTCACATTGTACACTTCAAACAGGGTAACAAATATATTTGCATTTATTAAGACACTCTGGTTAAGCCTGCCAGGGCGACTGCTGAAATGCTGGCAACATTTTGGAATGATCCTTAAGAGTCGTTCTCATTTTCTCAAGCTGGAATGTTCCAGATAACAGAAGAGGTGGGAAAGCACTGCAAGAAATTTGTATTGTCTGAAACAACCAATACTCGCAGGAGAAATAAGAGGAGGAGTACGTTACTGTTATAGGAGTAGCTTACTCCTATATAATATAATATAATATAATATAAACCACATGCAGCAGGTGTAGCCAATCTGATGCTTTAGAAGATGCTGGACTGTGGCTCTCCTAAATCCCAGGGAGCAAGGTCAATGGTCAGGGATTAGTCCAGCAAAAACTAGAAGGCAGAATATTGGCTACACTTTCACGGAAATGTATGTATGAACAACTGTACTCATTATTTATTTTCTGGAGGGTGCCATTTTGTCCATAATGGAATGACTGGCTAATACAGAGACATTTCCAGGGTATTTCAGTGTGGTGTCTGCATGTTAATGCACAACATCATTATGACATGTGGGTCTACCTAATAATAGCCTCCTCTCTTTCATTCCTTTGGATCGTGTGTTTGCATTTAAAAATAGGGTTTTCAAAACTATAATTTTATTTATTTCTTTTTGAAATGGTGAATTTGCCTATAGTACTTTCGGATGGGGTGGGTGATGAAAATGCCACCGGTTCTTGTCGATTTGCCATAATAGGATATTGCTCTTCATATCTGAAGATTTTGCTCCGTGTAATAGTGATTTACCAAGTCATTCCATATGCCATATTGAAACTCTGTGTAAAGTGTAAGGTGACATGTCCCACACAACTATCTGGTATCATTGTAAAATGTGTTTAATAACTGTTTATCACTTGATTTGTGGAGCAAAGCTTTATAGTAGAAACACCAGTGCACATGTTTTTAATATTATAAACGGGGGGGGGGGATCTTTTTTTAAAAAAGAGAAAATACTGGTTTTTTGAATTTTGTTGTACTACTTTACTGACGAAGAAATGTATTCAGCAGAGTAGAATCTTCAGCTTAATGGATCAAAACAGATGGATTAATGTGTAGCTTAAAATTGGATCATTTTATTGTTTTGTGAATTAATAACGTGTGTTTTCGTGTTAACTAAGGTTTCAAGTAGCACTGCTTGATATCTGAGCAGTTTCATAATTTCTGACAGTAATTATAGGCAAAGAAAAGCACATAACACTTACCCATAGTATACAGCATCTTGTTTTATAAAGGCCAATGTAATGTAAATTTAAATCTGTGGTACAGATCTATTTTTTATTTTCAGTTGTAAATGACCCGAGACAGCTGTGTTATAAGTACTAAGGTACTTTTACTTTAAAAAAAAACAAAAAACAGTCCTGCAAATCATTTCAGTCCCAATAAGCAGGGCTTTTTACATTTTGTTTTGTGGGCTGTGTTACACAACCTTAAAAAGAAAAAAAATCCTATCAAAGTAAGCTGAAGCAGCTATGCAGTGTTCCCCAAACTTGTGTCTTCAGCTGTATTTGGACTACAACTCTCATCATCCGTGGCTAGCAGGACCAGTGGTCAGGGATGATGGGAATTGTAGTCCAAAAACAGCCAGAGACCCAAGTTCGGGAAACGCTGAAAGGCACTCTTTAAACATCTTACCTACCAGAGCAGGTACCTTTGGCCATCCAGATGTTGCTGAACGCTAAATCCCATCATCCCTGGCTATTCACTGAGCTTGCTAGGGGCTGATGGGGGTTGTAGTTCTGGAAGGCCAGAAGTTTCATGCCCCTCTTCTACTGTAGAAATAAGAGCTGATTTCAGGGGTACAGAAGGGTGCACAGTACATTCACCTCAGAGAGCACATGGGGAATTGTTTTGGAAGTACCCCTTTCTCCCACATGATAAACTCATCTCACCCGAAGGAGCCTAGTCAAGCCTTGTAGCTTGGGCTGCTTCATGAATTATACAACTTTGCACATGGAGAGAGATTCATGCAAACTGCCCACTCCTGCCATGCACAGATGCATTTGATTTCATGACATGCCCTTCTGACTTACCTCACGACGTTTTCCAAGATGCAGATCTCTCTTATCTTGCAGTCAGTACACAGGCTTCTTCCAGAATGCTAATTATTAAGACTCACCGATTGTCAGCAATACAAGCAGAAAAAAAGCCTTGTCTCTATAACTTTTGCAAAGGGGGGGTAATTAAGGAAGCCTGGCTGTTAGCTGCAGCAGGGTTATTTTGACCAAAGTGTGATCTTTGTTTGTCTGCATTTGTGTTCTTGTCTGTCTGCATTTGTGTGCCTCGTTGGATACAAAATAAAAAGTCTCATTGGCAAAGAATTCCCTCCCCTTGTCTTACTTTAAACAGAAGGAGAGAAGAGGTAATTCTGCTACAGAAGTAATAAAGACTGCTTATTTGTCCTTGTTTCTTCTGGTAATTCTGGTTTGCATACCGGTTTACGGGAACTCAGTTCTGGGTTCGAGCTGAAAAATGAGCTACAGGTGAAACTCGGAAAATTAGAATATCGGGGAAAGGTTCATTTCTTTCAATAATTCAACTTAAACTAATATATGAGATAGACTCATGACATGCAAAGCGAGATATGTGAAGCCTTTATTTGTTATAATTGTGATGATTATGGCGTACAGCTGATGAGAACCCCAAATTCACATATCTCGCTTTGCATGTCAGGAGTCTATCTCATATATTAAACTCCAGTAGCTAATGAAAACAATTGCTTACATAAATGGACTTTTCTACAATATTCTAATTTTTTGAGTTTCACCTGTATTTAAGGTGTCAGATAGCACACATTTTCCTGATGTGCCTTGCTCTTTGTTGTTACTGAGGAGCAGGTAACTTCCATACAGTGCTGGCGCCAAGAAGGTGGAGGAGAAACTTAACTTGCGCGTGAATTTGAAGTTTACGACTTCACGTTACACTGAACACGGGCACAAGTTGTCTCTGCACATGCGTAAGTGTTTGTAACACCCATCTGCACTATACTTTTTTAGCACTATCATACCACTTTAAACGGTCATGGTTTCCCCCCCAAAGAATCCTGGGAACTGTAGTTTATTAAGGGTTCTGAAAGTTGTTAGCTCCCTCCTGCCCTCAAACATTCCCAGTGTCTTAACGATCAGTCCTTTGCCAAGGGAAATCTGGGAACTGTAGCTCTCTGAAGGGAATAGCGGTTCCCTAACAATTCTCAGTACCTGTAACAAACTATACTTCCCAGGGGATGGCACTAGGTTTTTGGGGAACATATTTTTCCTGGAACATTGGCTTTATCAGCCACAATGGGCATGGTTCCAGTAAAATTGATTTTTATTTTTTTTGCCCAACAGGTAAAAATGTAAGTAGGTACCAGTTTAAGGCTTTAATATTTCCAATTTCAGTACCGTTCAATGAATACATCTCACATGGCTTGGGATTACAGTTCAGTTTTATTTACATAGACTCTGATTCTACAAAACATTAGATGCATAAATTATACATGGATTTATGCACATAAATACAACCGGTAGAAATGCTGGCATGTAATTTTTATGTTGCATAATTTCTACCTGGCTAGCTTGTGTTCTTTTTCTTAAAGGTATATTTGTGGGGAAATCTGTGTACAACATATGAGTCATTTGGTTTAGCAGCGTTATTTTTTAAGAACTGTCGTCCCCCCCCTCCCCAAGAACTGCATATTTGCAAACACCAGAAGTTCTCTGTAGTTCTAATCTTGCTGTCATTCCCCCCCCCCTTGCATTTTACAAAATCAGTCTTGGGGTCTCCTGCCTCCCCATTCACCTTTCCCCACACCTTAATATAAGGGCTAGTTTCTATATCACAGTTGGTGCTTAGATGCCAATACCTAAGAAATACCAATGTATGTGCACTCCATCAACTATGAGGACACACCTGAGAAAGTGTCTCCCTTTCCTCCTTTAAAATGTATGCCCCACTTTCCCCACTCAATCCTAATAATAATAATAATAATAATAATAATAATAATAATAATAATACAAAATCAAACTGAGTTTGTTCCTGGTACGAGCTTTCGTGTGCATGCACACTTCTTCAGGTATCTGAAGAAGTGTGCATGCACACGAAAGCTCATACCAGGAACAAACTCAGTTGGTCTCTAAGGTGCTACTAGAAAGAATTTTCGATTTTGTTTTGACTATGGCAGACCAACACGGCTACCCACCTGTAACTGTAATAATAATAATAATAATAATAATAATAATAATAATTTATTTATACCCTGCCCATCTGGCTGGGTTTCCCCAGCCACAGTTGTCAATCTTCCCTTTTTTTGCAGTGGGAAACGGCGCTGGAATAAGGGAATTTCCCGCAAAAAAAGGAAAAGTTGACAGCTATGCTCTGGGCAGCTCCCAACCGAATATTAAAAACACAATACAGCACTAAACATTAAAAACTTCCCTAAACAGGACTGCCTTCAGATGTCTTTTAAAAGTAAGATAGTTGCTTATTGCCTTGATATCTGACGGGAGGGTGTTCCACAGGGAGGGCGCCACTACCGAGAAGGCCCTCTGCCTGGTTCCCTGTAACCTCACTTCTCACAGTATGATATTTATTACTTTTTCATTTAAAAAATGCATATAAAGGGAAAACCAATGATTCACATGTGTCAATGCCCACTTTGTCTGATGCAGTATGTAAGGTATTTGGGCATTAGCAACAAAAAAAATTGGGTAAGCAGTTGCCTTGTTCCTTATTATCTTAATATTTTAAAATACAAGAAAAAAGAAACTGCTGGTAAATAGTAAGTGTTGGCATCTATCCATAACTTCCCCCCACTATTAAATTCCACTGCCCATCCATCCTCAGGTCTGGAGGGTTACCTGTGGTGGGGTGCATATGGAAGGGTAGGCGACCAGGTGGTTCGTCTTTTATGGATGGTAATCTTATTCTGAAATTATTTATCAAGGAGTAAACAAACTGGGGGAGCGGGTGACGCTGTGGTCTAAACCACTGAGCTTAGGGCTTGCCAATCATAATGTTTGAATCCCTGCGATGGGGTGAGCTCCTGTTGCTCGGTCCCTGCTCCTCCCAACCTAGCAGTTGAAAAGCACATAAAAAAAACAAGTAGATTAATAGGTATCACTCCGGCGGGAAGGTAAACGGCGTTTCCGTGCTCTGCTCTGGTTCACCAGAAGCAGCTTAGTCATGCTGGCCACATGACCTGGAAAAACTGTCTGCGGACAAACCCCAGCTCCCTCAGCCAGTAAAGCGAGATGAGTGCTGCAACCCCAGAGTCGTTGGCGACTGGACTTAACTGTCGGGGTCCTTTACCTTTACCTTTTAAACAAACTGGAGGGAGTTCACCAGTACGGTTTAAAGTGGCTGATAGAACAGGGGCTCCCAAACTGTGATCTGTGGACTACCAGTGGTATGTGAGCTTCATTCATGTGGTCCATGACACGTCTATGGAATTGTAGCTGAAGATGAGAGACAACTCCTCCATCCCACTGAATATTCATAAGGATTTTCAATCATCTTTTTGTTGCTTCTTTCGTTTCTTATATTGTATTTTATTGTACAGTCACACCGCGGAAGTCGAACACCTTGTGAAATGAACGCCACAAACCCGAAGTGATTGTTCCAGTTTGTGAACGTTCTTTGGAACCCGAACGTCCATCATGGTTTCCGATTGGCTGCAGGAGCTTCCTGTAGCCAATCGGAAGCCACACCCTGGTTCCCAAACATTTTGGAAGTCTGGACTTCCAGAACAGATTCCGTTTGACTTCCGAGGTACGACTGCATTACAATTTGGATTCTGTAGAATGACAATTGCTACAACATGCGGAGAATTCATTAAATGGGTCCACCAAAACTCTTAGCGATTTTCAAGTGCTCTGTGGGTTGGGAGTGGGGAGTTTAGGAACCTGTAACTTTCACAAGGTTGCAGATTTTTGAAAAAGAACTGGCCAGGTGAAACAATAAGCCATCACCTGTACTGTAGGTTACATATTGGAATACTCATGTGACTTCAGATTTGTTGCATTAAAAACTGGTTTCAGTCCTCACCACCTGCCAGTAAATGGATTTATTTTTTGCCGCAACATGCAGTAGAGGCAAGTTATCTTATTCATCTTCCCTCTTTAGAAGGATTTACTCAACCATTCATTAGCTGAGAGAATAACATCCTCTTTCCAGTTCCTGCTGACTCCTTATAAAAGCTGCCATCAATAAGATTTCTAGCAAGATAAAAGGCTGCAATCCTATGCACACTTTCCCAGGGATAAGCTCCAATTAACACAGTGGGACTTATTTTTCGGAATAAACACGCATAGGATTGCACCGATCCGAGCCCCACAGAACGTAACCCTTTTGTGTACTTTAATCAGGAAGCAGAACTTACCATAATATAGCCTATTGTTTCATCATTTAGTAATTAAGCAGAACAGTGAGACTGTTGCACACATTTCCAACACACAAATGCACACAACTGCCAAGATACAATCCACAACCAGGCATCTTAATCCTTAAATAAAACTTGCATAGAATACTTAATTGGAATAATTGGAATTCTTGGCCCTCTGGCTCAGTTATAATTACACTTTCAGTTGTAATTGCTTGGTTTACAAGCATGCTCTCATCAACCCATTATATATATCTATCTCCTAATAAAAGGTGGGAAATAAAACCTGGGAAAGTGGACCTTTGCAAATGGAAGCATCCTTGAGAATCTGTAGGGAAGTTGTTACTGTGTTAACATCAAGAAAGGGCCCCCTCTATGTATTTCCATTGCCCTTGAATGCCCAAAGAAGAAGGTGGCCCCGCAAGAGAGGACATTTTTCCCATAGTCCCCAAGTTGTGGAATCCCCTCCCCACGAAAGTGTCTCTGGCACCTTTATTGTGAGGTTTCTGACACATTTACACTGGCCCCCTATTCTCCTCACTGTAGTTTGCTTTGATGTTGTATTTTTGAATTGCCGAAGCCTGGTGAAAGGGCAGGCAAGAAATGGAATTTATAATAAAATAAATAGCCAGGTTATTTTGGGGGACTCTGTAACAACATAAAGCATCCTACTCTCTCTCACACACAATATCTGATTTTGGAATGTCTTTTATTATGTGGTTTTAAACCACTCTGTAGTAGAATCGGAGAATTGCAGAGTCTCTTGACGAAGAGTGGCATATAAATTTTTAAAAGTACACAAATCAGAAGAGATTCTGACTCTCCACACCACATTCAAAAGGAGGCTTCCTGAAGGCCCTTTGCCAAATTTATATCATATATATCCTGTCATTTATCCACATACAAATTACATGGTAGGTCTGGGGTGTGGGTGGCGCTGTGGTCTAAACCACTGAGTCTCTTGGGCTTGTCGATCAGAAGTTCAGCGGTTCGATTCCCTGCGACAGGATGAGCTCCCATTGTTCTGTCCCAGCTCCTGCCAACCTAGCAGTTTGAAAGCACACCAGTGCAAGTAGGTACTGTAGATAAATAGGTACCACTGCGACGGGAAGGTGCGACGAACCTCCACTTCACACTCTCCCCTTGTTACTAAGTGAATTTCTAATCATGTGTTCTGGGTCAAATTTCAATCCACCCCACCTGTCCCTATGAGGTCCGTCTGTTATTTCAATTCCCTTTTATTAATAATCTGGGAATCTCTTAGTAACGGGAGTTTTCCTGTCCAGCGGCCGTGGACGGTTATATCCTCTGCTCTGGGCTTCAGGGGTTAAACTCTTCTTTGCCTACAGTTCGGGGTCTCTCTTTCATTAGATCCCTCACTATATCAGTTAGCTAAGCCCTCTTAGCAACTCTGTGGCAATACCAAGGGTTTCCGCCCGCTAGCCCCTCCTGAGGGAACTCCAAGACACAAACTATCACCCTGCAGGTCAGTTTTGTCCTTTCCCTGAGTTCACCTCCTCATGAGCATACATAACTCGCTGGACCAAATGAACGACGATATTTTCTTAGCTCAACAATAAGAAGTCTTTATTTCTTTCAGAACATAACGGTTTCAGTAATGGTTTATAAGCTTAGTTTCATAACAGTGTAAACTCTTTCTTTTAGCATCATATATACATCTTCAACGATCCTAACCTATCCTAACCTACCCACCACTATCCTGGCCCCACACCCTCCTTCTTCCAGTCACCACTCTTCTCACACTAACGGCTGCTCCCTCCTTTTAAAGAGCGGAATGTCCCGCCTCCCAAGGGATATCTGCCACTCAAACTGGGGTGCCCATTAACTCATAAAACACTGTGGGTTTCTGAACATCCCTTAACTTAGATCCGATTCGTTACAGAAGGTAAACAGCATTTCTGTGCGCTCTGGTTTCTGTTACGGTGTTCTGTTGCACCAGAAGCGGTTTAGTCATGCTGGCCACATGACCCGGAAAACTGTCTGTGGACAAATGCTGGCTCCCTCGGGCTGAAGCAAGATGAGTGTCGCAACCCCATAGTCGCCTTTGACTGGACTTAACTGTCCAGGGGTCCTTTACCTGAGAGATGGTGACTGGACCACGGTCACCTGGTTTTTTCATGGCTCAGTAGAAACCGCAACTAGAACCCTGGTCTCCCAGGTTTAATCCAGACCACTACTGGCTCTCACACTGGCTTTGGGACATTCTGTGGGAATTAATTCATACATGAAATTTTAAAAAATGTAAATAGCTGCACCCATGTGGGGAGGGTTCCCTGCCCCCTCTTTTTCCTGTTTTATTAATCAGCCTACAGAGAAGAAGCCCTGTTAAATTAATTGATGTATGCTAGTCTGCTTCAAATTTAGCACAACCGCCACAGTGTCTTCTGTTTCGTCAAGCAGATGACTATTGAGACAGGGGGAGGAGGGCAGACATAAGAGAAACATTAGATCCTTTTGTGCTGTGGTGAATCAGTGGGGAGAAAGTATACATTCCCCCATGTACTCCTCCTACTTGCTGTGTCAAGCATGCAAGGTATGGCACACCTAAGAATAGGAGCATTCTGGCCCACTAGCTGATGGAAATGGGGGGAAATGGGAGGGGAATATGGTTATAAGTTGGCAGGGGAGACCCCCCCTAAACTCAATAATTTAATGAATGTCAGAATCTAGCTAATATTGGGGCAGGCTAGGAAGGGAAAATGCAAGCTACAGAACTGTGCCAAACAGGGAATCCCTGGGCTGGCTTACATAAATCAGCCTGGCTTGCCATTATGAAACAATGGCCAGGTATTTTACATATCTTATAAGGTTCTCAGGTCTGTGCAAAACAGCATACCCTCCAGCATTTCTCCAATAAAAATAATTATGTCCTTAATAATAATAATAATAATAATGTTGGGACATGGGTGGCGCTGTGGTCTAAACCACTGAGTCTCTTGAGCTTGCTGATCAGAAGGTCGGCGGTTCAAATCCCCACGACAGAGTGAGCTCCCGTTACTCTGTCCCAGCTCCTGCCAACCTAGCAGTTCAAAAGCACACCAGCGCAAGTAGATAAATAGGCACCACTGCAGCGGGAAGGTAAATGGCATTTCCATGCACTCTGGTTTCCATCGTGGTGTCCCGTTGCACCAGAAGCAGTTTAGTCATGCTGGCCACATGACCCAGAAAGCTGTCTGTGGACAAATGCCAGCTCCCTTGGCCTGAAAGCGAGATGAGCGTCGCAACCCCATAGTCGCCTTTGACTGGACTTAACCGTCCAGGGGTCTTTTACCTTTTTAATAAAGTTGTTGTTGTTGTTGTTGTTGTTGTTGTTGTTGTACCACGCCCATCTGAATGTGTTGGCCCAATCATTCTGACCAGCTTCCAATGTATATAAAAACACAACAAAACATTAAACATTGAAAATCTTCCCTATACAGGGCTGCCTTCAGATGTCTTCTGAAGGTTGTATAGTTACTTATCTCCTTGGCTCATGGGTTGCATAACTCCATACCCTCCAACATTTCTCCAATGAAAAGCGGTCGTTCTAAGATAAAGCAGGACATTCCAGGATCAAATCAGAAACCCGGAAGGCTTCTGTAAATCTGAGACTCCTTGTGGAAAATAGGGACACTTGGAGGGTGGGAAACAGGGGTTGCCAAGGTGATGGAGAGGGGTGTGAGGTGACAGGGGAAAGTGTCTTCTACAGGAGGCTTGGGTTCCTGACAAGAAGTGTGCTGGGAAGAAAAAGGAGAACAAAGGCCACTAGCTGCTGGGCAGGCCAGGAGCATCTTGGGTAGCAATGAAAAACATTATTGGGGTACAACGTTCTGCACCCCCTCCACTGCACAATTCCAGGTGTAAATATATGTTAATAAACCATATTTCGTAAAGACACTTCCCTCCACTGTGCTTTGAAGTTCCCACAACTCTAGATAAGTGCCTGGAACCCCAGGAAACTTGTGTGGCGGCTTAGCGGAGATTTCGGGTGACATGTAACAATACTCTGAAGCATGTAACTAGCCACCTGTGCCCACTCATTATTAACTTCTGTATTGCAGCAACCTGAGCTCTTTTCGACTGGCTTGGATAAAGAAGTCACCGGGTTAAGTTGCCCATCTTCTACAATCCAGTTTCCTAACAGTGTCACATATACATCGACATTCATTTCATTTCAACACAGACATTCAAACATTTGCGTCTTTCCTCTTTCAATCACACATAATTGGTGATAATTGAATTGTGTTTGCTGTCTTAAGTATCTTAAATTTATTTCTTAAGTCTATTGTGTCTTTAAATTATATATGATTTAAACTTCTTCTTACTTCTGGAATTCCAGAACGGCTTAATTCTTTTTGCTATGTAGGAAATTAGAGATAATTGCTTTGGCAGGGGGAGAAGGGGACAGAACCTGAATTCAAATAAATCCTCGCGTTCATTTTCTCCCCATTTTCTTTTTGTCCTCAGAAGAAGACGAGTCATCATTTTAGAAGTAAACAGATTACTTTCTGAACCCAAAATATAGGAAATTTATTAACTATTCACATGCCACCTTCGGAAGGGAAGGCAGGAAAAAAGGTTTTTTTAAGGCAAGAAAGAAAAAGGAGGATTCTTGTCATAATTCGAAAGTACCGTACTTCTCAACAAATGAGTATTAAGCTATTTGACAGGAGCTGAATTAGGAGGTGCATCCTATTTGCACATTTTGAAATCCTGCAGTGACTCATTTATCTGCCATTAAAAGTTTACACTTCATACATTTCGAGTTCAGCTGCTTCAAAAAGTGCAGTGTTACCCACCCACGGGATCCTGGGAAGGTAGGGCTGTTCTTGTATTACTTTTTGTGTTCACTGACTGATAGGGTCACTCAGGAACAAGCACGTAGGACGATGCCAAGTGGTGTTCATGTAGGTGGAATCTCATTGCTCCCCACAGTCGTTTCGGATGGGCATTTGCGAGGCACACAAATAGCTGCTGAACACAGGGAGGGTCTGTGAATAAAGTTGGGGGTGCATGTTTAAAGGAGGGCACAGAATTATTCCCTCCCAAGGTTCTGGGGAAAACTTTGGAAGAGCAACCTGAAGTTTACAGCATGTTATTCCTTGAAGGAGAACTACCTTAAAATGATTTACAGATGTTATTTAACTCCGAGTAGACTTGCTAAAATGTATAAGACTGAATCAGATAAGTGCTGGAGATGCAATGAGGTTCAGGGAACGTTCTTTCATGTGTGGTAGACTTGTAAAATGGTAAGAGAGGGTATTGGGAAATAATCCACAGAGCCTAGGGCTTGCCGATCAGAAGGTTGGCAGTTCGAATCCCCGCGAAGGGGTGAGCTCCCATTGCTCGGTCCCTGGTTCTGCCAACCTAGCAGTTTGAAAGCATGTCAAAGTGCAAGTAGATAAATAGGTACCACTCCGGCAGGAAGGTAAACGGCATTTCCGTGCGCTGCTCTGGTTCACCAGAAGCGGCTTAGTCATGCTGGCCACATGACCCGGAAGCTGTACGCCGGCTCCCTCGGCCAGTAAAGCGAGATGAGCGCTGCAACCCCAGAGTCGGACACGACTGGACCTAATGGTCAGGAGTCCCTTTACCTTTATCTTTACTCCCCCCCCCCCAAAAAAAGAGTCCTTTTTGCTGGAGATAATTTAGACGGAAATTCCCAGGTGTTGAAAAAGGCTATTTATGTAAGCCACTACTGCAGCCACACGTGTTTTGTTAGCTCAAAAATGGAAAATGATTGAGGTCCCAACTAAAGAATAATGGCAACTTAAACTGATGGAATATGTGCAGCTTGAAGATGTATCCTATAGAACAAGAAAACAAGAAGAACATACGTTTAAAGAAGCATGGAAAATGTTTATTCAATATATGGGGTGAAATTGTGTAAGCTTGAAAACATTGGCAGCATTAAGATAAATTCAACAGTGTAAATAAGTTTTGATGGAAGTAATAATGGAATACTGAATGGTTTAGTTTATGTAAAATATGCAGGGATTTATGTTATCCAAAATGAACCATGGAAAGAGAAGAAGGGAAGCCATCGATATTTTAAGGTTGTTTAAATGAATGCTAACAGAGAGAATGGATTTGTATGTTGTGAAGGGTTAGCTACTCAATACAGATCTCAAATTACCGGTATGTAATGCAGCAAGACAACAACTGCTTACCCTCCAAGTGTCCCGGGTTAAGCAGGACACCACAGATTGACAGAAGTCTTCTATCCCAATCCTGGATGTCCCATTTTGGCTCCTGTGGTGTGCTAGGCCACGCCGGACCCCGTGCCATCTCCTGACCCTGCGCAGGCTGATGCGATCTCATGCCAGGCTGTGGTGGTCTGTGCATTGTACCCCATTGCTCCCCTGAGGCTGCGGAGGGGGACAGCAGAGCAGGAGGGAGGAAGAGGAGGGAGTGGGTGAGCGGGCAGGCGAGGAAGGGGTCAGCAGGGTGGGGGTGCCCCAAATTGCCCTCCCCAAATTCTTGGGGGGGCGTATGCAAGTGACACAAATGGGACTAGAGCTGCTAGATTTCCAAAGCAGCTTGAATCATATTTTGACCGGGACGTGCAGTAAAGTTAATGCCTACTGGGATCTGATATACAATGAATTGAAAAAGATCTTTAAATATACTTTTATTAAAAAGGACACTATTAGCCCAGAAATGGAAGCTGCAGGAACTTCCAACTTTGGAAGGATGGCAGACAAAAATGACTGAATATGCAGAACTGGCAAAGCTGACAGGGAAAATCTGAAACCAGTGTGACGAACTGTTTGAAAAGGACTGGAGTAAATTTATACAATACATGAAAGAACATTGTAAACATTTGAGAAAATTTGCAGGTTTGATTTAAAATATTTAGTAATGATAATTTTTGAAACTAATTTACAAATACTAAAGTAAAATTTTTAAAGTATAGTAAGAAGGTAAATAAATGGACGCGGGTGGCGCTGTGGGTTAATCCACAGAGCCTAGGGCTTGCCGATCAGAAGGTTGGCGGTTCGAATCCCCGCAACGGGGTGAGCTCCCGTTGCTCGGTCCCTGCTCCTGCCAGCCTAGCAGTTTGAAAGCACAAAGTGCAAGTAGATAAATAGGTACCGCTCTGGTGGAAAGGTAAACGGCGTTTCCGTGCGCTGCTCTGGTTCTCCAGAAGCAGCTTAGTCATGCTGGCCACATGACCCAGAAGCTGTACACCGGCTTCCTCAGCCAGTAAAGCGAGACGAGTGCTGCAACCCCAGACCTAACAGTCAGGGGTACCTTTATCTTTTAAGAAGGTAAATAGGGTGATATAGAAATGCCAAGAGGATTGTGATTGCTTAAGAAAGCCAGGGAGTGGGGAGGGGGAGTCGATGCTCAGTATGAGCAAAGTTGTATGTGATGATATGACTTGATATGAATATGACAAAGGAAAAATATGAAAATTTAATTTAAAAAATTACATATGAATCATATTTTGACCAAGCATGGCTCAATGCTTCTGATAGGATGGTCTCTTTGGAAAGAAGTCATCTTGCTTTAAAAAAAAATCCTGTGATGGCAGAGTGGGGCAGTTTGTGAGGAAGGATTTACACTGGGAAGGCTATGGGCAGGGAATGGGCTAAGGACCCCCTAACCTTCTGCTATCCTGCCCGCAGAACTACAATTTCCAGAGTAGTTTACCTGGGAAACCTTCTTGCCTATCAACTCTGGAAACTGTAGCTCTTTGAGAGGAATATGGGTCTCCTAACAAGTCTCAGCATTCATAACAAACGACAGATTCCCCCACACACAGCGCCAAGCTGAGGGGGCGCAAAATTGAGACGATCCGTAATTGAGAAAATCCATTTTAGGGCACCAAATTTTGGCCTCGCACAGGGCACCATTGAAAGATTACCAACGTCTGCCTATGCCACAACTGCCTATATTATGTCTCTCTGTGTGTGTACACACCTGAATTTATCACCTGAAGATGCAGTATGTTTTACTTCATATTCATTTCTTTGCCATATACATCAGCCCACGCACATATTAGAATCAAATCTTTCTCTTTTTCGCTTCTTGCTTTATTAGGCAGCGGCTGTGAGCCCCGGCATGCTGCATGTTTTGACAGATACTGACAGGCCTGTGATGCTGTCAGGAATTGCCTGAGAGCCCAGAAGTGCAGAATCTCCCCACAGTGTTCTAGTATGATCATAAAACAGTTGTAATTTTTTTCCCCTCCTAAAAAAACAATAAAATACAAATGTGTCAAGTACTGTAGAACATCTTTTTCTACCCTGTTGGTGAGGGAGATTAATGCGCCTTTTTTGAATCATAAAATATGAAACTCTTCCATTGACATAAAATCAGGTATCTCAACTTTTTTCGTAAGCTGAGAGATATGGAGAAGAGCAAATGCAAATCTACCGATACTTTGGGAGTCCCTTGGCCCCTCCCCCTGCAGCCCTCCTCCAATAGGGTTCCTTAGACTTTAATAGTTGTGCCACAAATAGAAATCCAGACAGGGGGAGCCTTTCCCTGCCCACAGATGGAAAATGTTTGCCTACAGGATTTTTAAAGAAAAGTGTAAACTTGCAACCCAGCCTGCAGAGCCCTGCTGCCTTTATGGGCTCTGCACATACTTGCCTGCGAGGTGCTAATATGTTAAGCGTTACTAATACAAAACGCACGCTACTAATTGGGAGGGGTGGCTAATACCCCAGAAGACAGGATCACACTTCAAAATGACCTTAACAGATTAGACAACTGGGCCAAAGCAAACAAGATAAATTTCAACAGGGAGAAATGTAAAGTACTACACTTGGGCAAAAAAAAAAATGAAAGGCACAAATACAGGATGGGTGACACCTGGCTTGAGAGCAGTACACGTGAAAAGGATCTAGGAGTCTTGGTAGACCATAAACTTGACATGAGTCAACAGTGTGATGCAGCAGCTAAAAAAGCCAATGCAATTCTGGGCTGCATCAATAGGAGTATAGCGTCTAGATCGAGGGAGGTAATAGTACCACTGTATTCCGCTCTGGTCAGACCTCACCTGGAATACTGTGTCCAGTTCTGGGCACCACAGTTCAAGAAGGATACTGACAAGCTGGAACGTGTCCAGAGGAGGGCAACCAGAATGGTCAAAGGCCTGGAAACGATGCCTTATGAGGAACGGCTTAGGGAGCTGGGTATGTTTAGCCTGGAGAAGAGAAGGTTAAGGGGTGATATGATAGCCATGTTCAAATATATAAAAGGATGTCATATAGAGGAGGGAGAAAGGTTGTTTTCTGCTGCTCCAGAGAAGCGGACACGGGGCAATGGATTCAAACTACAAGAAAGAAGATTCCACCTAAACATTAGGAAGAACTTCCTGACAGTGAGAGCTGTTCGGCAGTGGAATTTGCTGCCAAGGAGTGGGTGGAGTCTCCGTCTTTGGAGGTCTTTAAGCAGAGGCTTGACAGCCATCTGTCAGGAATGCTTTGATGGTGTTTCCTGCTTGGCAGGGGGTTGGACTGGATGGCCCTTGTGGTCTCTTCCAACTCTATGATTCTATGATTCTAAGTCGGCATCGATAGCCCCATTAACTCAACCAGTTTAGAGGCCCTTCGTAACTCTCATCCATCTCTTAGATAAGGGAGTAACTGACAGGCAGACAGCATGAGAAGCCTCTCCTCTTCCATGTAACTGAACCAAAGCTTAAAGCTTCAAAGCAGGTAGGTAGCCGTGTTGGTCTGCCATAGTCAAAACAAAATAAAAATTTAAAAAAAATTCCTTCCAGTAGCACCTTAGAGACCAACTAAGTTTGTTCTTGGTATGAGCTTTCGTGTGCATGCACACTTCACAGCAGATAAGCATATGTGAGCTTATTCCAGGGTTACCATATTTTGAAGAGCAAAAAAGAGGGTGCTATGATGACTCTCGTTTTAAATATCCCAACTATATGCAGGCTATAGAAGCTGTGATATGTTGCTGAGAGGGGCAGGGGAAGAGAAGAGGGAAGTTATGCCTATGTGTCCTCCAGAAAGTATAGCCAGAGGCATTTTGGCAAATTTTAAAAATCCATCCAGATGGAAATTTTACCCCTCAAAAAGAGGATATGTCATGGAAAAAAGAGGACACATGGCAACCCTACTTGCAGCAAATAAAAATTAGTCCTGGGGTTGTATTGACTACCAAAATGGCATTTACAGGCCTTCTGCAACATTTTCACGGTTTGTTTCTACTCCACCTCAAGGAATCCTGGGAACTCTGGTTAATTGTTGCTCTGTAAGGCTACCGGGTGGTGTCCTCTGTAAAGGACATGGGTGGCGCTGTGGGTTAAACCACAGAGCCTAGGGCTTGCTGATCAGAAGGTCGGTGGTTCAAATCCCTGCGGCGGGGTGAGCTCCCGTTGCTTGGTCCCAGCTCCTGCCCACCTAGCAGTTCGAAAGCATGTCAAAGTGCAAGTAGATAAATAGGTACTGCTTCAGCGGGAAGGTAAACAGCATTTCTGTGCGCTGCTCTGGTTCACCAGAAGCAGCTTAGTCATGCTGGCCACATGACCCGGAAGCTGTACGCCGGCTCCCTCGGCCAGTAATGCGAGATGAGCGCCGCAACCCCAGAGTCGGACACGACTGGACCTAATGGTCAGGGGTCCCTTTACCTTTAAGGCTAAACTACGGGATGGTTGAAGTGGTGTGTATGCAGCCTAGTGAGTTCGAAAATGCATTGTTTCATCTTGTTTGTTTGTTTGATTTTAATTTAATATGTGTGCTTGTGTTGTTTTATTGGACGCTGACGTTGCTTGCAATGAAAGATGGGGCATGCATTTTTATAAATAAAATAAAATGCTAAATGCCTCAGTCCCAGTCTGTCCTTTTCAGAGGCTCCACTTCTTGCTATGAACCTTCCCACTCTTGTCCTAGCTCCATCCCAAGTCCTGCTGCTGAGCATGCAGGGACTAGTAGCAGAATCCGCATACAGTCCAGAAGTCGGGGAATCCAGATGATCACAGAGCTAAGGGTCCAGTCCACAGATCAGGGAATCCAGATGATCACAGGGTCCAGGTCCAGGTGATGAGCAGAGAGCAGAAAAGTAGAGTCCGGAACCACAGTCATTGTTTCCAGCATCTGCTGGCTGCTGAGAGCTCTGCTTAAGAAGGCTGAAGCCAGAAGGTTCTCATCAGTGCCTTCTCCTCCTGTCCTTGAAGGCTGATCAGCTGTAGGTGGGGTCACTCCCCCTTCTCCCCCTTCAGGCTGCTGTTCAGCAGGTGAAGCTTATTCCTTCCCCTTGACAACTCTTCACTCTCCTGCTCACTGAAAATCCAAAACGGATACTCTCAGTGTATATACTTTTTATTAATTTTTCTGTTTTACAATTTACAGTATTTATTTAAATAACCTTAAAATATTGATGACTTCCCTTGTTCTCTTTCCATGGTTCATTTTGCATACCTGCGTATTTTACATCACGATCAAGGTGTCTCCCCTGCCGGGTAAGTATACGCTTCCTATTACAGGGCAGAGACCAGGAGCTCACCAAGACAGTAGCTAAATTCCTCTATTTGATCTTTTGCCGCTGAAGTACATTACAGGACCCTGCCCTTGTTGGAGACCCACAGAGGTGAAATAGATTGCTGGCCTCCTCTTCCCTTTGGCAAGTGACTGTACTGATGACATGGTGACGAGATTGTACTGGCCTATTTATTTTGAATGTTTGTAAGTGATGCCAATAAAGGTTTTGATACTGATATTTTACATGAACGAAACCATTCAGTATTCCATTGTTACATCCATCAAAACTTATTTAGACTGTTGGAATTTATCTTAGTGCTACCAGCGTTTTTAAATGTGCACAATTTTCATCCATATATTCAGTAAACATTTTCCAATCTTCTCTAAACGTATGTTCTTCTTGTTCTCTTATTCTATAGGTTAGGTCCGCAAGCTGCACACATTCCATCAGTTTAAGTTGCCATTCTTCTTTGGTTGGGACCTCGCTCATTTTCCATTTTTGGGCTAACAAAACACAGGCCGCAGTAGTGGCATACATAAATAGCCTTTTTTGACATGTGGGAATTTCCATCTGAATTATCCCCAAGAAAAGGACTCTGGTGTGTGTGTTTTTTGGGAAAGGTATTTTTAAACATTTTTTTCAATTCATTATATATCATTTCCCAATACTCTTTTACCCCTTTACAAGTCCACCACGTATTATAAAATGTACCCTCAACCTCATTACATCTCTAGAACTTATCTGATTTGGACTTTTGCCTTTTAGCAAACCTTTAACTCAGAATTAAATACCACCTGTAAATAATTTTCAAATAGTTGTCCTTCAAGAAATAACATGCTGTAAACTTCAGATCACTCTTCCAACATTTCCCCCAGGGATGAAAATCTGTATTGTGTCCTATATCTGTTGACCAATGTGTCATAGATGCTTTGACAAGCTCATCAAAATGGGTACTCTTAGTTTACCCATTGTGTGCTCTATAAATGGCATTTTAATGTTGCACCTGAGTTTTAAGCAATTTGGTACTGTGCGCCATTCTGCTGCTTAGCTGTTCTCCTTCTCAGCATGCGCGCTATCTCATGTTTAAACCTCCTAATTCCATAAAATGGATGGCTTCAGCTCAACAGATGGTGAGGTTAAGTGTTAAGTGTTAACATTAAGATGTTAAATGTCAAGGCTACAGAAAAGCCACGAATTCAAGCACAAAGCCTTTTAAATTGGCACCAAAGATTAAATCAACAAAAGATTGCAACAGGTGGCCGAGTCTTCCTGCTCTCCTACCATCAGTGTACACTTTGTTTTTGTATTCCGACGTGCAAAGAGATTTTTGTTTTCTTCTTACACAGTCAACAAGAAACCTTACGGTAAAGCATTGAATTTTAGCACCACATGAGACTTCCGGCGGCTGACGCCATTACGGGTGGTCGTGGGCTGCTTCGGCTGCGAGGCACCCAGTCCATCCCGGGGGTTAGGAGCCCTGCAGCCGCATAGCGGGGCTCCGGTTGGGGTGCGGGAAGAGCGTCCCGCACCCTGGGCTCCCCGGCTGTGCCCGTTGTGGCTCCGAACCCTTCCCCCGCTCCCCCTGTAAAGGGGGAGTGGGGGTGAAGGGACGACGGAGCCGGGCTATAGGGGACATGCCCCAACCGGGATGTAAATGCGGCGACAAAGCCTGTGATGAGCGTCTAAGTTCTACCTGTCTTTAACGAGCTGATAAGAACCCAGAGGCTGTGAGTAATTGATTGACTCTTTGTATTCCTGGAACGATCTGGGGGAAAGAAGAAAGGCAGCCCGCCTCCCTCCCTTCGGGAGATGAAAGAAATTAACTCTTTAAGTGACTGCTGCTACAACAATCGATAGAAAGTATTTGGAATTTGAAAACTGAGACTGCTGAGATTTCCCTTCGGGGGTTAACTGGGGAAAAAATATCTCCATTTGAAGTTTTGGTCTTTATACTCCGGCTTCGGAGAAATGGCGACGACTTGGACTGTCGTGGGAAAAAACTGAAACAAAGGAAGGAAGAGACAGGAACTGAAACTTGATACTCACCCTCCCTCCTAAAATGCTGGACTTTGTGCTCGCACTGGTATTGAACTCTGGTTTGGAGGATGAGGAAATGCTCACTGTCTTGAGGCTGGAACTGCTTAATCGAAAACTACAAGTTTTGAGTGGAATTATAAATGGAAGGGATTTGCTTTCCACAGAGGAGGCTTTTCAAAAGCTTTACACAATGGAATCAAACCTCGGCAAAGAGCTGGGAGGGGCGCTTGAAGGATGGTTTGAAATGGCTGGGCAACTCCGAAAGGAAAAGGAACCGATTTCTGGGGGTGGCAGCCCTGGAACGGGAAAATTTGCAATATCCAGACTCCGAGGTGGCAGCTCGGGGGCAAGGGACATAGAATTAAGATTTCTACAAGAAGAAGAAGAAAAAGAAACGGAGGAACCCAGAATGGAGGTGATGAATACCCTGAGGCTCGATGCGGGGTTTGTTGTGGATGTTGCCTGGATCTGTGGATACTCAGAGGAAGACAATTGGAGATTTGGTTCTGGTGAAAGACAGAAAAAGACAATGGACAGAGGGGGAGTGGGTTGAAGTATTAAATGTATAATCCAAATGGTCTGCCATGGTATCCGAAATCGGAGTGTGAAGTCTGTTAATTACAAGTTTATTTTAAATAAGTAAGGAGATATTGAATCTTAAGTTAAAAGCAGCATGATAAAGGATAGAAGAAATAAGTTTAGCTATAAGAATATTTGGTCAAGATTTAGGTTATAATGCAAAGATTAAGATAATTGTGTTTTTTCTTTTTTAAGTAAAGTTAAATTTTTTATAGAGATAAGTTGTTAAGGAAATAGTATATTGATTTAAAACCGAAGGTGAATAGGCGGGGGAAGTCAAACGTCAAGATTCAGAACTAGAATTTTTTTTTTTTTTTGCAAGGTATATAAATAAGAAGAAGAATCCTGACATTATGTGTATTTGTATTTGTTTTTGTATTTGTAGGTGTGGGGTTGGGTTTGTGTTATATTATGAAAATGCTAATAAATTCTGTTTAAAAAAAAAAAAGAATTTTAGCACCACATAGGGCACTAGCAAGCGCTGCATAAATGAATTCAGCTGGCAAGGTATTTTCCCAAAGCAGATGGAGAAGCAGGCCTCAGCCCTGTGAAATGTGCCTTAGATTACAGTGGGGCAGCCACGTGTGAGCATTTACTGTAGCGTTTGAGGCCCGGGACATTTGCAGGGAAACTAGAATGCTTGTTTACAAAGCTATTGTACTGTACGGAAGTGAGAGCTGGACTATAAAGAAGGCTGATCGCCGAAGAATTGATGCTTTTGAATTATGGTGCTGGAGGAGACTCTTGAGAGTCCCATGGACTGCAAGAAGATCAAACCTATCCATTCTCAAAGAAATCAGCCCTGAGTGCTCACTAGAAGGACAGATCCTGAAGTTGAGGCTCCAGTACTTTGGCCACCTCATGAGAAGAGAAGACTCCCTAGAAAAGACCCTGGTGTTGGGAAAGATGGAGGGCACAAGGAGAAGGGGACAACAGAGGATGAGATGGTTGGACAGTGTTCTCGAGGCTACTGGCATGAGTTTGGCCAAACTGCGAGAGGCAGTGGAGGATAGGCGTGCCTGGTGTGCTCTGGTCCATGGGGTCACGAAGAGTCGGACACGACTGAACGACTGAACAACAACAACAAAATTGTACTACCAACCTTACTCTCTGCTTGTGAAACGTGGACCACTTATAAACGCCATCTCCAACTCCATCAACAGTGTCTCCGAAAAAAATTACGCATCACTTGGGAAGACAGGCGAACTAATGCCAGTGTACTGAAAGAAGCAAAGATCACCAGTGTCAAAGCAATGATTCTTCAACATCAACTTTGTAGGACTGGTCATGTTGTGCGGATGCCTGACTATCGTCTTCCAAAGCAACTACTCTATTCCGAACTTAAAAATGGAAAGCGTAATGCTGGTGGTCAACAAAAGAGGTTTAAAGGCTCTCTCAAGGCAAATCTAAAAAAATGTAGTATAAACACCGACAAAGTGGGAAACACTGGCCTGTGAGCACTCCATCTGGAGAACAGCCTTTACCAAAGGTGTCATGGGCTTTGAAGACACTCGAACTCAGGGTGACAGGGAGAAATGTGCTAAGAGGAAGGCACACTTGGCAAATCCACACCGTGATCAACTCCCGCCTGGAAACCAATGTCCCCAGTGTGGAAGGACGTGTGGATCCAGAAACGGCCTCCACAGTCACTTACAGACTCCCTGTTAAGACCGTGTTTATGGAAGATAATCTTACTCGGATAGGAGTGATAGAAGAAGAAGAAGAAGAAGAAGAAGAAGAAGAAGAAGAAGAAGAAGAAGAAGAAGAAGAAGAAGAAGAAGACTTACTGTAGGTACTGCCCTTATAAGCTTTAAACCAGGGATTCTGTTTAGGGAGGCCTGTTCTTCTCACCCACCCACCCCTCAAATATTTCAGACCATGTTAGCATACCCTCCAACTATCCTCAGATGAAAATAGGGACGTTTTCATCTGAGGAATATTGGAGGGTGTGCTGCCCCTCCGACACCTGCGTTTCTGCTGCACCCCAAAGAGTTATTACACACCCCAACTGACCCTCATTGGCCCCCGCCCTTTTTTGGTGCCCGTCCTGAGCCCCCATGCAGAGCATTTGCTATCAGAAGAAGTCCCGGTCCATTTGCAAGCTCCCTTCAAAGTGTCAATCCAATAGCCAGGACTCTGTTATCTGCGCCCAAATACCCTGGGGGTGAAATGTGGTATATTATATTGTAAACCGTCCCATGCTCCTCAGATGGAGGATGGCATAGAAATTCAGTCTATATATATATATATATATATATATATATATATATATATGTAAAAGGTGGGTGTTTGTGACCGACCGATCTTCTCCGTAACCGCTTGACTGATTCCGTTGAAATTTGGACACAACATTCCATGGCCAGGTTTGCCATGGACGCTGGGTGAAATGGACGCTAGTAGAGGTAGGCTTAAGAAGAGGTTTGACTATCTCCTGCTTTTACTCAAGCCATTGAAAGACAGCTCAGATTGTGAGAGAGAAAGGCACAACAGCAGTCAATTCTAAATGATACTTGGAAGATTTGGCAAGTCTCCAAGGAACGGAAGTATTTATCTTTAGCAGTAACGCCGTCAATTACTTCTGTGGCCCAATTAAACATATCTTACATGTGAGCTGGCCTTTGGCAATTTTCTATTGAACATAGCTGCCCTAGGCTTTGGATTTAAATTTTGGTTTCCTGCATCAGTTTGATCTGTATTTCTCAGAAACAAGTTGGGTAATGAATAAATCATCTCCCTCTGAGCAATTATTCCCCACCCCCTCTCCCAAAGGGCTGCCAGGATAAGACTCTGTAATCATAACTTCCCTTGCAATCCTTTAGCTATCTGTGGCCACACCCAGCCCCATCACTGCCAAGGGCAATTGGTTTCCTAATGTGGTTACAACTCAGCTTGGTGGTTTATTTTAACTGTTGGCTGTTTGTAGAGAGTTTGGATTTGATATCCTGCTTTATCACTACCCGAAGGAGTCTCAAAGCGGCTAACATTCTCCTTTCCCTTCCTCCCCCACAACAAACACTCTGTGAGGTGAGTGGGGCTGAGAGACTTCAAAGAAGTGTGACCAGCCCAAGGTCACCCAACAGCTGCATGTGGAGGAGCGGAGACGCGAACCCGGTTCACCAGATTATGAGTCCACTGCTCTCAACCACTACACCACACTGGCTCTCTGGAAGGGATCCAAGAGTCATCTAGTCCAACCCCCTGCAAAGTAGTAATCTCAGCTAAAGCATCCAGGACAGATGGCTATCCAACCTCTGTTTAGAAACCTCCAAGGAAGGAGAGTCCACCACTTCTCGTGGGAGTCTGTTCCACTGCTGAACAGCTCCTATTGTCAGAAAGTTTTTCCAAATGCTTAGTCAAAATCTCCTTTCTTGTAACTTGAAGCCATTGCCTCGAGTCCTACCCTCAAGAGCAGGAGAAAACAAGCATGCTCCCTCTTCCAGTGTGGTGTAGTGGTTAAGAGCGGTAGACTCGTAATCTGGGGAACCGGGTTCGTGTCTCCACTCCTCCACATGCAGCTGCTGAGTGACCTTGGGCTAGTCACACTTCTTTGAAGTCTCTCAGCCCCACTCACCTCACAGAGTGTTTGTTGTGGGGGAGGAAGGGGAAGGAGAATGTTAGCCGCTTTGAGACTCCTTTGGGTAGTGAAAAGCGGGATATCAAATCCAAACTCTTCTTCTCTTCTTCTTCTTCCATGTGACAGCCCTTAAGATATTTGAAGACGGCTATCATATCTCCTCTCAGCCTCCTCTTTTCCAGGCTAAACAGACCCAGCTCCTTCAAGCGTTCCTCATAAGGCTTAGTTTCCAGACCCTTGATTGTCTTGCCGACCTGTGTTGTCTGCTGTGTGATACCTTGCACACTATAGAACTAATCAGAGCGATAGATGCAAAGTTGACATTTTTATATGTTTCAGCCACTCTTGCCGATTGCGACAAGCATTCCAAGAAATTGCTTTGCCAGTCTAAAGGATGATACTCGCAAGAGAACGATCCTAAACCCTCTGCTGTTGATAGCTAGAGGGGATGAAGGTGGCACACTGATGCCTCTGTTGGACCAAAAAAATCCAGCTGTGCTCAGACAGGTGGAAAGCTATCGCTGGCTATTCTCCTGCTGGTGGCAGCATCGGAAAACTGAACAATGAGTGTGGGGGTAGCCAGCAGATGGGACGGCCAGTAATGCTGGAGATCCTGCTCCCACCGTGCCGTGAAAAGGGTCCGCCGGCTACGATCTGAAGGTTTAGCTTGTGAGTTCGGATAGTTGGTTGCCTCTGAAGTTCTCTGCTAGCGTCTGTGAGTTCCAAAGGTTCCGGAGAAGAAAAGAACTAAACTAAGCGATGGCCAAAAACTAGACGGCCAAATAAAAGGTTTTAAAAATAAAACGAAATGAAATAAATACAAAGGAGACTGCAGTCTGGTGAAGAAGCCTTCCGCTGCCCTGCGTGGTTGGTTTCAGTTTCTCTTTCTCTCTATGCTTGTCACGCAACAATGATCTTACTCGGCTTGCCTCGCGCTTTCTCCAACCCACAACAGGGAGTGTAGGCTATTTATTGAAGGGTGAAACAACGTCATAACAAGCATATCAACCAATTACAATCCTGTTACTGTGCTAAGTTTAAGCGGGAAACAGACTAACGGCCGTTACCTTATTTAAAACTAGAGCGCCTTTTTTAACCGCGGAAGGATCCATGCAGCGAGTTGCCTGTCGGATCCTTTTACCCTTCCTTCCAAGGGCGGAAGGATTTCACAGGGTAAACATAAATAAACATAAATAAACAGGTGCAAAGGCACCTATAAAACATATTCCCACAAATGAGGGTTTGGGTGGCAGGGTGCCAGAGGCTTTGAATCTGCTGGATCCAGTGCCTGACCTCTCCTTCCAAGGGGCTCAGTCCTCAAGCCCCTCAACTACGCCAGCCTAGACCTGGCAAAGTGAGAACGGAAGTAAAAAAAACTCCCCCCCCCCGGCTTGTTTGCTGCATGAGCCATCTCCATTTGAACCTGACTCATAAATACTTACGCAGGCAGCTCCGGGGGGCAATTATGAAACAGCGGTCCTTTGGAATGTGATACCAGGATGCCTAAAGTGTTGACTGCTCCAAAAGATAGTCATTCCTCCGCTGCAAAAGAACTTTGTCTTCCTTGCATGCCTTCCCCCAACATGGCTCGGTGCAAATGGACCTTGCACTGAACTGTTTTTGTTTGTTTGTTTTTGTTTTACAGTTGTAAGGTCACAGGTAGGATTTTGTTAGGAGAGAAAGATTCGTTTATTTCAGTTTCTCTTCATGTGCGCACACCGCATGGTGCTGAAGGGTGTGGTCAAGGAAAAGAAGCACAAATTGGAGAAGATCTGAAGCCAGTAAGTGCCATCATGTTTTCCCCAGGGCAGTATCAGAGTTTCCTCTGCACTGCCTCCAACTACAAGCCTGAACATATTGGGATGCTCCAAATTGCCCTTCCTCCCATGATTACAAGACTTTCTGTACAAACTGGAAACATTAAGATCAGCGTACATACAATTTTCACCAAAGCCGCCAGCTCTGTTATCCTGTCCAAATCCATACAGTTCCATACAATTGTTGTTGTTGTTGTGTTGCTGCTGCTGCTGCTGCTGCTGCTGCTGCTGCTGTTATGAAATAAGACATCCCTATTTTCACCAGAGAAATATTAGAGGATATATTGCAACCACCAGCATCTCCAGGTAGGTCTGGGCCAGGTTTCCCTGTCTGAAACCTTGCAGAGTTGCAACCACTCAGCATCAAGGCCAATACTGAGCTGGATGGACTGATGGTTTGACTTGGTAATAAGGCAGATTCCTAAATATTGCTGTTGTGGGGAATGCACAGGCAATCATTTTAGCAGCAAAGTATGCTGCTTAGAGAGATTGGCAGAACTAATTTCTTGCAGGACTGTCCAGAGAGGAGTAGCGAGGGACAGACAGATATTGTACCTGTGAGGTGGGGGGAAATGTCGGACTGTATCGTTTCATTTATCCATCCCAGCGCAATGTCTCGATTCCCACATATCCCTGCTGCCTGCAGCCCTGGCCTCCCTTCCTTGGCTGTGAAGCAAGTGATGGCAAGAGATCTCTGGCGAGAAACTGTTGTGCAAGGGCTTGAACAGGCTCTGGATTTCGAGGCGCGTTTATGCTGCAAACCTCTGCTCCCACATGCCTGCTGGCACGCTTTGCAAGGCCTCCCACGCACCCACCCACCCATGCTCACAGCCATAAGGCCACCCACACACACGTATGCCACGTTAGTTCCATCTCATGTGGGAAGCTGCTCTGCTGGTGGGAAGCGGTTAATCTCAAAGCATACACACACACACACACACACACACACACACACACACACAAACACAGAGGCCTGTAGCATGATGCAACTCACATCTCCCATGCTGTTGGTTTAAAGAAAACAAAGCAAAACTGCTGAACCTCTTGCTACATCAGATTCAATGGATGCTTGTGGGCCGCAGGAGAAGAAGCAACAGCAGTTTTAAGCGGCAATATTCAGGGCAGTCTGCAGAGGGAAATGAAACAGGAGAGCAGCACTGTTGACTTTTTCAACTCATCAAGGTTCCTTTGTCCCTCATAAATGCGGCAGACCCTCCAAGTTTTCCAGGGACAGTCCCTGATTTACAGAAGCCGTCCCGGTTTCTGATTTGTTTTTTTTTTTAAAAAAATATTTTATTATTTTCGCATTAAACAACAAAAACACCATACACACACAAATACACAATAGAAAAACATGAGAAACACATCAAATAAAAACAACAAAGAATAAAAGAAAAAACTTATACATACCTACATAAACCAAAACAATAAACTGTCATTATTTAATTCTAGTTTCTATCTTCTTTGAAGGGGGACTTCCCCCGCTCCCTCAACTGCGTTCAATATCAATATACTTTCTTTTTTCTTAACATTAACCACTCTTCTTAATAGTCTTTTAAGACATTAATTAATCAAACATAGTTCATTACTTAAACTACATATCCTAAAACATTCTTAAACATTTAGACCATTCATAACAATACTTCTTGTATACAATTTTATCTAACATCAACTAGCTAAAGCCAATTCACCATGCTAATTCTCCTCAGATATCCAATTTTACACGATTTTTTAAATAGTCCTTAAATTTCTTCCAGTCCTGTTGCACCTTCTCCTCCCTCTGGTCTCGGAGTCTCGCGGTCAGTTCAGCGAGTTCCATAAAGTCCATTAGCTTCATCTGCCATTCTTCCACTGTCGGGATCTCTTCGCCTTTCCAGTTTCTTGCAAGTAGAATTCTAGCAGCTGTTGTGGCATACATAAAAAACACTCTATCCTGACTGGGTATCTCATCCTGGTTTCTGATTTGATCCCGGAATATCTTGCTTTTCCTTAGGATGTCCCTGTTTTCATTGGAGAAATGTTGGAGGGTATGGAGTTATCTGACCCCCATGCTGTCTGAAGGCAATCCTCTATAGGGAAAGGTTTGTTATTGTGGGGTTTTTTAATTAAAAAAGTTTAATGCTTTATCGTGTTTTTATATATGTTGGAAGCTGCTCAGAGTAGCTGGGGCAACCCAGTAAGATATGTGGGGTATAAATAGTAAAATTATCATTATGGAATGGGACGTCCCTATTTTCATCAGAGAAATGTTGGAGGGTATATGAAGCCAGCTAAGGCAAATACCCAGTTAGATTGCTGTGCCAGAATCTGTCAAAGCTAGAGAGAGAAAGAGACCCTAGTGAACATCTTTGAGAGAAGGAGCGTGGAAATGCATGTGCACACCTCCATGTGACAGCCCTTCAGATATTTGAAGATGGCTATCGTATCTCCTTCTCAGTCTCCTCTTTTCCAGGCTAAACTTACCCAGCTCCTTCAACCATTCCTCATAAGGCTTGACTTCTAGGCCCTCGATCATCTTGGTCGCCTTCTTCTGCACATGTTCCAGCTTGTCAACATCCTTCTTAAATTGTGGCACCCAAAACTGGACACAGTACTCCAGGTGTGGTCCGACCAAGGCAGAATAGAGTGATTCTAATAATTCCCTGGGACGCGGGTGGTGCTGTGGTCTAACCCACAGAGCCTAGAGCTTGCCAATCAGAAGGTTGGCAGTTCGAATCCCCGCGACAGGGTAAGCTCCCATTGTTCAGTACCGGCTCCTGCCCACCTAGCAGTTTGAAAGCACGTCAAGTGCAAGTAGATAAATAGGTACCGCTCCGGCGGGAAGGTAAACGGTGTTTCCGTGTGCTGCTCTGGTTCGCCAGAAGCGGCTTAGTCATACTGGCCACATGACCCGGAAAAACTGTCTGTGAACAAAAGCCGGCTCCCTTGCCCTATAGAGCGAGATGAGCGCTGCAACCCCAGAGTCATCCGCGACTGGACCTAATGGTCAGGGGTCCCTTTAACAAATAATTCCCTTGATCCGGACAATAGGCTTCTATTGATGACAGACAGCTGACATTTTTCATAGCATAGCTTATTAACATTATTACCTGCTAATATCTGCTCATTGAACACTCTACACACCTACAGTGGCTGGTTCAAAATTTGGCTGCCAAAACCACAGGGTGTGACACTTCTGTGTTTCATGGAGTGGCATGGTAGGCAAATTGACACTTTCTAAATAGCTAAATATTAACCGTTAGTGAATGAAAGGTGCACCTCTGCTATTATTTATATTTGCTTCTACCCCACCTCAAAGAATCCTGGGAACACTGGTTTGTTAAGAGTGCTGGGAATTGTTGCTCTGTAAGGCTAAACTACATTTCCCTGGGTTCTCTGGGCATGGGATGGTTGAAATGGTATATGCGCAGCCTAGTGAGTTCAAAAATGCATTGTTTCATCTTGTTTGTTTGTTTGATTTTAATTTAACATGCGTGCTTGTGTTGTTTTATTGGACCCTGACCTTGCTTGCAATGAAAGGTGGGGCATGCATTTTTTTATAAATAAAATAAAATGCTAAATGCCTCAGTCCCAGTCTGTCCTTTTCAAAGTGTCCACTTCTTGCTATGAACCTTCCCACTCTTGCCTAGCCCCATCCGAGTCCCGTCACTGAGCAAGCAGGACTAGGAGCAGAATCCGCATACAAAGTCAGACAGTCCAGAGATCAGAGAATCCAGATGATCACAGAGCCAAGGGTTCAGGTGATGAGCAGAGAGCAGAAAGGTAGAGTCTGGAACCACAGTCATTGTTTCCAGCATCTGATGGCTGCTGAGAGCTCTGCTTAAGAAGGCTGAAGCCAGAAGGTTCTCATCAGTGCCTTCTCCTCCTGTCCTTGAAGGCTGATCTCCCCCTTCAGGCTGCTGTTCAGCAGGTGAAGCTGATTCCTGCCCCTTGACAACTCCTCACTCTCGTCCTGCTCATTGAAAATCCAAAACGGGTACTCTTTGTTTACCCATTGTGTGTTCTGTGAAGGGCATTTTAATAATAATAATAATAATAATAATAATAATAAATTTAGTTATACCCTGCCCATCCTGCTGGGTTTCCGCAGTCACTCTGGGCGGCTCCCAACAGATTAAAAACAGAATAGAACATCAAACTTTAAAAACTTCCCTAAACAGGGCTGCCTTCAGATGTCTTCTAAAAATCAGGTAGTTGTTTATTTCCTTGACATCTGATGGGAGGGTGTTCCACAGGGCAGGCGCCACCACCGAGAAGGCCCTCTGCCTGGTAGTCCATGTGTAGAACATGCCCCCTTTTCTTTTGCTGGAGTTGCCCATAAGGTTAGTGGCATGTTAAAGCAGACCAGTTAAAAACTAAAACTCATGTCTGCTTAAGCCTGTTACAAACTCCCCACTTCCCTATATCCAAGAAGAATAATGTGACATGCTCATTTGCGTTTAACAGTTCTTTGCTGCAAGGATTTGTCGTTTTAATCGGCAGCGGTAGCCTGGCTAATTATACCACGGCCAATTTATGTACATGCTAGAAACGCAAGCTTCATTGACTACAATGAGGTTTTAAAATAATAAACCATCCCACTCCACCCCGACAGAACCTTTCCTGTGACGCATCATGCAGTAAGTACCCTGCCTGAGCAGAAACAGCTTGTGTTTTCCTTGGCAAGCATGTCTGCAATAATGCTTCCTCTTTATTTTATTTTTATAAAAAAAAAAATCAGATGTGAAGAGCGTCATTTTAAACAATCAAAAATTAAGAAAATGAACATATAGACAGGGCTGGACCAAAGGGCAGGAGGGCTTCGCGCTGTATCGCAGAATGTACGACACAAACACATAGGCCTTTAAGCCAATAATTTCTCCTCCGGGGATTTATTTGCACAGAGCATGTCTCCGCACGAATGTGAGCAACAGGCTTGCTTCCGTTCCTTTCCATCTGACTTGGTTACTCTGGAGTCTTCTCCAGGGGAGTATTCCACCCTCTGTACACTCACCAAGCCAACAGTATCCCAGATTTTCCTTTCACTGTGAACATGCCGGCTGCTTCTGTATGTTATATAAAAAGATGGATTTCCGAGTTGCAGGGAGTTTGACATAAACCCAGGAAAAGGAGAATGCTAGATTTAGTATACACGCTGGGGGGTCTTCTCAAGGATGTGGTGATTTTGGGCCCTATCCAACAGCTTTCTGGCCCAGCCACGTAAGAGTGTGTGTGTGTGTGTGTGTGTGTGGACATGTGTCACATTCCCCGCCCCCCCTCACAAATCAAGCAGCATTAACAACACATTTAAAAAATCTAACATGTGCCTCCAGACAAAATAATGAAAAACCACGTCCACCGCAAAACAGCAGCTACAAGGAATCGTTTCAGAGAGCACATCGCATCTTGCAAACAACTGCCACGTACATTACTCAGATCTGCTCTGCAGTGGGAGAGTGCTGAGAAGTGAGCAGGGTGAATCGAGCCTTAGTCACGTCAAGATTAGACTACTGCAATGAGCTCTGTGTGGGGTTGCCTTTGAAAAGCATCCACAAATTGCAGATGCGTATGAAAACACTTTTGCAACTACTTCACCAGCTCCCACTTGGTTTCCAGACCCAATTTAAAGTGCTGGGCTTGACATTTTAAGCCCTAAATTCTTCAGATTTAGTGTCAGGAGTATAACATATTCCTGGACACCGCAGAGTTAGACGCAGACTTTTCTGGAAGCTTCTGGCTGTTGTGTAATTGACTGGACAGCACAACGCAGGAACTCAGCAACTCACTGGATAACTATATACAGTATTTATTGAAGCAACTAGTATCCACAAGTTACTATTTACAGACTTTACAAAATAAAAGAAACAAAACATAAAATCTTTTCCTCTCTCTCTCTCTCTCTCTCTCTCTCTCTCTCTCTCTCTCTCTACTGACCACTTTCTCCACACCAACACCTGCACCACACACTAACCACAGAAACTCTCACACAGAGCTCAGTCTTTAGGAACTCATTGACCAATCACAGGTTGTTGCTAAGGGTCTGAGAGAGAGCAGATCTGGGCTTTCTGCCAACTACTAATTGCTTGGAGATAGACAGCTGAAATTCTGCACGTAGGCAACTCTGAAATCTCTAACATAAATGGCCTGAGCCCATGTGAACCTGTGTATTGTTTGGGGTTTGGGGTGTTAGCCTATATGCCGAGACCCTTCTAATCCCTGTATCCGGCAAGTGTTAGAATTTAATCAAGGCTTCTGATTCTTGGAATAGCCAGGCTAGCCTCCTGGTGAGGGGATAGCTGGGCGATGAGCCAGTAAGGTAGGGTTACCGGACGTCCCTGTTTCCTAGGGACAGTCCCTGGGTTTGTAAATAAGTCCCCAGACAAATTCCATCCCCAGAATGTCCCCAGATTTCATCTAATGTCCCTGGGAAATGCAGCAGCGGCAGTCTCAGCAGCCCGGAGCAGCTGGCTCTGGCTGGCTTCAGGAGCTGCTCAGAAGTCCCCATATGATGGTCTTGCTGGGGCTCTAAGATGCAGCTTCCGGGCTGCCTCCACCTTCCCTGACCCCAGCAACTAAGCTAAAAGGGCACTGGATGTCATCCAAAGGCCTGGTTAAAGAGGAAAGTTTTTGCCTGGCGCTTAAAGGTCAGGAATGCTTTGATGGTGTTTCCTGCTTGGCAGGGGGTTGGACTGGATGGCCCTTGTGGTCTCTTCCAACTCTATGATTCTATGATTCTGAAGGCACCAGGAGAACTGCCCTGGGGAGAGCATTCCACAGATGGGGAGCCACTGCAGAGAAGGCCCTGTTCTCGTGTTGCCACCCTCCAAACCTCTTGAGGAGGAGGCACACGAAGGAGGGCCTCAGAAGATGATCTCAGGGTCTGTGTAGGTACATATGGAAAGAGGCGGCCCTTGAGGTATGTGTTCATGTTCATTATGTCTTATTAGTCACCTTGGAATTTTTTGTCAGAAGGCTGGTTACCCATGTTTTGATTAATTAATAAAATCCCCACTCCCACCCACCCCAACCAGCTTTAATATCAAATCGCATTGGTCTCTGGTTCGTTTAAGAGTTGCTGGGAATTTTAACTCTGCACAGGGTAAACTTCAGTGCTCAAAATTCAAAGAACATGCTTTGAATGTGCTTTCCGTGTAGACGTAGTGTATATGGAGCCTGAATCACCTAGGACCACGTAGATTCTGCAGAGTCCATGACTCTCATCTGCACCAATCACCTGCCATGCAGAAGGGGCAGTAGTGAGAGTGAGTTTAGGGCAGGCATAGGCAAACTCCAGCCCTCCAGATATTTTGAGACTACAATTCCCACCACCCCTGACCACTGGTCCTGTTAGCTAGGGATGATGGGAATTGTAGTCCCAAAACATCTGGAGGGCTGGAGTTTGCCTGTGCCTGGTTTAGGGTGAACATGTGCCTTTGTGGAGACTGCCTGCGCTGAAGTGAGTGCATCTGATCTTATGGGGCAGTGGCTGGGAATCGCTTTGTGAATGTAGTTGTCATTAGCCTAGCAGTTAATCTGGCCCTGTTTAATTTCTTTAATCATGAGTGCCACATCTGATACATGAATCCAGCAGGAGATGCCAAGCCTATTTAGAGACCAGTGGGACACTTGCCATCTCTTTTTGTTGGAGCAAAAGGAGACCCTGCCCTCAAGTGTCTAATTTCGGTTGTTTTTATTGATTCTCCTAACACTTATTATTTTGAAAATGATTCAGTGGCAGTGTGGACACTTCCAGCTGGTACCTCTTACAGTGGTACCTCTGGTTATGTACTTAATTCGTTCCGGAGGTCCGTTCTTAACCTGAAACTGTTCTTAACCTGAAGCACCACTTTAGCCAATGGGGCCTCCCGCTGCTGCCGCACAATTTCTGTTCTCATCCTGAGGTAAAGTTCTTAACCTGAAGCGTTATTTCTGGGTTAGCGGAGTATGTAACCTGAAGCGTATGTAACCCGAGGTACCACTGTATTTCCCATTCATAAATGAGGTCATAAACCAAGTACATCAACACTGTGTAATGCTAGGCACTTAGCAAACCTACAGGGCACCCCTATGCCCAGAAGTAAGTCCAGTTTGGTTGAACAGGACTTACTCCTTGGGAAAAGTGTTTATGAGGTTGGTGGAGGTGTGTTTTGGAGGTGCATTTATGCAAGTAGGTTGGACTCGTCCTTGGCGTCCTGACAAACGGAAGCAAGCTAGCTAAGAGAGCCACTGATGCATTGTAAAAAAATAAAATAAAAATAAATGCCACACACATAGAGCGCCACAGAGGGCAGAGATCTGCACAGTATTTGCATATGATAACGCAAGAGAATATCTGCACATTTATCTGTAATTAAAACAGAAAAGCAATGCATTTCACCATAGCAGAGAAGACTGACCTCATGGCGCAGATAACTTTAAATCCATAACTACTTGACTTGCACTCAAAGCCTTGAGTCTTCTTTCTTCTTTGACGATCACTTGTAGCCGAGTAAGATTGTCTCCCATGAACACGGTTTTAACAGTGAGTCCGTAAGTGATTGTGGAGGCCATTTCTGGAACCACACGTCCTTCCACACTGGGGACATAGGTTTCCGGGCGGGAGTTGATCATGGTGAGGGTTTACCAAGCGTGCCTTCCCCTTAGCACATTTCTCCCTTTCGTCCTGAGTTTCAGCGTCTTCAAAGCCCACGGCACCTTTGGTAAGGGCTGTTCTCCAATTGGAGCGCTCGCAGGCCAGTGTTTCCCAGTTGTCAGTGTTTATACTACATTTTTTTAAGATTTGCCTTGAGAGAGTCTTTAAACCTCTTTTGTTGGCCACCAGCATTACGCTTTCCATTTTTAAGTTCCTTGAGTGCATCATGACTGGATGCTAACTGGCCCCATTGCCAAAATGTTCTCATCCTCCCACTTCTACAGTTGCAGAATAGCTTGTTAGCCTGCAAATTTGGACCTGTCAGGGTGTTTTAAATTTTTCTTTTTTTCTTTTTAAAGAATTTATTGGTTTTTCAAGAAAATTAACAAACGAATAAAAGCAATACAAACATACAAATTACAAAAAGGGATACAAACTGCAAAGAAAAAACAAAGAAAAAACTCATACAAAACATAAAAAATACATAAAACACCTAATTAACCTTAATCTTATTTTGAATCTTAATTAGGGGGACTTCCTCACGCCCTCTCTTCTACGCTCATTTCAAATATACTTTAGTAACTTTGTAACTACTTTAACTCTTCTTTACAACTTATCTTAAACCTTATCTAATAACATATATAATACCTTATTCTTACCAAAATACAGAAAAAATTCAAATATATCACTAACTTAACTTCTTATACACTCTTAAACTAACATTGTAATGCTATTGCCTATAATATCCACTGATTTCAATTTCAAATATCTAACTTTTCACGTTATTTCAAATATTCTTTAAATTTCTTCCAATCTTCTTGCACCTTCTCCTCCCTCTGGTCTCAGAGTTTCGCGGTCAGTTCAGCGAGTTCCATGTAGTCAATCAACTTCATCTGCCATTCTTCCACTATAGGTAATTCTTCTGCTTTCCAGTTTTTAGCTATTAAGATTCTAGCAGCTGTTGTGGCATACATAAAGAATGTTCTATCTTTGTTGGGAATATGATTGGTCATGCCCAATAGGGTGTTTTAAATTTTTCAAGGCTGCTTGACCCATTATATTTTTTAACAGGCGTGTGTTTAGCAGGCAACTGTTGTTCTAGGTCTCCCAAAAGAAGAGCATTATTGCATCAGGCAGGTGATGTGAACCTGCATGCCTTCATCTCTGCTAGGTGTTGTGAGTGTGCCTTGACAGCAGGTCTGCAGAACCTGTGACCTGCGAGTTGTGGCACACAATGAATGCAGCACACAGGCCATGTTCTGTGACTTCCAAATGCTCTGGTCAACTTAAGGTTTTAACTTCTCTTTAGTTGGAAATACTAAAAAGGTGAGTAAGAAGTGACCTGATAGCAGTTTATAAAATTTGGTACGGCATGGAGAGGGTGGGCAGAGAAATGTTTTTCTCTGTCTCTCAAAACACTAGAACTCATGGGAACCCAACAAAGCCGGAAGATTCTGGACATATAAAAGAAAGTATGATTTCATGCAGTGCATAGTTAAGCAATGTGTCAGGGACTGGGCAGAGGAGGAGGAGTAGTGGAGACTGCCTCCCCATCCTGACCCTTCCAGGGGGGAGAAAGAGGAAGACCATATAGATTTACAACAGGGGGTTGAGGGAGGTCACAGCTCAGAGGCAGATGACGGGAAAAGCTGGGAAATCATGGGAGAGAAGGAGGCAGGACCTGAACGGCAGCTGACTGACACGGTGTCTTTAGAAAGCTTTCCAGACCCCTCCATCTCCTAGAACCCGGTGAGCCTTAAAAGTAGGAGAGCAAAGAGCTTGAAGACAGTGGGCACATAGCAGCACCCGTAGAGGAGGTGATGATGATGACAAATGAGGAAGTAGGAGAGACGGGGGGTGGAGATTCCCCTGGGACAACGCCATTATTCAAGAGGCTGCGTTCTATAGCTTCTCTCTGTAAAGTTTGAAATAAAAGAGGACGGTAAGAAACTTTCCCTTGTCTTTATACTTTCCTGGGCAACCAGCCAGGAGCTCACTAACAGCATCCTGACACAATGGGACTCAGTCCCACGGTAGTTGGTTAGGACCATGAATTCGGATGGCTTTAAGAGAGAATTGGACAAATTTACGGAGTATAAGGCTGTTGTTGGTCAGCCACTGTGAGAACAGGATGCTGGACAAGTTGAGCCGTAGACCCGATCCAGCGAGTTCTTATTGTGTTCTTATGTTCTTAAATACTAGTAATTATTGAGATCTCTGTGTGTATATAGAGAGTGCACCTATATTTCAGATTTTCTTGCTTCATGGCAATATCTCACCTCGATATTTTCTTCACAATCTTCTGGAGTAAAAACGGCACTACTTAAAGGCTATGCTTTAGATGGGGGTGGAGTGAGAATTTCAGAATATTAGCTGCTTGCGTTTTCTAAGGCAGCTGCACAACCACCGATAATCTAAGCCAAAGGCACGCAATTGCCTTGTACATGTAGGTTCTCATCTCCTGGGTTTAGATCAGAGACCAACCGGATGACTCACAGAAACACACGGAAAGAGATAAAAAGGAAACAGCATACGTTTGAAGAAAGTGTTTGCGTTTGGCAGGGAGTGGGGGATTTCTTTCTTTCCTCTGTTTTCCCTTTTCTTTTTGACAACCATTCGTCACATGAGTCAGAGAGGAGTTTTGCGTGGGTAGATCTATGTGGGCGGACGCATCTGTGGGTGTCAGGGTGAGACAGACGTAGATAGATGGCTGTAATTAAGTAGTTAGTGAAATAGCTATGATAGTCAAATGATTTTCAGATGGAGTCTCAGATGGAGAGCTTGTTATTGTTTTTTTTTTTTTTTGTTCTATAAAAGCTCATTTAAAAAGAAATCTCCAGGCATATATGTGCGATGCTCTTCTGAGGCGCGGCGAGTACAAGAGGCGGAAGTTCCATTTGCTTGAAAATGCAGCTCAAAACAAGCTGATCTCCATTTGTTTTTCAGGGGAAAAGGCCGTCATTGAACAGCGAGCCATGTGATCAATGTGGGACTTCAGAAGAAGAACTCGACAAAAATGAGGTATGTGGGTGTGTTGACAGGGTTCCCCCCGTTTAATTGCTTTCTTTGTTTGTTCCACTCAATCAAATCAAAACATCAGCCCCACCGTTGATTTCAAAAGGAAAGTTAAGCACTCTCCCATCCCGAAATCCATGGGGTACAAATCATTTCGCTAAGAGGTGGAGAACCTGTGGCCCTTCAGATGTTTCCAGACTACAGCTCCCCCAATCATTGGCTATGCTGGCTGGGGTTGATGGCCGCAGGAATCCAAGCACATCCGGTGGGCCTCAGGTTAGCCGAACTCTGTTTCAGTTGGAACGCGGCATTATTCATCCATTCACTTATATCCTGCCTCCTCGATAAGCTCGAGGGAACTCATAAGAACAAAAATGAAGATAAATGGAATACAGAAAACAAACCGGCAATCCTTGAAAAGTGCAGCCATAAAAGCAGCTGATAAATAGGAAAACAAGGTGTTTAAGTGCATTTGGCTTTTAAGAGTCAAACTACACCTGTCTGGAGAGAGAGTCATTGTTTGCAGCAAGTTGTTCAGAGTCGAGAACCAGGAGGAGAGAGCTGATGCCTGAAGCGACTTTGTTACCTAAGAAAATTCCATTACCACATCGTTAATATCGGGTTCTAAACTGCGAAAGAAAACAGTAGAGAGCCTTAGTCCACAATAACCAAAGTCATTGGAATAGTTCATTTCTACCAAGGGGACCCAATGCCAAGATTTTCACTGCAGAGCCCCAGGTGAAATTTGCATGGATGGGATTCTTTTCCCAATCAATATTGTACTTGGTGGTTCGTATCTGTTCCCTTGTCACCATTAAAGCCCATCACTCATTGCTTCCGGTGGGGAACAACATGTTATACCCACTTTTCTGTACAAACCTACCCTGGAAGTAACACCTGAGATTACTCACTGAAAAATGATGTGGTACTATGCCAGTTCCCGAGCCTTGCCCCAATGACGTAGAAATGTTCTTATTGTAGGTTTAAGATTTTCCGGGGCACCGCTAAGATTTTAAAAACTGTTAAAATGCTGGAAGGGTTATTTTTTTCAGGCTACTTTGGGGATTTCTGAGGACATTGTAATATAAAGTGTAATATTTTTGTATCTGATTTTTGTTGGAAGCCGCCCAGAGTGGCTGGGGAAATCCAGCCAGATGGGCGGGGTACAAATAATAATAATTATTATTATATAATATAGTCCTATCTTTTAGGTTCATGTACAAACGGAACAGAAATAAACCTTTCCATCATTATTGCGCACATGTTCATGACGGACGACCCTATTGTTAGAGAAACAATAGAGATGTTCTTACATCTCTTATAATTTAATAATCAAGAAAACTTGAATATGGTCTTGTATAGCTTCTTCTTTTTTTAAAGCGGAAAGACTGTGAACTTGACATAAAAAACAATATATTACAACCCGTAAACAAATGGAAACTAATCAGTTCATAGTAATCAAAGTCCTTTGCTGGTCAGTAGCAAAGTGCATCTGCAGACCTAATCAGGAATTGGTTTGGTGTAAGAACTTCAGAATACACGCAGGGTAATTTGAATCAAAGAGCAAAAACCTAAGTAGGCGCATTTGGAAAATGGGCAAAACAAAATGATGCCCATTTGCCTGCAGAAGGGACAGCACTGAAAAAAACAGATTCTTCCAATATGCACCCAAAATCTGAGCAGATTTGGAGATCATGGGTGACTGTAGAGAGGAAGAGGAGGAGAGAAAGGCGGTGAAAGATCCCTTCACATGAATACACTTGTCTGACGCTGGATGCTGCCCCATTTAAACAACTACACAACTTTCCAAATACATCCGAAGGTAGCCCTGTATCGGGAAGTTAATGTTTAACGTTTTGCTGTGTTTTATTATGTTGAATGCCGCCCAGAGTAGCTAGGGCAACCCAGTCAGATGGGCGAGTATTATTATTATTATTATTATTATTATTATTATTATTATTGGTATTGTATTTAGTTCAGTATTTCTGGCATTTATCTCTCTCTCTCACCCTAGTACCTTGGCCAGAGCACAAGGATGTGGTGAGATTTGGCTTACTCCCCCTCTCTTTTTTTTTTACATTGTAATAGAGTAAAGCATGTTACTCCCAGGGTCGGATTTAGGTTTGATGAGGCCCTCAGCTACTGAAGGTAATGGAGCCCTTTATATGTCCAGCTGTACTTTGTCAATAACAAATTGTCACTGTTTTTTGTGTTTAATATATGCTATATGGTAATTTATGGACCTAATAGGTATCTAAAGCCATTTGCACATAACAAAATATGTATTTTATCAGAGTACATCCAGTTTTTTCCCCTTTAAATTTTTAGAGGCCCCCCAAGGTATAGCTTGTTTAGTTTATAAGTAAATCCGGCACTGGTTACTCCCTTATATTTCCTTATGGAAGAGGACTAGAGACTTTTAAAAAAAAGAAAGAAAAGGGATGAAGATTTTAAAAAGAGCTCAGGATATCTCGGGGGGGGGGATGTGCTGCTGTGTTCCACTGAACTTTGAATTCCTATAGATATATTGAGCAAAATGCAATTAATACCTTTTTCATGTTTTGCTGTTGTTGGGGTGCTTTGAGCTGTTGTTAAAGAAACCCAAACACAGTAAATCAAACCGAATCCTTCTCTAGATTTCTGAGATTTAGGGCATGATCCAGCCAAGGCTAAGCACTGTTCAGGCTCATCATTTTCAATAGGATAGTCAAACTCTTGCTCAGATAAGTAGAACTTAAAGAGGAATCCTATGCATATTGTTTCACGCTGAAGTCTTCCTCACTTCATTGTGCTCATTGGAACTTATCTCTCAGGTTTGTGTGAGGATGGACCGATAGTTCAGTCTCAGTTTCTCCCCATTTCTGATTTCCCCAGTCATAAAATCAGTTTATCACATTTCTGCATCAGTTCGCAGTTTAAAAAAAGTGTCGCACAAAATATTGCATTTCATGGCACATTTCTCCTAACATACCGGTACAATTTTTTTTGTATTCAATTTTGCTTAATACACTTCCTTTGCAAACAAATTTCCTTAACATAATGTATCTTTGCATGTTATTTTTCACACGTACGCATTTTAATGCACACTTTCCCCTAATAAATGCACCTTTGTACACATTTTTTTGGGGGGTGGATAGCTTCTCTTGCAAAATTTCGAGAAGTGCGAATTGAATTCCTAATGGTCGCTGTGTTTAGCTGAATGTGTTGTTTGACAAAGTGCAATCAATCAACAGAAACTTTATTCGCCTCAGCCGATAGCCGTAGCAACAAGAGAACATTACAATATACACGGAACAAAATGGAAATAAAATATAAAATCACAATTTAGGGTCCTGAGTCAATGGTCAGATAATGGACCTTATTCTAATTGCCCCGGCTAAGAACCTAGCAACCTTTGCTGACAAAGTGCAAATTCAGTAGGGTTGCGTTGAAAGGCAAACCTAACCCAGTTTCCTGGCAGGTATGCTTAGGGTTATAGCCTTGGAAAAATGCTTAGGATGGCCTGGATTGGGCTCTTTATTTATTTTTTAATAAAATGTATATATTTAAAATAAAATGTATATCAATGTAATAACTGCAGGTAAGAGTTTATACAGAGGTAACATTTGCTGACCAAGTGACAGAACATTTACGTTGACAATTTTGTAATGTAAAACTAAAAAAAAGCCTCTTGAAAGCAGAAGTGCATTTCTTCAGTCATATTATTATTATTATTATTATTATTATTATTATTATTATTATTGACATTTGTATACTACCCTATACCCACAGATCTCAAGGGAAATCACAGTGTAAAAACACAAAATACATACGGTAATCAAAACAAAAACAACCCAACAACACCCCCCACAAGTCTAGCTTGACTATTTCCCAGAATTAGAAGGCTTATTTTTAACACTTGCTGGATCCAGGGACTAAAGGGTTCTGGCATCTCTCCCTACTCCACACATTATTGAGCGTTTCCCCTTAGGAAGGTTTCTGACTTTGAGAAAGAGCCACTGCTCAGTTGAAGAGCACCTACTTTTCATGAAGAAGGTCCCAGGTTCAACCCTTGACATTTCCACGTGGGGCTGGGAGACGATCCTTTCTGAAATAATAATATATATCATTATGTATTTTTATTTATACCCCGCCCATCTGGCTGGGTTGCCCCAGCCACTCTGGGCGGCTTCCAACACACATAAAAATAGTAATAAAGCATCAAACATCAGCAATGTAACAATAGTAACAAATGCTTTCAGCATTTCCCTTCAGCTCTAGCTTGGCTTCCCCCATCTTTGAAACACGGCCTGGCAAATCAAGTACTTCTTTGCTGCTCCCCCCCCCCTGCCCCCAATGTACGTTCAAGCAAGGGGAAGTTCGTTCTTTCTCTTTTTAAAGCACACACAGGAATGAATTTCTTCAAAATATCTTGCAGGTTGTTCATGGGAACAATGGGGATTGTGACATCACAGCTACCGGCCAATCAGCACTGGGCAACCAAGACAACTCCTGCAGCCCCCTGGCAAAATCAGTTTTCCAGGAATCTTATCCTGGATGAGGATTAGGAACAAGAATGCAGTCAGTGTGCTTTCACATCACAGTGCCTGCTCTTTTTATGTACACCAAGGAAAGAAAATACGTGTAAGGACACCCTCTATTGGGCAGGATCAGACCTACAGAAGTACATAGGTTTTGTGATTTTGAGTACTTAGTATTTGACAAGCAGGACCTGCAACAAAATAATGGAATGTATCGCCACCCAACAACATGGGTGCTCATTCTGGGTTTAAGCTAGGCAACTATATCCTCCTTCCCTGTTTAGGGAAGTTTTTAATCTGTGATATTTTAATGTATTTTAATATTTGTTGGAAGCGTCCCAGAGTGGCTGGGGAGACCCAGCCAGATGGGCGGGGTACAAATGATAAATTATTATTATTATTATTATTATTATTATTATTATTATTATTATTATTATTATTATTATCCTTAGGGGGGAGATGTGATTAAGTGTGCATTCAAAGCTGAATCCATCAGATTTGTGCTTTCCGAAACGATATGCGAACTAAAACGCAGCCATGCTTCGAAATTTGCACTTATCTAAATTTTCTGGTGTAGAATTCCCCAGCCAGTGTTCACAAAAATGCATGTATTAGGAGAGAGTGTGCCTAAAAACCAAATATATATATTTTGAAAATGACGTACAAAAATGCATTATATTAGGGGAAACGGCTTGCAGAAATGTCATTAGTCCAAACTATATATACATAAAAATGTGTTTATGAGAAGAAATTCACCCTAAAACGCTGAAGAATTTTATAAGGATTGTTTTTTAAAAATGCAAATTTATGCACAAATGTAGAGAACTGAATTTGTGGTTGGAGAAAAACTGAGAGAACCAAAATTGACATATTTTCCCATCCTTACCCCTCAGGATAATATAACCCCTGGAGGCTAAAGCAAGGCATTCCAATTGTTTTGTGTTCCCCGACACAACATATTCTTTTCCAATTCACATTCAACATCCCATGGCTACTGAGCATTGGATATTATTATTGTTATTGTTATTGTTATTATTTATACCCCACCCATCTGGCTGGGTCTCCTCTTTTTTGTACTATTTTGAGATGTTTAACTACTTCTTGTAGTTCTGCAAACTAAGCTTCGTCTGAGTGCACGAACATCTCCATCTTGTTTTTCACTGGCCTCATGTTGGCTGCAGTGCTGTTAACACTCACCAACTTAATTGACTATTAGCTGCAGTGATGCTCACTCTCCCTATTAACACGAAAAAGCACAGCGTGTATAATAAACAGATTAAAGCTGTAGGTGGTAAGAAATGCTTACGATCTGGTTGTCATAAATAGCCGTTTTCGTTTTGGAACTGACTTCCCCATAGAAATTTATATAAAATGTCTTCTTAGGGGGGAAATGCTCTCCACTCGCAACTATCAGATTCTAACCAGAACAGTGGAAATGGGCATATGTAAAAGAGTATATGAGGAGCAGAGTATGGGTAGTTTTCAACCCAGTTTTACTCAGAGTAAACCCACTGAAATTCACGGTCCTAATTTAGTCATGTGCATTAACGAGATAATTGCATTAGGAAATGCAACTAAATTAGGCACGCATGAAAAGGACTTCTGAGTTTAGGAAGCTGTTTTATCCTGAATCAGATCACTGTTCCATTCACCTCTTCACTGTCTATACCAGGCATGTCCAACAAGTAGATCGTGATGTACCAGTAGATCACTGGACGTCTGTGGTAGGTCACCGGTAGATCAGTGGCTCCCCCCAAAGAAGCTAAAAAACTTTGGCTCCCCTAAAAAAACAACACCTCAACATCGTTGCCCTGCACCCCTAAAATGACCTGAACCACCAAAACAGGGCTTTCCTTCCTAAAAAAAGCTCATTGTAGCTTTCCTCCTCCCTAAAGATGCTCAACAACTTTTACGTGAACCCCAAAAAACAGGGCTTTCCTTCCTAAAAAAAGATCACTGCCAGTTTTTAACTCTGTGAGTAGATCGCAGTCTCTTGGAAGTTGGCCACCCCTGGTCTATACTGATTAGCAGGTAAAGGGAATGGGTGGTGCTGTGGTCTAAACCACTGAGTCTCTTGGGCTTCTTCTTTTTTAAATGGACATGCCGAGTTTACCAGGAACCTCTCCACTTCTGTTTCCTGTGCGGATTCCAACCTGACGACGCTCTCAATGGATGCAAACTCAAAGGTTTCATTTATGCCTTTGGATTGCCAGGCAGTTGGATACCTGCTTCTGCATCACCTCTCAGACCTGCAATTTGGTAGCTTCAATTTGGGTGACAGTCGGCTTCACTTTAATTACAATGATCGCTCAATCTGGAACAAAGCTATTTAAAATGCGGTAGAGGCTGAGTATTTCCAGCCTCTGTTCTTGTTCCAAGTTGTGATGTATCCTCTGAGTAAGCAGGAGTAGGGCCAAAGCGATGCCTGCTCACCTCGGATGTGGGGTTTTTTTTTGTTTTTTTTAAAAAAACCTTTTCACAAAAGCTTTGATTTCCCGATGTAAGCCTAGGTGTTGTTTGCGTCAGAGGCGCTCACAGCTCAGGCCTCCCACTGTGGCATTGTTGTTCCTCTCCCTCAAAAAGCCTCCGCAAGGCCAAATGTGTTTTTATTCTCATTCAAGTCACAAATAATAAAATAAAAGCAAATATCCCTCACCAGGTGCCCTTCAGAAGCTTTGGACACCAAGTCCCATCAGACCCAGTCAGGTATGGCCTGTGGGATGATGGGAGTTGTAGTCTGGGAACCTGATGCCCTCCAGATGTTTGAGACTACAACTGGTCCACAGACAGGGCTGGCCCAAGGCATTTTGGAACCTGAGGCGAAATAAAAAAAAAAATGGCGCTGGGCCCCCACTAGAGAAGAACATACACTCTGACACTTTCCCAATGAAAATAGGGACACCCTATTCCATACCCTCCAACATTTCTCCAATGAAAATAGAGGTGTCCCCTCCAACATTTCTCCAATCAGTGCTTTTTTCTGGGGGGACGCAGGGGTAAGCATACCCCTTAACATTTTGTGAATCTAGCACGGTGAATTGTCAGTTCCGTTGAATAGCGCGGTGAATCGTCAGTTCCATTGCTACCCCCGATGGCAGCCTCATTTCTTGTCACGGCGTTTCCTGAGTCTCAGACGGAAGAGAGCGTTTAATGTGTGAAGTAGGAGTTGGAATCTAGCATGGTGATTGGTCAGTTTCGTTGTTACCACCTCTGATGGCGGCTTCATTTCCTGGTGTTTCCTGAGTCTCAGATGGAAGTGAGTGTTTAATGTGTGAAGCAGTGTGGAATGTGGAGGTGACGTATTTATTTATTATTTATTTAATTTCTATACCACTTTATATTTTTTAGAAAAATCTCAAAGTGGTTTACAACATATTAAAACATCAGTAAAACAATCTTGAATCAAACATTTCTGAAGAAATTCAAATATAGCGTATACAGTCAAAGCGACACAATTAACAGAAAACTAAAATATTATCTTAAAGATTTCAAAATAAAACATTACAAAGGAGGTCAACTACAGAATACATATTTAACACAAATAAAGTTAGCAACAACAAAAAATCTTAAACATTTTTTGGAAAAAAACAAGTCAAATTATAAAATGCACATTTAAAACAGCATAACTAACAAGAGAATAAATATTATCACAAGGATGACACGGCAGTTTGGCAGGCACAAAAAGATGGGGCAAAAGAATCCAATAATTAGGATTTGTTGTCATGCATAGCGATGTCCCTCTGGTCTTACCAGGAGCCTCTTTTGTAGCATGTTTTTCATACTTTGGTCCATTTACTGTATTTATTTTTCCTGATTTGAAATATAAAATGGTGATTTTCTTGAGTCAAAATGAGAATATCCCTAAAGCTTTTTTTAAAAAGAAAAAGAAAAAAAGTACTGCTTCTGATGAAGAAAGGAACATCTGTTTGTGGGCTTCCCACAGGCATCTGTGAGGACTGGAAGTTGGACTTAGACGGGCCTTTGAACTTACCTGGCGGGTCTCTTTCTTATGTGCAAGTGATTCAGCAAAGACAGGAACCAGAAAGTAGAAACTGCCCTTGATAATGCGGGATGGTTAGAACATATGGGGAAATAACATCATCAAAAATCTGGATGATGGTTTCGATATTAAAAATTGGCTTTTGTGTCTCTGTGCCAGGTCAAGTACCTATCTCCATAGGAGTCAACTGCTGCCGAATAACACCCCGTCTCTCCTCTCTTCTTTTGCTCTGACACATCATTCAAATTTGCTCCTCTGTGGTGATATTCAGTCAACCACCCACAACCACTTGTGCGTACCCAGTCCTGCTCACACAGCTCTCGCCCCTGCCTGGTCACACTGAATCATCCTTCCTGAATACCCGTCCATGCAGCTGTTTGCCGCTTCACAACTGCTAACTTGTCTACCGATGCCCCATGGATTTGGAACAATGAAAATGCCCACTCTTCTCGTCTCTGTAAACTGCTAAAACCAAGTTGTTTTCATTAAAAACCAGGCCTTTCCCCTTTACCTTGAACAACACCATGACAGAAATTCGGAAGGTCTCGTTTTCTTCCTGCCCATGGATTCCACTTTCTTGGTGAAATTTTGCTTGTTTATCTCACTGTGGGTCTCGGACAGTTGCTCAGGGATGGCACTGTTTTCTAACAGAGCTATATCAATGTCAGCAAAAGTCTATGAGACTATGGGCCAGCAGTAGTGTTTCTCCATCAGTCCTGTCACAGACGGTATTATTATTATTATTATTATTATTATTATTATTATTATTATTAGTGAATCTATATATTTCGAGTCCTTCTGGTTTTTCAGTGCTCAATTCCATTTGCTACTTTTCTGCATTGGTTTCGTTTTTAACTAAAAAAGAGAAAGACTTCAGTGATACTTAAGGAGCCATTTCAAAACTTGAATGCAGGCAAAGACCTACATAGATGCAAATTAGCAAGGAGCAAGATTTTTCTCTGCGAAACACCACCACCATGGTTCAATGATCCAATGGCCAACGTGGACTGGTAGAATCATTCCAGTACCTAGGGTCTGCTGGGTTTGCTGGTCGGGAGTCGGAGCAAGATAGCGTCTTTAGCGGCAGCTCCGTTCTAAGCTCCGTTTTTATCAATTCTCATTAACTTTCTATCAGTCTCCAAGGTTTAGAAACCTTACTATCTCTAACTTGAGTCTGGTTTGGCAACTTAGAACTCGCTATTAAATCTACAAAGCCACAAAGCCACTTATCAGAAGATAGCCTACTCCCTTTTGGAAGAACGCCGAGAAAGGAGAAAGAAGGAGCGGTTGAAACTGAAGGCAAGTCCTGCTTTATTTTTCTTTGGCACAAGCCCTATTACCTTGCAGCAGTAAACCCTCCTGATTTATTAGCCATTTACAACACCTCTGAGGTCGACGAGGGTATTGGAGACAGTCTTGGTATCTTCTACTCGTATATACGAGGGGGAAAGGCACCACAGGACAGAAGCATTAGAAATCTTAAAGCTGAGAACTAGAGACGGGAAGTTGGGAGCAATATCCTTGGAGGCCTACCAAGCTAAGGGACAAGCATGAAACCTTGCTAATAAAATAAGCCTCCACACCTTTTGATGGTGGGAAATTGGAAGACAAACATAATCCGTCTCGTCTGCCCATGATTGAGTCAAGTGAAGTTAAAACCCTTGGGACCAAGAGACTCTAGTAAACTGCTCCCAATTACCTTTTTTCCACACTCAAGATGGTCTTTACAAGAAAGAACTATATGGGTTTGCTGGTCTGTGCAATGCTGTGAATGCAAAATGACGATCTACAAATGCCTGTAGCAATAAGATGCATTTTAATATCCAGTTTGATTTTGGGTTTTCAGTTCGGGAAGAGGAAAAAGGGCCCCCCCCCCCCGTTTAACCAGTTTTGTTTGGTTTTATATAATGCATGGCTTCTATCAGTAGCTCTAGTTTTGTAAGCTTCTAAAAAATAAATTCAGAAACAGATTCTATTATCACTCTGTGATTCACACTCCTTAAAGGCCTCCAAGCCTGCCACTCCTTTACCTGCAAGGCCCCTTCTAGGCAGATAGCCAGATAGCTACTCTGCTCCCCACACACAGTATAGCCAAAAATAGTACCGACAAGCAGCTGCACAGATTTTACTCAAAAGCAGCATGCCAATGACGAACCATCTCGGCTTCACAATCAGGAGCTGTTGTTTAATCAGAGCCATATTTATTAAAGTAAACATGTAAATAATCAGAAGCATTTCATTCAATCATAAGGATTCATGGCATTCATTAAACTGTGCACTCATCAGCTTGGAAATGGTATAGGCTGGGGTTCACGTCTCACAAGGAAAGCGACTGTTCAGAAAATAAAATTTAGTGAGGTATTCAATCTGTGTCCTTCTCCTCCGAGTAGCAATAAGGACTAGTTGCTTGGTTTGGAGATCTAGCGGCCTTGCCAAGTAAGAACAACTCGGTTTCCGATCCCTAACCCTCCAGCTCCCCCAAGGGGCTATCGTAATCTTTCTTAGTATATTAAGCAAAAGGACAAATGCATTAAGGTGGGGGGTGGGTGAGGTGAGCCTGTTAGAATTCCATACCAGGCTACCGAGGAAGCCAGATGTGAAATTATTTAAGAGTCGGGCTCAGGACCACAATCCCCCAAGGACCCCCTCTTTCTATATGAAGCTACCCAGACCTTGAGATCATCTTCTGAGGCCCTACTTCGTGTGCCTCCTCCTTGAGAGGTCCAGAGGGTGGCAACTTGAGAACGGGGCCTTCTCTGCAGTGGCTCCCCGTCTATGGAATGCTCTCCCCAAGGAAGTTCACCTGGCGCCTTCATTATACACCTTTAGGCACCAGGCAAAAACATTCATAGAATCATAGAATCATAAAGTTGGACGAGACCACAAGGGCCATCCAGTCCAACCCCCTGCCAAGCAGGAAAGCATTCCTGACAGATGGCTGTCAAGCCTCCGCTTAAGGACCTCCAAAGAAGGAGACTCCACCACACTCCTTGGCAGCAAATTCCACTGTCGAACAGCTCTTACTGTCAGGAAGTTCTTCCTAATGTTTAGGTGGAATCTTCTTTCTTGTAGTTTGAATCCATTGCCCCGTGTCCGCTTCTCTGGAGCAGCAGAAAACAACCTTTCTCCCTCCTCTATATGACATCCTTTGATATATTTGAACATGGCTATCATATCACCCCTTAACCTTCTCTTCTCCAGGCTAAACATACCCAGCTCCCTAAGCATTCCTCTTTAACCAGGCCTTTGGTTGATCTGTTTGACATCCTATGCCCTTTTTAAATGTGTTTTTTTGGGGGGTGGGCTATTGGGTTGTTGCTTTTATTTTTATTATGCATTTTGTGGTTTTATATCTTGATTTTATTTTGTGAACCACCCTGAGACCTCCAGGTATAGGGCAGTAAAGGTAAAGGTAAAGGGACCCCTGACTGTTAGGTCCAGTCATGGACGACTCTGGGGTTGCGGCGCTCATCTCGCTTTACTGGCCGAGGGAGCCGGTGTACAGTTTTTCCGGCTCATGTGGCCAGCATGACTAAGCTGCTTCTGGTGAACCAGAGCAGCACACGGAAACGCCGTTTACCTTCCCACCGGAGCGGTACCTATTTATCTACTTGCACTTTGTGCTTTCGAACTGCTAGGTTGGCAGGAGCAGGGACCGAGCAACGGGAGCTCACCCCGTCGTGGGGATTCAAACTGCCGACCTTCTGATCAGCAAGCCCTAGGCTCTGTGGTTTAAACCACAGTGCCACCCTTTAACCCACAGCGCCACCCATACAGCAGTATATAAAACAAACAAACAAACAAACAAATAAAGTGCATTAGCCACATGTTGCACGTGTGAGGTTGCATGTGTGTAACGTTGGGCCCCCTCAATATTGTGTACAATATGGTGCCACTGCCTGCCACTCAATTTTACTCACTCAATCTTTTCTGGACTCAGCAAAGGAGTCGGGCTACTGATTTAGTCACTCCCAAGGGAGCGGGTCCCGTGTTATCACTCCAGGATATGAACAGAAGCAGTAGAAATCCTACTTACATGTTGAACATGCTGGAAGTTTCTCCTGGAAAGACTGCTTTGCAGTATCTAAAAGACCCATCTACCAAAAATACCCACTTAACCCTCACCCCAGCCCCTAATCCTATCTCTACCCCTAATCCTAATCTCTGTCTAAAACAACCATACACAAAATATGCACGCAAAGTATATAAAAAGAAAAGTGTACACAAAATAAATGAATGTTTGCAATGAAAAAAAATCAAAAAATAAAAGAAAGACTAAAATACAGAAGCAAAAAATAAAGAATAAAATAAATATACAAATAAAAAGAATAGAAGTAAAAAGTAGACAAAAATAGAACTCTCTAATCTCTCCTCTCCATCACCTCCTGACTCCCTCTGGCTAACCCACACTGGATATCTGTGGTTGGTGGTTTTTAAGCCAGCAGCAAGAGATGTCACAAAGGAAGGTGGGATGCTGTTACCTTGGCAACCCACCTACCTTGACACTGGGGCAGTATTGCTCCTCCTGAGTCGTGATGATTCTTCAGGACTTTGAGGCATCTGCTCAGAGGGGAATCTCCTCCTTCCTTTCCTGTCAAGAGGTTTCTTCCTGTGCCTGCCTGCCTCCTCATCAGGTCCATTCTTTCGCTGCTTTGTTTTCCCAGCAAAATCTTAATTGCTGCTGGATTGATTCTTGGAATACCATTTATTTTGAAATTATAGTTAGATATCTAGTCCTCCTAGGGTCTGCAGGTAAGCAGCCTTTCATCTTTGTTTCCGAAAGCCTCTGAAAGTTGGAAGCTAAGTATAGCTGGGTTTTGCAAGTCGTGAAAAGGCAAATGTCCTCGGAGATTCCTCACGACTTTAATTAGATATGACCTTAGCCGGCTAGAAAAGGGTGCTACTCTGTCTAAGCTAGAATATTATTTGGGTGGCTTTAGGGAGATTCGGGAGTTTGCATTTCGGCATTCTTAGTGTATTTGAAGAATTTCAGGAAATGTATTATTAGTAGCAATAGAGTTCTTCTTCCTCCAATGACAGCAGTCAACTTATGAGCATTCTCAGAGCCAGCCTTGGAAATATGGTGATGATGATGATGTCACCTTTCACACACACAAAAAATACCACCCAACATTTCTCTGAAGAACATAGGGACATGTCAAGACCATAGCTGTCAACTTTTCCCTTTTCTTGCGAGGAATCCTATTCAGAATAAGGGAAGTTCACTTAAAAGGGGGGGGGGAGTTGACAGCTATGGTCAAGACCCCATGACCATGCAGTTGCCTAGAGAGTGAATAACCAGACAAGACAATAGCATATTGATTTATGGGTTCAAATAGGCCACAACTTTAATGGTTACAAATATGAACGGTTTGGCACAGAAACTGGGTGAAGCCAAATTATTGCACTCCAGCCCGTCTGCCGACAGTAAACCACATTTTGAGGAGGACCTATGACCTACATCAAACAGGGGTACCCCCAAGGGGTCCTTGTTGCAGGAGTGCTATGGCCCTAGTCCCTACCTGGGCAGGAGCTACTTTTCCTGGATCCTTTTAACAAGGTACCCTTCACCAAGGAGGGGCAGGCAGAGACTACAACCTCCCCTCCAGCTAAAGCCTAGGCGTCACCAAAAGGTTTTAAGATTTGTACAGTTCTCCAAACCCTTGACTACCCACAGATCTTATATGATTGTGATATATGATTGGTCTTAAATGGGGTAACTGCCCCTGAAGGACCAGGTGTGCAGCCTGGGATTCATTTTGGACTCACAGCTGTCCATGGTGGCACAGGTCAATTCTGTGTCTAGGGCAGCTGTCTACCAGCTCCATCTGGTACGCAGGCTGAGACCCTATCTGCCCGTGAACTGTCTTGCCAAAGTGGTGCATGCTCTGGTTATCTCCCGCTTGGACTACTGCAATGCGCTCTATGTGGGGCTACCATTGAAGGTGACCCGGAAACTACAACTAATCCAGAATGCAGCAGCTAGACTGGTGACTGGGAGTGGCCTTTGTGACCATATAACACTGATCTTAAAGGATCTACATTGACTCTCAGTGCGTTTCTGAGCACAGTTCAAAGTGTTGGTGCTGACCTTTAAAGCCCTAAATGGCTTTGGCCCTGTATACCTGAAGGAGAATCTCCACCCCCATTGTTCAGCCTGGTCACTGAGGTCCAGCTCCGAGGGCCTTCTGGCGGTTCCCTCACTGCGAGAAGTGGGGATACAGGGAACCAGGCAGAGGGCCTTCTTGGTAGTGGCACCCACCCTGTGGAATGCCCTCCCATCAGATGTCAAGCAGATAAACAACTATCTGACTTTTAGAAGATTTAGAAGTTTGGGGATGTTTTTAATGTTTGATGTTTTGATATGTTTTAATACATGCAGTAAGCTGCCCAGAGTGGCTGGGGAAACCCAGCCAGATGGGTGGGATATAATAATAATAACGTTTTATTGTGTTTTTATATTCTGCTGGGAGCTGTCCAGAGTAATAAATGAAGTTGCATTGGGCTTCTGACTTTTCCTGAATATTTAATATTGGCGACGAAGGCGGGATACATGAGCTCCCGCTAGCTACCAGAGGCCCGAGACTGCAACGTAGCACAGCTGCCTGCTGCCTCACAGTAATCGCAACACCGCCACGCTTGTCTTAGAAGGGCTGCATGTGTCTCACCCAGGAATTGGCCGGATGAAGGCATTGGCCCTTAGCTATGTGTGGTGGCCAGGCATAGATGCGGAGATAGAGGGTTGGGTGAAACGTTGCGAGCCCTGCCAGGTCTCCTGGCCGGATCCACCCAAGGCTCCAGTACAGTCCTGGGAGTCCACACAGTCCCCATGGTCCTGGGTGCACATGGACTTCACAGGGCCTTTTCAGGGCCAACACTTCCTAATAGTGGTCGACTCTCAGTCCAAGTGGCTAGAGGTGGTGCCGACCTCAACCGTGTCCACGAGAGCAACTATAAACACGCTTAGGAAGCTATTTGCAACACATGGCTTGCCAGACACGCTGGTGATAATGGTACCGCTTTTACTTCGGCGGAATTCAAAAATTTGTAACAAAGAATGGAATCCGCCACATTCGTTCTGCTCCTTTTCACCCAGCCACTAACGGCCAAGTTGAATGCATGGTCCGTACTACCAAAGATGCACTTAGGCGCATAGTGCATGGTGACTGGACTCTCTGATTAACGGAGTTCTTATTGGCCCAACACACCACCCCAAGTGCAGTGACCGCCCGGAGCCCAGCGGAGTTGCTTATAGGAAGGAGGCTCACTTGATCGTATGCACCCCGACTGGGCTCTTGAGCAATGGCCATTGACTGTGGTGCGGGGGGCTCCTAGAGGGTTCTTCCTGGGGGACACTGTGTACGTCCGGAACTATGGGCCCGGACAGGGTTGGGTCCCAGGTACTGTTGCCCGCTGTACAGGTCCGGTCTCCTACGAGGTAGGGTTGGAGGGAGGACTGGTTTGGAAGAGACACCTCGACCAGATCAGAACCAGGACACCTCCGAACATGGAACTTCAAGCGGAACCAGAGGACAGAGAAATGGGTATTTTGGGAGACTCTGTGCCCAGGCCAGGGTGGGAACCAGATGGGTTGCCGGTGACGGAGTTACCCCAGCAGGGTGACTTCAGGCCGGAGTCCTCAGTGGTGCCATCGGCCATGACTCCTTCGGAGCTGGCCTCCCCACTTAGACGGCGGGTACCGGAGGAACCTCCTGGGTCACCCACTCGGGCACAGGAACCACGACGGTCCCAGCGGGAGCGGAAAAGGCCAGCACACCTTGATGACTATGTTTGTTCCTTTTGTTAGGAAGTTGGGGGGAGGAGTGTTATGTATTGGGTTTAACACATGTTATGATTCTAACCAATCGTAGAAGCGTAGGTGGACGAAAGTTCTAATGGCAAGCACTGTCAACTGTCAACTGCCAACTGGCACTGCTTGCTGGGTCTTTCAGAGTGTGTTCTTGTTTAGTATGGGAGTGAGCTGTTGAATAAACGAAGTTGCATTGGGCTTCTGACTTTTCCTGAATATTTAATACCTGCAAACTCCGATAACTGAATGGTCCTGTTTTGTCCCCCCTGAGAAATATAACTGTGGCAGAATTGACTTACTTCAATCTCAGTACCATATAGAGAATGAAATGAAAATAGTTCCCTTTCTATGTGCTCCTAAGCAGAGACAACACCTCTGTCATGTGCCAGTAACTGTGAACACATAGCATTAGACCACCTGTTGAGAATGGTGGAAAACTCACTCATGTTCCTGCCAGCATCTTGAAAAATATGTAAGTGTATGAAATACATGTACAATTATTTTGCAAACTCCCTAAAGGAACCTGCCAACAATATTTGGTTTTTAATTTTCAGGGAAACGAGCTAATTGATCAAGGGGAATCGTATCTCTATTCTTTCAATTCAGTATCAATCTATTGGCCACCATTAGGGCTCATAGAATCCATATCTGCTGTTCTGTTGTCAACTTCCAAAAATGGGTATATAGTTCAAGAGCATATTCACCTCTGAAAGTCTTGTTTATATAGCCCAGCACTTTCTCCCAAGACTTAATAAGGAATCTCAACTAGCTTGGGCTACTGCAATGCGCTCTATGTGGGGCTACCTTTGAAGGTGACTCGGAAACTACCATTAAACCAGAATGTGGAAGCTAGACTGGTGACTGGGAGTGGCCTCCTGGACCACATAACACTGGTCCAGAAAGACCTACATTGGCTCCCAGTATGTTTCTGAGCAGAATTCAAAGTGTTGGTGCTGACCATTAAAGCCCTAAATGGCTTTGGCCCTGTATACCTGAAGGAGCATCTCCACCCCCATCGTTCTGCCTGGACACTGAGGGCCTTCTGGTGGTTCCCTTGCTGCGAGATGTGAGGTTACAAGGAACCAGGCAGAAGGGATTGGGTCTCCTCCGGGGCAGAGGGAGAGCTGAAATCCGTGGTGATTGAAATCCGTTTGGGAACAGCATAGTGTGTGTTCCTTTCTTAAAACTAGATCGGTTGTTCACAGATTGTTGCTGTTCAGTCGTTCAGTCGTTTCCGACTCTTCGTGGCCCCATGGACCAGAGCACGCCAGGCACGCCTGTCTTTCACTGCCTCCCGCAGTTTGGTCAGACTCATGTTGGTAGCCTCGAGAACACTGTCCAACCATCTCGTCTTCTGTCCCCTTCTCCTTGTGCCCTCAATCTTTCCCACCATCAGGGTTTTTTCCAGGGAGTCTTCTCTTCTCATGTTCACAGATAGAATCCTCCAAAAATGAACAAAGATGCCCAAATGAGAGCAAGCGTAAACCAAAAGCTAATTGAAACAGGAGAACGATAATGCCTTAAAGAGTTACTGAGAGCCAAATTAATTGAATGTGGCTGGAAGGACCAGCTGAAGGCACTCTGCAAAGACAAAGGCCTAGAGCATGTCACGGTTGACGATTTGGTGGCAGAAATTACTCCCAAAGGCAGAGCCTTGGTACCTGACAGTGTAAAGAAAGAGCTTCTATGAAGAATAAGAACGTTCCTTGCTCAACATGCCAGCCTTTGATTTCTTCCATTGAGTCTTACCGTGTTGTATTAAGTGAATCATGCCAGAAACTGGATTACATTTTTCCATACTTTAGGGTTGAAAGTTCACTTTTTAAAAAAATGTTTAGTTAGTGGAAGCATACTTTGCTACATTGACTTCTTAATTCTTGCTATTTTAATAAAAAATAAAATGAACTGCTTGTGGTTTAAGTTGGGCTGGATATGTTGAATATGCCCTCACCATGTAATGAGTACCCATTTAAACATATATTTTTTACATTGTTTTTACATTGTTTTATAAATGCAAATATCTTGTTTTATGCTGGTCTGTGACCGAATAAAGTTCATTCTTTCAACTGCTTGTGGGTGTAAAAAACAAAAACAAACAAACAAGGAACCAGGCAGAAGGCCTTCTCGGTGGTGGCGCCCACCCTGTGGAGCGTCCTCCCATCAGATGTCAAGGAAATAAACAACTACCAGTATTTGACTTTTAGAAGACATCTGAAGGCAGCCCTGTTTAGGGTTGTTTTTAATGTTTGATGTTTTATTCTGTTTAATATTCTGTTGGGAGCTGCCCAAAGTGGCTGGGGAAACCCAGTCAGATGGGTTAAATAAATAAATAAATAAATAAATAAATAAATAAATAAATAAATAAATAAATAAATAAATAAAATGAAATAAATAAATTATTTTATTTATTTATTTATTTATGGGTTAAATAAATTATTATTATTATTATTATTATTATTATTATTATTATTAGGCATCCATGGAAGGCATAGTTAATAGTTTCATGGAGGTATCTAAACCCAGATTATTAGGACCTAGTTTGGTGTTTCCCAAACCCACTGGTGTACCTTGGGCCACTTTCAGGAGGAACCAACTCCTTGCAGGTTGAGTAAAAGGTGGCCAGGAGTCATAATGGTCCATGTGGGAAATGGTCCATGGGGAAAAGGCTGTTGAAATTGTTGGAGCGCGATGTCCATTGCCCAGGAATTGTCCTGAGTGCTGCAGAGCTTTTTCTTCGAACTTGCTGAACTTCCCTGTTCTCTATTCGTCCCTTTGTCCCTTGTTTATTATTGAGTGGTGCCCAGCCTATCAAAGACCAGGGGACAATCCATGCTGATAGCGGTGATGACCTCTGATTATTTGGTCATTGAGCTTGCCTATCGCTCCTGTGACATCAGCCATGCTTGGGCCAGAAAGTGTCATCACTTAATATCCAGTTTTAATTTGGATTCCCAATGTTTGTGAATTCCCACCAACCCCACTCCCAGTCTGTGTGCACAAGCTCCGCTCGGAGAGAAGCAGATTTTAGAAGGATTTGCTGTAACAAGGACTGTTGATCCTTTGAACAAGCACCGTTTATGGAACACGACTCAAATGTACGATTAGGTGTCCCATCGCATTGGCCTTTCTTTCTATAAATAAAATGGGAGCTTAGTTTCGATCAAGCAAACAGTGCTATAGCCTTTTCACAGAAACACCTGTTTAAAAACATTCTCCCACTACTTGAATAGGAAAAATTGCCCATTCACTTAATAAAATATATTCAGTGCTAAACTGTGGTGTGTTAGGAGAGAAATGGATTAAGGCTGATTCAGTCTTTTGGGAATTATAGGGACAGAACTATGTAAAATTGTATAGAAATTTATTTATCTATGCTACTACAGAAGCAAGAATGCTACTTGTCCAAAAGTGGAAAGAACCAGAAGTCCCAGTAAATGATGGATGGTATGTATGTGTGGTTGTAAATGTATAAATGCGTATATGTGGCTGTAAATATGGGATGGCATTCAATTTCGTTGTAGTATGTGCAATGACAATAAAGTATCTATCTATCTATCTATCTATCTATCTATCTATCTATCTATCTAAAGGAAGAATGGATACAAAAACTTATGGAATATGCAGAAATGACGAAACATACCGGAAGAATAAGAAATCAAGATAAATGCTTTATAAAAGAATGGAAATGGTTTATTGAATATTTACAGATAAATTGTAAACAGATAAAAACATTAGTGGGATTAATGTAATCAGCAGTTTTATAAGAGTATATATTTATAGTAGATAAAGAAATGAGCAAGTTAAATGAATTTGGATATGCAGAAGATGGGGGGGAAATGAATTTAAGGAAGCGCAGAAAGAGGGGGAAGCAAGTCAAAATTTGAAATGTTAAATTGATTGTAAAACTAATGAAATGTATAAATTTGAAAATATAAGTATAAAACTAGAAAAAAGGCTGATTCAGTCTACTAATTTCCTTCTAAATATGTCCCATTTATTGAGGTGTAGGCCTTTCTCAGCCTAGAGCTCACGATTTTCATAACATATGCTGGTAACAGAGTGGGGAAAGTTTATTATACGGCCCACTTTGACCCCCCAACATTTTTAATGAGTGTGCCACGCTAAAAGAAATTTTGAGATATTCGTAATTTCAAATGAGTGGTTCATAGTGACACCCCACTGGTTTTTTTTTTGGGGGGGGGGGTGTTAAGTCTAATTGCTGAATATTTTTACCTCATAAACAGTATATGAAATTCACTTCTGTCAAGTCAAACCATTCCTTTTGAATGATTTCCTTGTCAGGTATTCATTAAAGAGGGGTTCTCATCAAACTGATAGTCACTAATGTAACGAAAACATCCACAGTGGGTTGCAGATCATTACATTTCTTGATTGCTATAGTACATTGCAGCTAGCAGCACAAAACCATCCTCTTATAAAGCAGGTGTAGCAAGAAGACGATCACGCCACATTGTGCTTAAGCAGCTAAAAAAGAGGTAAAGGTAAAGGACTACTGGAGAGTTCAGTCCAGTCAAAGGCGACTATGGCGTTGCTGCGCTCATCTCACTTTCAGGCTGAGGGAGCCGGCGTTTGTCCACAGACAGTTTTCTGGGTCATGTGCCCAGCATGACCAAACCGCTTCTGGTGCAACAGAACACTGTGATGGAAGCCAGAGCGCACGGAAACATTGTTTACCTTCCCGCCACAGCGGTACCTATTTATCTACTTGCACTGGCATGCTTTCAAACTGCTATGTTGGCAGAAGCTGGGGCAGAGCAACAGGAACTCACCCCGTCACAGGGATTCGAACCACCGAGCTTCTAATCGGCAAGCCCAAGAGGCTCAGTGGTTTAGACCACTGTATGCACAGCTCATACTATTTTACTTCATACCCTCCAACATTTTTCTGATGGAAATAGGGACGGTGTTTCCATAATAATGTAAATGGGAACTAAACTCTAATTTCCACAAAAAGGACTAATGTTGCTAAGGTAAAAAAAGGTAAAGGTAAATGACCCCTGGACAGTTAAGTCCAGTCAAAGGTGACTATATGGTTGCGGCACTCATCTCGCTTTCAGGCCGAGGGAGCCGGCATTTGTCCACAGACAGTTTTCCGGTTCATGTGACCAGCAGGACTAAACTGCTTCTGGCACAACAGAACACTGTGACGGAAACCAGAGCACACGGAAACACCGTTTACCTTCCCGCCACAGTGGTACCTGTTTATCTACTTGCTCTGGCGTGCTTTTGAACTGCTAGGCTGGCAGGACCTGGGACAGAGCAACGGGAGCTCACCCCATCACAGGGATTCGAACTGCCGACCTTCCGATTGGCAAGCCCAAGAGGCTCAGTGGTTTAGACCACAGCAGCACCCTTTGCTGGTGCTATCACAAACCCTACAGTGGGAAGGTACATACTCTGCTCCAGATATGATCCCTCACAGCTCCTGTTAAAGCAGTGGTTCCCAGCCTTCTTTTTTTTTGCCATGCCCCACCTAAGCATCTTTAAAATCCTGGTGCCCTCCCTCCGTGCCATATAATTCTTAGTATTCAAAAAGTGGACTCCTATTCATGTGGAGGAAGCCTGAAAGGCCATTAACTGTTAATAACCCATTCTCGAAATTCCCCCCTTAAAAATCTAATTCCCCCCGGTGGGGCAGGTGCACCACGTTGGGAACCATGGTGTTAAAGGATCTTAGGCTGCTGAAGAAAAGCCTTGCGGAGCTGCCAGTCAGAGCAGAAGGCACTTGATTAGACAAGAGTTCGCAATTTTCAGCATATGCTGAGATGCCTAGACTAACTGTTAGAAGGAGAGAGCAAAACGAGGAAAAAATTCTTTTAAAATGGAAATATTTTGTGGATTTTTTTTTTTGGGGGGGGGAGATTAAGTACGATGGTTATGCTAAAACGTATGCAGGATTCGAAGTATAGCAACAGATGAGAATTGGTCCATACAGGCTCTGATAGCACGATCTGTGTCTGCAAAAATAAAAAGTACCGGTCATGTGAGCAGAGACTAAATGTGTATATCACCCTGTGCAGGCAGGAGCAGGACCCCAAATATAGGGAGAAATTTATGGTGGGGGTTGACATGTACTACCCCCAACCCTTCCCATCCAACAGCACTGTAAATATTCCCCCCCCCTGCATTCCTAATTCAGATTTTGGTTGCCTTTCGCTTTTTCCTAGGTGTAACAAAGAAGACAAGAAACAATTGTAAGAGAAGACCAGAAAAGGCCTTACCTGTTCCTAAGTCCATCCTTGACATTCTGTCATTGCAAATCTGAATAATACATACCAAACCACAAAATCTATTAACATTCAATTGCTGGCTTTGAGTCCTGCTGGCTTGTTCCTTCCTCTCTGCTGGATCTCTCTGTACATCTCCAGGGTTCCTCTCTGCATTTGGCAAGGAGGACGAACAGAGAAGAGAAGAGGCCTGTAAAAGACAGAGGAAAAACAATTATTACATCCTAGAAAGGAACGGGGCAGAAATTCAGCTTGGCTTATGCCAAGGTTTGCATCAAACCTACCCAATTCCCGAAACGTCTTGAAACGAAATGTGAACTGAAACAGAGCTAGCCTTTGAAATCAATGCTTCTTTGAATTTTGTGGTGCAGTCTTCTAACCAAAAATGTGCAAAAAAAGAATAAGCATATGTTGGGGGGAAACATAGAAAATATTCACATGTTTAGGCAAAATTGCATGCGAAAATTGTATTAGGAGAAATGAGCAATAAAATGCTGACTGGGGGGGGGAGCCCTGCTATTAGGGAGGAATGCAAAACTAAGCATGCTCTGTGGAGAAAATGTTCTGATGCAGCAGAACTCTTATACAGTCCTACCTTGGATCACTAACACCTTGGTAATTGGACGTTTTGGCTCCTGTACTCCGTAAACCTGGAAGTGAGTGTTCCGTTTTGCGAACGTTCTTTGGAACCTGAACGTCCAAAGAACGTTGGTTCTTCCGCTGCTTCCGCCGCTTCCGATTGCCTGCAGGAGCTTCCTGCAGCCAATCAGAAGCCGTGCTTTGGTTTCTGGACGTTTTGGAAGTTGAAGGGACTTCCGGAACAGATTCCGTTCGACTTCCAAGGCACGGATGTACTCTCAAGAAGGGTGCTGCAATACCCCTGCGTGCCATTGGGTGGCATCTGTGAACAGCGTACCTACTTCGCATGAGACTATTATTACTATTCCATGATTCCATGATACTGGTGGAAGGTGGCTAAACATTAAACTACTCTGTAGTGGCTGTTTAAAATCAAATAGGTGGGGGGGGGGGTTGCCTGGTGACAAACTGTTCATCACCCCCCACCTTAATTCATGTCTGAGGGTGTAGAGTGAATTATAGACTCATAGAATTATAGAAGTGGAAGGGACCCAAGGGTCATCTAGTCCAACCCCCTGTGATGCAGGAATCTCAAGTAAATCATACGTGTCAGCTGGCCATCCAGCCTCTGCTTAAAAACTTCCATGGAAGAAGAGTCTACCACCAATCCAATGGGTCTCAAACCCTCAGCGAATCAGGGACTTCACCTGAATGGGAAGACAGGCTCCAGTGGATTGAGCAAATGAGATCAATAGTGCGTCCAACAGTCAAGAAGGTGTTTCCTGCACATGCTGTAGAGCAGGGGTCAAATTTTTTTTTTTTTAGCAGCGGGCCGGTCTACCGTGCATCAGACCTTGTGGTGGGCCAAAGAAGCGGCACTGGGGGGGGGGAGCTGGAAGAAGTGGTGAGGGGGGCAAGTAGTCCTCCTCCCCACCCCGCCAGCCCCAGCCCCAGCTCCAGCCGCTGCGCTTGCCTTCCCAGGGGCTGCCGCCGCTGCCGCCACCACTGCCACTGCTGCTGCTTCTTGTGGATAGGCAGAATGAGCTCTATGGCCCACAGGAGCACCAGGGTGGGGACGGTGATGGGAGAAAGAGGCTGAGTGGCGGCGGCTCTGCCAGCGATGGCAGGAAGAGGCTGAGCGGCAGCGGGAGGAAGAGGCCAAGCGGCGGTGGCTCTGCTGGCAACAGAAGGAAGAGGCTGAGCGACGACGGCTCTGCCAATCAAATGCCACACCTAGTTTACCTCAGCGCTGTGTGGGAACGTCTCTGCCAATCAAACGCCACTGAGGTAAACCAGGCATGGCGTTTGAGTGGCAGAGCCGCTGCTGCTTGGCCTCTTCCTCCCATCGCCATGGCTGGGAGTCTCGGCTTCACAGCGGCTTCTGGCTTCTTGGTGCGGGCTGGATTTAGTACCAAGGCAGGCCTGTTCTGGCCCAGGGGCCGTGGTTTGCTGACCCCTGCTGTAGAGGGAAGCGAGGGGCAAATGGAGCTCATCAACCTGGGAAGGTAGCCCATCTAGGAGAAGGAAAACTCTGACCCTAAATCTCTGCTACCTTTTGGGATATCTTTGGGAAAAGAAAAGGCTAAGGAGTAAACCCTACACAAATCTGAAGTGCCTAAGACTGTCGGATGACACCTCCTTACAGCAGTGTAGCACCCCCTACCAGTGCCTGGGATGGAGCTTTTTTTAAAAAGAAATCGGCCAAAGTGAATGGTAAATCAAGTTGACGGACTATGCCGAACTGGCAAAATTAACTGGGAAGATCAGGAATCAAGAAGACAAGAACTTTAAAAAAAAAATGGGAAAAGTTTATAATATACTGTATATACAAGATCATTGTACGCAGGTTAAAACATTGGCAGGATTTCAAATACACTTGTAACGGAATGTATGGATAATTTAGAAAAATAATTTAGAAAAATAAAAAATAGGTTCGACAGGATTGTGGGGGGGAGTCTGGAGATTCAGAGTGATCTCGATATTTGGATTTGGAATTGGTTTTGTTGTACGTATATATTTTTGAAAATCAAATAAAAAGTTGCTATAAAGAAAGAAAGAAAAGAAATCGGCCTGCAGCACACCCATAACCGCCCAGTAGCCCTTGTGCCACCCTGCAGCCCTCCACAATGCCCAGTGCAAACCCCACCCACCTACCCTGCCCCTGCCTTCCTACACTACTTCCTCCTTCTGGCAATTCCTGCAGCCAAGCTGGTACCAAACGTCTTGCCCTGCTTTCCTTCAGATCACGTCAGTGAGGTTGAGAGGGAGGTCTTGTTATTTGGGCAGACCAGAGCACACTTCCCGGGCTTGTGCCCCGGAGAGCTCACTTTGGTGCTGTTTGACTTCACCACTGCTACTCTGACCAGCAGTAGGTTTCAGCCAGAATGGTTCGTCTTCTTTCTTTATCATTGCGAACATAAACTGCCTCAAATATCTGGCTTGAAAGGGTGCTGTGGGTGTAATCTGACTTCAAGTCCCATGCCAGAAAAGCGAAGGTGTATCATGTATGTGTTACAAACAATGCAGGGGCAGAGGTTATGGGAGTCTATTCAATGCCTGTATGACTTCTCATCTTCAAGAAGTCGCTCAAGCACTGCTAGCTGAATTAATCTCAGTTGATTTTCTGTGGTGCTCTGCTGCCATGCAGTGGAGGAATAATGAAACTCTTGTCTCCTTGTGTGTGTGTGTTTTTTCCCCACACGTGAAACTCCATTGCATTGTTTCCTATCCACAAATTGCATTAGGGAGCTGTGGGTGTGGGGAAATGTTTAAAGAAAATACAGAACATATCACCCTCTTTCTGTCGCAGATGAAACATCCCCTCAAAATACATAAAGGGGTGGTTCTTTTCTGGTCCTTAAGCATGTTTAGAGGCTACTTCCATGACCATGACCTAAACCACGTGTTAAGGATTGTCACATGTGGACTTCCAGTCCATCGTGACGGCCATCGGTCAAAGAATCCCGGAGCTCCGGGACTCTTGCTTGGAAAGGGCCCTGTGTGCTTCTTAGTAACTGGAAAAACACAGGAGCCCAACTGATTGGTTTCCCTCTATTCCTACCCCCAGCCCTGTATCTAAAACTGAACTTCAAAAAATAAGTAATTTGGCATGTGCCTTTGGTCTCTGTACTCGTTTGACAGGGGAAGCTTTGTTCCATTCCAAGATGAAACCCATGCCAAAGTATGCGGGGGGGGGGGGGGGGAGTATGCCAAAGCATACTTAGTACTTTGATACTTACATAGGTCTAAACGGCCAATGGTCTGGGTACTGGGAAGACCATCTTTTTAATGTGTGTGGGATAACCAGCTTCATATAACCAACATGCTTAAGGCTAATTGATGCATGAAGGGGTTAATACCATAGAGCAAGCTGTTCTGTCGGGCTTGGCTATGTCCACTTCCCCTCCTCTTTGAAGGAACTAGGTAATCAAGGTTTTGTTCTCCCCCAGTCTGAGAAGCTCAGTGTATGAAGTGGTCTGAAATGGTTGCTCCAGCTGAACCGCATGGCTCTCACAGATATCTACCAATAATTTAGGAACTTTCACCGCTTTGTAGCTAAGCTAAATTTTACTGCCTGTGCAATAATTCTGAAGCACATGAATCTGACCTTTGGAGAGTTTGTAAGTAAACCATTTTTTAAACTTACCAAATGCGCCATCTTTTCCTATGCTGGGAGAAGAGGGAAACTCTGGAAAGAAATCTTTTAAGGGGGCACTTGGAGGGAGCACATTTTAAAGGTTTCACAGCCTATATTTCCATGCTTTACTTTGCTGCATACCTTCTGATTTTAAATCTCTGCTGGGGATCTCTCACCAAAGACTACTTGGCCCAAACTTGGATCTTGGCATCCAGGAATTATTTCTCTCCCACACAAACTTTTTTTTTTTTTGCACAAACAACATGAGCTTGCTCCGTTTTACCTGTGTGGCTTTGTTCTGCTTTCCAAAACTGTCATTGTTGTCTTCTTCTTCTTGTTGTTGTTCAGTCGTTCAGTCGTGTCCGACTCTTTGTGACCCCATGGACCAGAGCACGCCAGGCACGCCTATCTTTCACTGCCTCCCGCAGTTTGGCCAAACTCATGTTAGTAGCTTCGAGAACACTGTCCAACCATCTCATCCTCTGTCGTCCCCTTCTCCTTGTGCCCTCCATCTTTCCCAACATCAGGGTCTTTTCTAGGGAGTCTTCTCTTCTCATGAGGTGTCCAAAGTACTGGAGCCTCAGTACTTTGTTGTCTTACTCTGTATTTATTGTTTGATGTGTAAGCCACCTTGAAAATATTTTTTCCTTAATGAATGGGAGCATTTCAGGGCACTTTCTGTGCTGACTTTAAATAGTGGCTGAAAACTTTTTTATTCTGCCAGGCTCATGCAGGCAATTAAGGGTACTAAGGTGCTACTGGAAGGAATTTTTTATTTTATTTTGTTTTGACCACAAAGGTCTGTTGATATTTGCTTTTAATTTATTTGTTCTTAACTTTTTATGGTTTCATTCTTTGGTTTTATGTTTTTATATATAGTTGTAAACCACTGTGATATAGTTTTATGATATAGCGGTATATAAATATTTCTTTATGAATAAATAATAAATAATATCAGTTCTTAGAATGCATCACTGGTGTGAGAATTGGCACTTAATCTGAGTTGCGGCTCATGAAAGCTCAGTGCCAGAATCAGATTTCAAAGTTAAGGCTCCATCCACGGAAAACTTTGAATTGGGGGGGGAAAGTACATGGTAACCTTTAACATGTGCATGCAATAGTGTGTGTGTGTGTGTGTGTGTGTTCTTCTTCCTGGTCCTATGTAGGTCACTACAGCTGATCTCAGGTCCAAGGGGGGGGGGATCTTTACTATTTTCTCAAAAAATGAATTTAATCCCAGATGATCTATTTACTACTGTGTAATATGAAAACATGTTATTAGAGAACACTAGGCAGATTAACTAAAGGTCAAAGCAGGACATGGACAGAAAATCTTCGTGCGCTGCTTCTCACTCGCTCTTCTCCCTAAAGTAGATGCTGTGTGGCAAACCAATGCTGTGTCATTTAAAAAAATGAAAATAGTGACTATGGTGTGAATTTGAGCTGAGGAATCGCAGGGTGGGAGTGTGCCTAAGCTAATACTAGTTACTGTCTAGCCCCATGAGGAAAAGATGCTGAGAGATAGCTTCTGAGCTAAACAAAAACAGTCAGAGGGGAACAGGTTAACCACCCCTCTCCTGTGTGTTTCGGATCAAGTTCATATTCCCCAAGGTTGCACTTCACTTATTTTTTTTAAGCAATCCTGTCAGGAGACTGCCTAATGGAAATTTTGCAGAGGGAGGGAGGGGGAGAGAGGGGGGAACTGGTCAGGAGACTATATGGTGAGAAAGTGTTTGGTTGAACCTGACCAATTCCATCTTTTCTAAGGGCAGAAATTCCCATTAGCTAGGGTTGCCAATGACAGAAATAGCGTCCAGGGGGAATTTTGGGAAATCGGCAAAATGTCCGGGTTTTTGAAACGTTGCACAAAAAAGCTCAACGACTTTTCCTAAAAAGAAAAAATGTTCGACAACTTTTTGTGTCCAGATTTTTACTTCTTGAAATATGGCAACCATACTATTAGTGACAGGTAGGTAGCCTTGTTGGTCTGCCGTAGTCAAAGCAAAAAAAAATAAAATAAAATAAAAAATCCTTCCAGTAGCACCTTAGAGACCAACTAAGTTTGTTATTGGTATGAGCTTTCGTGTGCATGCACACTTCTTCAGATACACTGAAACAGAAGTCACCAGACCTTTATATATAGTGACAGGGTGGGGAGGGGTATTACTCAGAAGGGTGGTAGGAATGGGTGATTGGCTGATAAGTGTGGTAAACCTGATGATGACTGTTAACCCCTGCCCTAATGGATCGAATTGTCTGCGGAGTCTGGGACAACTGTCTGCAACAGTGCCTTCTTGCCAAGCCAGACCTCATGCTGCAGAACTCTCTGCCCAGGAGATCCACAAGGCCAGCAGCTCGCATCCTGCTAAGAAGCCAATTGCAGTGCACCACGAGGAGGTTAGCAGTGATGAGGTGTCCTCCAGTGTAGACGATGGCATGAACCAGATGAAGCGGGAGCGTGGGAAGTTCAAACAGAGGTCCAAGGACCAATCAGAATGTACTGGCTGTGGAGGCAACCACCCCCGTGTCAAGTGTCGATTCAGAGACATCATCTGCTGGCGATGCTACAGAAAGGAACACATCGCTAAAGTCTGCCGATCAGCTCCGTCAGACACAGCCTCTTCACCAGGGGAACGACATTCCCGTAGCAGGTGTTGGCCAGTTCCAGGTCGAGTTCAAGAATTTTTCAGGCCTGCTCCGACTTGTGGTAGTCGAAGATCTGCATCCCAGCCTTCTAGGGCTAGAATGGTTTGGCGCCCTCAGCCTGGCAGTCACCAGCATCAACTGCATTCCAACGCGGAAGTTGAAGCCCTAATCAAAGACTTTGCCGAGGTTTTTGATGGCACATTGGGCCAATATACAGGCACACCCATCTCTTTAAGCCTCGATCCGCAAGTTGCCCCGATCAAGCTAAAGCCACGCCGGGTTCCGTTCGCCCTCAAGGCTAAGGTGGACGAACAACTGGACATATTAATCACGCAAGGTGTTTTGGAGCCAGTCGACCACGCCAAATGGGAAACCCCTATCGTCACACCTATCAAGCTGGACAGGTCGATGAGAATATGCACTGACTACAAGTGCACGATCAACAAGGCACTTCAGCAGCACACTTATCCAGTTCCCGTCATCCAACACCTGCTGCATTCCCTGGGCTAAGGCAAGGTCTTCACTAAGCTGGACCTTGCCCAAGCCTATCAACAACTGCCTGTTGACGACGCCACAGCTGAAGCTCAGATGATCGTCACCCACCGAGGAGCGTTCCGGTGCCGCCGGCTACAGTTCGGGGTGAGCATGGCTCCTGGCATCTTTCAAAGCCTCATGGAGCGCCTCCTGCAGGGGCTTCCAGGCATGATACCGTATTTTGATGATGTACTGGTACCCGCAGACTCAAATCATCAGCTGCTCGAACGCCTCTGCACCGTGTTGACCAGGTTCCAGGAGGCCGGGCTCAAGGTGAAGAAAGAAAAGTGCCAGATTGCCGTTCCGCAGGTGGAGTTCCTGGGCTACCTTATCAACGCCTCTGTCTTCACCCAATGGCATCCACAATCCGGGCCATCTAGGAGGCCCCAATCCCAAAGAACAAGACCGAGTTGCAGGCGTTCCTGGGGCTGCTGAACTTCTACAATATGTTCCTGCCCCACAAAGCAATGCTAGCCGAGCCTCTCCACCGCCTCCTCAGCACGAAGGCACCGTGGTCCTGGGGTCATCGGGAAATGGCGACCTTCAACGCAGTCAAGGCCCTTGTGATGGCCTGGGAGTCAGACTCTGATGCTGAACCTGAGGGATCCCAGCCTGCACAGGATTCCCCGCCTCCAGAACCAGCTGAGCCGGGGCCAGGGCTTGAGCCTGAAGGATCCCCACCTGTGCTGGATCCCCAGGTGCAGGCATCAGCAGAGTCTGCTCTGGCTCCTGATGGGAGGGAGGACCCATTGCCTGCAGGTGCTCCACTCCCAGCCTCTTCAGAGGAAGCTGAGGCATCCCCTGGGTCCAGTAACCCACCAGCCTCTCCTGAGCTACAGAGGCTCAGGGCAGAGAGGCGAAGGGAGTTAAGTGTCTGCAGGAGGAGTGCTCGCCTCCAGGCCCGGAGGAGAGGCGAGTCTCCGGAGGATCGGGACCGCCCTAAGCATAGGGCCAGATAAAAGCCAGCCAGACCCAGCCCAAGTTGCGTGAGCAACTTAGTTGCAAGCGTGTGCTCAACCTGCAACCTTGTGCCTGAACCTGCCTTGGACCTTGACCTGCTCCCTGCCTTGCTCCCCGCCGGATTGACCTCCTTTGGACCCCTAGACCCAGGACTGGACTTGGACCTCGCTTCATGGACAAACCCTTGGGGCCAGCACAGTTTGCTCACGCCACACCCGCACTCCCCCTTCGCTGGGGTGCGTTCGGGAGGAACTAGTAGCCATGGCTGACCAGGCGGCTGCGCTAGTGGCATTGGCCCAGGAGAACCAGGCCTTGACCCACACCGTGCAGCAGCTAAGCAATGCGGTTACGGCGCTTCAGCAGCGTTTGGATGCCCTACCGGCTCCTGGGGCCGCCGCCCCAGCTCCTGGCAAGTACCCAGTGGCCCTGCCAGAGAAATTTGATGGGTCCCCAGCCAGCTTTCCCATGTTTCTCGCCCAGGCCAAGCTGTATATTCAGGGGCGAGCTCGGGATTTCCCTGACGACCGCACCAAGGTGCACTTCCTGATCAGCTTGCTGAAGGACCAGGCGGCCAAGTGGGCGTTGCCGCTGCTCCGGCAAGACTCCCCCTTGCTGACAGACTATACGGGGTTTTGCAATCATCTGGAAACCACGTTCGCCAACCCTCAGAAGGGGAGTCAAGCCAATCGGGCAATTCGGCGGTTGAAACAGGGCAAGTCCACAGTGGCCACCTACGCCACGGAATTTCGGCTGCTGGCGCAGGACTTGACCTGGAACGACTCTGCCCTGCGGGACCAGTATCTCGAGGGACTTTCAGACGAGATACTGGATCAGCTGGCCACGTTGGATCGCCCTGCCACACTGGATGCCCTCATCCAACGGAGTCTGCAGATAGACAATCGGTTGGAGGACCGTCGCCAGGCCCGGGGCCGCCGGCACTCCGGGCTCCCGGCGCCGGTGCTTCCCTGCAGTTCCGTGGCCAGAGCTGAGTCATTGGAGGAGCCGATGCAGCTCGGGGCAGCGCGGCCTCGCCTCTCCCCCTCGGAAAAGACTCGGCGTCGGGAGGGGAACCTGTGTCTCTACTGTGGTGGGAGTGGACACTACGCCCGAACCTGCCCTGAGAAACGCCAGCCGCAGGGAAAACTGCCAACCCCAGTAGCCGATGGCCCAGGCTACCTGGGGACCCAAGCATCGCATGATGGGCCCTCACCAGTGGAATTGCAACACCTCATGATACCGGTGCGTCTATACCCCCCCGGTGGGCCCTGGATTCTCACCCACGCTCTGGTGGATTCGGGGGCAACCCGCTCCTATATGGACTCTGCCTTCGCCACTCAGCATCAGGTGCCGCTTCAGAACAAGCCGGAACCAGTACAGGTGGAGGCAATTGACGGACGGCTCCTACGCTCGGGCGCTGTTACTCGGGAGACCCAGCCCTTGGTCCTGTGCTACCAGCAGCACCGGCAGGTGCGAACCCTGTACATTGCCACCATGCCCCGGTTTCCCCTGGTGCTTGGGATGGACTGGCTGGAGTCACACAATGTTCAGATCGACTGGGTCAATCGGACTGTACGCTTCCCAGACCCGGGTTCCCGTGCTCAGTCCGAGTTAGTAGCAGCTGCCCCCATGGGGCAGGCTGTGTCAACGCTCCCTGCCGTGTACCAGGACTATTTAGACGTGTTCGAGGAACAGGGAGCAGACAAGCTGCCGCCTCATCGGTCCTTCGACTGCGGCATAGACCTACAGCCTGGGGCGCCCCTGCCTGTGAGCCGCCTATATTCTCTTTCGGAGCCAGAGCGTGAAGCCTTGCAGGACTTCCTTCGCAAGAACCTGGAACGTGGGTTCATTAGACCCTCTACCTCACCCACTGCCGCTCCTGTACTCTTCGTTAAGAAGAAGTGTGGGGAGCTTCGCCTCTGCCATGACTACCGGGCCCTGAATAAGATCACCATCCCAGACCGGTACCCCTTGCCCCTTATTGCAGAATTGCTGGAGCGGGTGCAGGGGGCGCAGATGTTCACCAAACTGGACCTCCGAGGGGCCTACAACTTGATTCGGATCCGTGCTGGGGACGAGTGGAAGACTGCATTCGGGACCCGGTATGGGCAGTTTGAATACCTGGTTATGCCGTTCGGATTATGCAACGCGCCCGCCGTGTTTCAACGGTACATCAACCACGTGTTCCAGGACTTGCTAGACAAATACGTGGTGGTATACCTAGATGATATTCTGATTTATTCCCGTGACCCAGCCCGTCACGAGAGTCATGTTCGGTCCGTGTTGCAGCGCTTGCGGGAGCACCGCCTGTACGCCAAGCTCAGCAAGTGCGAGTTCCACCAGCGGTCAGTGGACTTCCTTGGACACCGACTCTCCCCTGACGGGGTGCAGATGGACCCTGGGAAGGTGGCTGCGGTTCGAGAGTGGGCAGCGCCCCGGAACCGCAAGGACTTACAGCGGTTCCTAGGGTTTGCCAACTATTACCGGACCTTCATTGCAGATTATGCTCATCGCACCACCCCATTAACCCGACTGCTGCGCCCCAAGACGCCCTTCTCCTGGGATGAGGAGGCTGAAGTGGCATTTCAGGGGTTGAAAGCCTGTTTCCAGAGGGCGCCGATTTTACAGCACCCTGATCCCTCTCGTCCCTTCGTGGTGGAGACTGATGCCTCCAGTACGGCTCTCGGTGCCATCCTGTCTCAGCAACACGGACCCGATGCGCCACTGTTACCCTGCGCTTACTACTCCCGGCAGCTCCTTCCGGCGGAGCGTAACTATACCGTGTGGGAGCGGGAACTACTGGCCATCAAGGTGGCCTTTGAGGTCTGGCGCCATCATCTGGAGGGGGCACGACACCCGGTGGAAGTGAGAACGGACCACCGGAATCTGGAGTACCTCCAGACCACCCGCAAGTTGAACCAAAGGCAGATCCGGTGGGCGCTGTTTTTCTCCCGGTTCCAGTTCCGGATCCGCTACATCCCAAGCTCCCAAAACCGGAAAGCGGATGCCCTGTCCCGGAAACCTGAGGACGTCGCAGACACTGTACAGCAGGCAGTACCGACGACTATCTTACCACCAGCCGCATTCCTGGCCACTCAGGAGGCCAAGCCGCTGCAGGCTCGGGTGCGAGAACAGCAACGGGTCGATGCTTGGGCACAGGAACGGCTCCGGGAACTGTCTGACGGGTCATGCTCTCGATATCCGGGGCTGGCCCTGCACCAGGGCCTACTGCTGCACCAGGGTCGTCTATACATCCCACCAGGACCATTGCGGGCTGAGGTTCTCCAGATGTCCCACGATGCCCCAGCAGCAGGGCACTTTGGGCGGTACCGGACCACCCATCTGGTAAGCCGGGAGTTCTGGTGGCCCCGCCTGAAGGCTGATGTGGCACGCTATGTTGCTGGTTGCGATGTCTGCCGGCGGGCCAAGGGTCCTACCGGGCGACCCCCCGGTCTGCTCCAGCCATTACCAGTCCCACCGCGTCCCTGGCACACGGTCTCGCTGGACTTTGTGGTGGACTTGCCCCCATCTCGTCACTGTACCTGCCTCCTGGTTTTCACGGACCATTTCACTAAGATGGTGCACTGTGCCCCCTGCCCGTCCATACCCACAGCTAAGGAAACGGCTCAGCTGTACTTGCAGCACATCTTCCGCCTGCATGGCCTGCCCGAGCGTGTGGTTTCTGACCGCGGCGTCCAGTTCACATCCCACTTCTGGCGAGCCCTGCACCAGACCCTTGGGACGGAGGTCTGTCTATCTTCGGCCCACCACCCGCAGACCGATGGCCAGACGGAAAGGGCAAATGCGGTGCTGGAGCAGTACCTCCGGTGTTACTGCAGCTTTCAGCAGGATGACTGGGTCGATCACTTGCCATTGGCGGAGTTCGCCTACAACAATGCAGTGAACGCCTCCACCCGGCAGACCCCGTTCCAGGCCTCCTACGGCTACCATCCACGTTTGTTCCCGGACGTGCTGCCAGCTTCCGCGGTCCCCGCAGTGACAGACTGGCTTCAGGAGCTTCAGTCCCAGCAACAATTATTGATGGAGCAACTGCGCCAGGCCAAGGACGCATACAAGGCCCAGGCTGACCGACATCGTCAGGAGGGGCCAGAACTCCATGTTGGCGATCGGGTGTGGCTCTCTACCCGTCACCTGCATCCTTCTCGGCCCTCACGAAAGCTGGATGCACGGTTTGCCGGCCCATTCACCATCACTGCGCAGGTGTCGCCGGTGGCGTTTCGCCTCCAGTTACCTCCATCGCTCAAGGTTCACCCAGTATTCCACCGGTCCCTACTTAGTCCAGTCGCCCCGCCCGACGAGTTCCACCCGGACAATCCACGACCGCAGCCAGTTTTGGTTGAGGGGGAGCCTGAGTACGAGGTGGAGCGCATTCTCGACTCACGATACCGCAGGGGGAAGCTCCAATACCTCATCGACTGGAAGGGGTATGGGCCTGAGGATCGTTCATGGGAACCAGCGGGAAACGTCCACGCACCTGCCTGCCTCCGTGATTTCCATGCAGCTTACCCCAGCAAGCCTGGTCCGGCCCCTCGGTTGAGGGGGAGGCCTGGGAGGGGGGATGGTGTGATGGCCTGGGAGTCAGACTCTGATGCTGAACCTGAGGGATCCCAGCCTGCACAGGATTCCCCGCCTCCAGAACCAGCTGAGCCGGGGCCAGGGCTTGAGCCTGAAGGATCCCCACCTGTGCTGGATCCCCAGGTGCAGGCATCAGCAGAGTCTGCTCTGGCTCCTGATGGGAGGGAGGACCCATTGCCTGCAGGTGCTCCACTCCCAGCCTCTTCAGAGGAAGCTGAGGCATCCCCTGGGTCCAGTAACCCACCAGCCTCTCCTGAGCTACAGAGGCTCAGGGCAGAGAGGCGAAGGGAGTTAAGTGTCTGCAGGAGGAGTGCTCGCCTCCAGGCCCGGAGGAGAGGCGAGTCTCCGGAGGATCGGGACCGCCCTAAGCATAGGGCCAGATAAAAGCCAGCCAGACCCAGCCCAAGTTGCGTGAGCAACTTAGTTGCAAGCGTGTGCTCAACCTGCAACCTTGTGCCTGAACCTGCCTTGGACCTTGACCTGCTCCCTGCCTTGCTCCCCGCCGGATTGACCTCCTTTGGACCCCTAGACCCAGGACTGGACTTGGACCTCGCTTCATGGACAAACCCTTGGGGCCAGCACAGCCCTCCTCTCATCAGACAATGTGCTGGTACAGTACAGTGAAGCCAGGCCGCTGGTCCTCGCCTGTAATGCCTCGCCTTTTGGCATCAGCGCTGTCCTGAGTCACCGGTTTCCAGATTGAAGGGAAGCACCGCTCGCCTACTTCTCTCGGACGCTGTCTCCGGCTGAACAGAATTACAGCCAGCTCGACAAGGAGGCACTGGCGCTTGTGGCTGGAGTGAAGAGGTTCCACGAATATCCCTACGGAAGAACCTTTGACCTCATCACTGACCACAAGCTGCTCCTGGGCCTCCTTGCCGGTGATAGATCAACTCCACTGGTCCTCTCGCCACGCATGCTGTGATGGACTGTCTTTCTGGCAGCCTACAGCTACCAGCTCATCCTTCGCCCTGGAAAATCGCTGGGCCACACCGATGCCCTCAGTCGTTGCCCTCTTCCAGCGCTTGTGGAAGACCCAGCTCCTGCTTCATCGCTACTCCTGATTGAGGACCTCCCAGCAGCACCAGTGTCAGCTGCCGATGTGGCCTCCACATCTGCCCAGGACCGCACCATCAGACGTGTGCTCAACTGGGTGTGGAGGGGGTGGCCAGAAGGGCCCTTCGCACCAGACTTCCAGCCATTTGCAACCAGACAGCACGAACTCTCGGCTCATCGCAGCTGCCTACTGTGGGGAGACCGAGTTGTGGTTCCCCAAAGACTCCGCCAATGCATCCTTGAGGCTCTGCACATCGGCCACCCAGGGATTGTCAAAATGAAGGCGTTGGCTCGGTGTTACATCTGGTGGCCTAACATGGACGATGGCATCATCCCCTGGGTTGCCTCCTGTCAAGCATGTCAAGAGTTGAGACCTGCACCACCGGCAGCTAAGGGCAACACGTGGGAGATGCCCAAGGCACCCTGGTCGAGAGTGCACATCGATCTTGCCGGCCCCTTTCATGGCCGGACCTTTATGGTAGTGGTGGGTGCCTATTCCAAATGGCTGGAGGTGGCCCTGATGCCCTCTACCACTACTGAAGCCATCATCCGGGTGCTGCAGGGCCTATTTGCAACGCATGGATGTGCTGATGTCCTCGTCTCCGACAACGGGCCACAGTTCACATCAGGCACTTTCGAAAGGTATCTCTTGGGGCTGGGCATCCGCCATGCCCTAACAGCACCATTTAACCCGGCCAGCAACAGACATGCGGAGAGAATGGTGCGTTCAGCAAAAGAGGCACTGGTGCACATGAACTAGAAGGACTGGCATGAGCGGGTCACTGAATACTTGCTTGTGCAGCACATCACCCCACATGCAGCCACAGGGCGGTGTCCGGCTGAACTGCTTATGGGCCGTCGCCTCATATCTCCGCTCGACCGGTTGCATCCAGACTTTGGGGTAGCCGAGCCCCCAGGCTGTGCTAACGCGCCAAGGTCTTTAATCCCGGGAGATAAGGTTTTTGCCAGGAACTATGTGGGGGACATTCCTTGGGTGCCAGCCACGATAGTGGGAGTCACTAGGCCCCACTCATACCAGGTGGCACTCGAGGATGGGCGTTTGTGGCGCTGACACATAGACCAGCTAAGGCGCTGGGTTGGGAATTTGGATGATACCGCAGTGCCCTCAACTGCGGCCTCAGCTCCAGAACAGACGCCAACAGAAGGCGAGGCTCCACCTACACCCCCTTCACAAACTGTGGACATGGAGCCGAGCCGCTGCAGTGGTTTTGCCTGACTCCCTTGAGACTCGGACCACTGCCTCGCCTGATTTTCCACCGAGTCCGCTCGCGGCAGTCCCTTCAACAGCAGCGGAGCCAGGGAACTCGGGCGCAACGCCACCATTGGTAGCACTGCAGTCGTAACAGGACTCAAGCAGCCAACCGGACTCTGATACTGGCCCATGGCGGTCAGGAAGGGTTTCCAAACGCCCTGCTTATTTAAAAGATGATGTTACCGACAAATTGCACACGTAACGCCGCATTGTAAATAGAATAGTTATGCTTGCAAACTGGGAAAATTGAAACTGATATGCTATGTGCCTTAATGAACCAACAAGAGTATTGCTGTATATAATGGAACCACTATGATCGTAACCTAATGCCTTATCTCGGTGGGGAGGGGTTTTATGTATTGAAGTTCTCACCCTAGGCCACTAGAGAAAGTTGTTACTGTTGCTTGTAGCTGAGTTCTATATAAGCGGGCTGCTGAGCCCTTTAGTTCAGTTCTGTTCCAGCTTGAGAATAAAGAGAGCTGCTTGGAGAATTACTGTGTTGTCTGCTATGTCCTACCCACTATTTAATAACTACCATTAGTGAACGGTCTGCTGCATTACATTAGTAAGGAAACACAGTTTTGAATGCATTATAAACATGCAACACCAGATGGCTCCAGAGAGTAAAAGAAAATTCTATGCAATTCTACCCAATTCTACCAGCGTTTTTTCTTTTCTTATAACGATTTAATTTCTGACTTTTTAATAGCACTTTATCCCCCCCCCCGGTGTGTAGATCCACCCATACTATTTATTATTTATATCCCACCTTTCCTCTCAAGGTGATGTCAATGGTTCTCCTCCTCTCAATTTCATCCTCACAATAATCCTGTGAGGTAGGGTTAGGCCAGGCTTCCTCAACCTCGGCCCTCCAGATTTTTTTGGCCTACAACTCCCATGATCCCTAGCTAGCAGGACCAGTCGTCAAGGATGATGGGAATTGTAGTCTCAAAACATCTGGAGGGCCGAGGTTGAGGAAGTCTGGGTTAGGCTGAGAGGCCCAAGATTACCCAGGGAGCTTCATGGCTGAGTGAGGGCCCAATCCACCACTTAAAGCACCACACCTCCTTTAGTTTTCTTTGTGGATCAGTGTAGTTGAAACCTAAACAGCTCCTTTTTCACTCTGTTATTTAAAGTGATCATTTTTCTCACTCAGTTTTTAGTATCCCGTGAGTGCTTAGGCATAATAATAATAATAATAATAATACAGGAAAGAAGAAGAATATTTTCAGATTGTGAAACATGTAGATAGTCCATATTTTAATGGTTGTTTTTTTAATGCATGAGCTTGGCTGCAGTTTTGTGTGTAGTGCCTTCTTTAGCTGCAGCGTTATAGTTTCTACAATATTGTCACAGCCATATATTGATGGATTTTTAGAATGTGGTAAGGAATCTGATTGTTGGGAAAGATGGAGGGCACAAGGAGAAGGGGACGACAGAGGATGAGATGGTTGGACAGTGTTCTCGAAGCTACTAACATGAGTTTGGCCAAACTGCGAGAGGCAGTGAAGGATAGGCGAGCCTGGCGTGCTCTGGGCCATGGGGTCACGAAGAGTCGGACACGACTGAACGACTGAACAACAACAAGGAATCTGATCCCATTACACCCTCTAAGTGGCCTTGTATTTCTGTTTCACTTCTGATTTTAGACTGTGTAACCAGGGCCGGATTTAGGTTTGATGAGGCCTTATGTCCACCTGTCCTATGTCAACAACAAATTGTCACTGTTTTTTGTGTTGAATATATGCTATATAGTAATTTATGGACCTAATAGGTATCTAAAGCCATGTTATTTGTTTTTTTTATCTTATATTTTGGAGATGTACATCCAGTTTTTCCCCTTTAATTTTTTTGGGGGGCCCCAAGAGAGTGGGGCCCTAAGCTATAGCTTGTTTATTGTTTATACATAAATCTGGCATTGTGTGTAACTGACTGTGGAGAATGGCAAGCCAGCAGTGTACTGCTAAATATGGCAACTGCTGAAGCATGTAGTTCTTCAATGAGATGCTTTCTTTCCGAGGGCAAATATATGAAGCAAATGCTCGGTATGTGCGTATCTCTCGATCTGTTTATATCTCCCTCTATCCCTTTGACAGAGCATGTGATCTTGCAAATCCTTCTGTAGGGCTTTCATCCCATGACCTCTGCTAACATGTCCATATCCAAAGTGACATGACGAGTTTTCCTGCGGTAAAACATTTTTTGAAAAAATCCATAAGCTGCGCGGTCAGAATTTCACCAAAAACCTGACGTTCTCCAATTGACTCAAAAATGGCGCCAAACTCTTGCAAAAACTCCCCTGGAAGATTTGGCGGTGGAAACAGAGGGCTTTTTATCATAGGAAAGGAAATCAGGCCTCGACAACCTAACCGGCGGAAAAACATTTTTTGAAGAAATCCGTAAGCCGCGCAGTCAGAATTTCACCAAAAATCTGACGTTCTCCAATTGACTCAAAAATGGTGCCAAACTCTTGCAAAGACTCCCCTGGAAGATTTGGCGGTGGAATTAAAGGGCTTTTTATAATAGGAAAATAAATCAGGCCTCGACAACTTAACCTGCAGAAAAACATTTTTTGAAGAAATCCGTAAGCCGCGCAGTCAGAATTTCACCAAAAATCTGACGTTCTCCAATTGACTCAAAAATGGTGCCAAACTCTTGCAAAGACTCCCCTGGAAGAGATGGCGGTGGAAACAGAGGGCTTTTTATTATAGGAAAAGAAATTAGGCCTCGCCAACTTAACCTGCAGAAAAACATTTTTTGAAAAAATCCGTAAGCCGTGTGGTCAGAATTTCACCAAAAACCTGACGTTCTCCAATTGACTCAAAATTGGTGCCAAAATCTTGCAAAAACTCTCCTGAAAGATTTGGCGGTGGAAACAGAAGCCCTTTTATCATAGGAAAAGAAATCAGGCCTCGACAAGTTAACCTGTGGATTTTTTTTTTTTTTTAAGAAATCCATAAGCCACGCGGTCAGAATTTCACCAAAAACCTGACGTTCTCCAATTGACTCAAAAATGGTGCCAATCTCTTGCAAAAACTCCCCTGGAAGATTTGGCGGTGGAAACAGAGGGCTTTTTATCATAGGAAAAGCATTCAGGCCTCGAGAATTTAACCTGCGGAAAAACATTTTTTGAAAAAATCCGTAAGCCGTGCAGTCAGAATTTCACCAAAAATCTGACGTTCTCCAATTGACTCAAAAATGGTGCCAAACTCTTGCAAAAACTCCCCTGAAAGATTTGGCAGTGGAAACAGAGGGTCTTTTATCATAGGAAAAGAAATCAGGCCTCAACAACTTAACCTGCGGAATTCCCCCCCCCCCAAGAAATTCGTAAGCCGCATGGTCAGAATTTCACCAAAATTCTGACGTTCTCCAATTTGCTCAAAAGTGGTGCCAAACTGTTGGCACAACTCCCCTGGAAGATTTCGTGGTGAAAACAGAAGGGTTTTTATCACAGGAAAGAAAATCAGGCCTCCACAACTTAAGCTGCGGAAAAAAACATTTTTTGAAAAAATCCCTCCAATTCGCTCAAAAGCGGTACCAAACTTTTGGCACAACTCCCCTGGAAGATTTGGCGGTGAAAAAAGAAGGGTTCTTATAAGAAAAGAAATTAGGCCTCGACAACTTAACCCTGGGAATTTTTTTAAAAAATTTTTAAGTACCTCCTCCTCAAAGTTTTTAAATTTTAAATACCTCATCCTCAAAGTTTTTATACCTCCTCCTAACTCCACTTAATGGGGAGTAATCCCCACTGAATACAGCAGGACTTACTTCTGAGCAGACAAGGTTAGTATTGTGCTGTAAACTTCACTACATTTGGAGCTGGAGTTCTGACTGCTTATTCTGTTATTCATTGGGATCTTTGGGTGTGAAAACTGCTTGTACATAAATCAAGGTACACAAATCATGTCCTGGTCTGTAGTAGCTCCATTGCAACCTTTGGAGCTTCTAGTTCGGAGTTCAGAGAAAGTGATTGTCAGCAGAACTACCAAGTAAGTTGGCAACCTTAAATGTATCTTGGGAGTTTGCTATGTTGCACATTCAACACATTTTACACAGTGCTTTTAACCTCCCCTTGAGCTGAAACCAGGAATATAATCAACCTGCCCCTGTGGCAACAGCCTAGGTTTTTTATTTAATTAACTCCCCCCCGAAAAGACCACAACTATTATTTTTTTGGCCTGGAATTCTGATTTAAAAAAGCGTTTTTGGCACCAGGCTCTGCCTATAAGCTACCAGCTAGGCTGCTTCACTCATATTCTTCAGGGATGAGTATTTGTGAACCCCCCCAGGGAAGTCCATGTGTTAAATGGGGCATTGGCTTGCCTTAGTACAAGGCAAGCTGCATGTGTTGCATGTAGTATTTAATCAAGAATGACAAAACTGTTCAAGTAGACTTACTTCCAAGAAAGCGTGCACCGGATTGCTAACCATTCTTACTATTAATTCTGCACGTGCAAACCAATAAAATGGGAATTGCTCTATTGTCGCCTTTAGATCCGACTGGGATAGCTCAGTCGGTACAGCATGAGACTCCTCAATCTCAAGGTGGCGGGTTCGAGTGTGAAAGATTCCTGCATTGGGGGCTGGACTAGATGACACTTGTGGTCCCTTCCAACTCTACAATTTAGAATTCTTTAGCACCAGATTTAGGGCAGTGTGTGGGAACCCCCCCCCCCAGGGCACCAAGCTGAAGGGGTGCAAAACCGAGAATATCCATAGTTAAGAAGATCCATTTGAGGGTGCCAAATTTTGGCCTTGCTTAGGGCAATATATTACCAAAGATTACCGAAGTATACCCCTGGATTCTGATATCAAGCTTGGATTTCAGAATCAACATGATTAGGACCTGAATGGATGGATGGATGTATAGATAGACAGAGGCAGTGTTTTTTTTTTCTGGGGTATGCAGGGGTACGCATACCCCTAAACATTTTTTGCATCTTTGTACTTTTGTCCATTTACTGTATTTATTTTCCCCGACAGACTATAAAATGGTGATTTTCTTGAGCCAAAATGAGAGTACCCCGAAACATTTTTTTAAAGCACTGTATATAGGCTGCTTCTTCTTCTTCTTCTTCTTCTTCTTCTTCTTCTTCTTCTTCTTCTTCTTCTTCTTCTTCTTCTTCTTCTTCTTCTTCTTCTTCTTCTCATTATTCTTTCTTTTGCATGTGTGAGATAGCTGACTGAAGGAGCTTCCGCAGTGAGCGCTCTGGTGGGAGATGGAAAATGCAAAGGGGAGGCTTCAGCGTGGGGGGGGGGGAGAAGGATGGGGGGGGGAAAGCTGAGAGAGGAACAAAGGATAGAAGAGAACAGGAGCAGCAGGCGGCAGCAGATTTCCGGAAACGAAAGGGAAAGCGGGGAGGCAAGGGTGCAAGTGGCCAGGGGTGCTTTTCGCGGCTCTGGCCGGCAGAGGGTGGCCTTGCGCGCATCGATGCGCGCCCGCGGCTCGCCGGGTTTTGTGCACCCAGCACTTCCTGCATCCGAGCAGGCTGGGCTTGCAATACCAGCAGCCTTTTCTGCTCCTGATCTAACAAGCGGCAACCTGAGCAACAGCAGCAGCAGCAGCAGCAGCAGCAGGCTTGTCAAGTCCCGGGTCCAGCCGCGTCTCCGTTTCTTGACCCTTCCGACCCAGCGGAGCTGCATGCGCGCGAGGAAGCCCGGAGGGAGAGAATGGCCGTGCTCAAGCTCGCCGACCAGGTAGGAGGAGGAGAGGCGAAGGGAGAAGCCACAATGGGAGGCTGGCGGGGAAGGGCTCTGGTTGAGCCCGGCCGCAGCCGAGGAGCAGCAAGCGGGGGATCGGCTGCCGTCCGTTGCTGTCGGGAGCCGGAGAGGAGAAGTCGCAGGGGAAAAGAGAGAGATCATGGATTCCCCTCCTTCCATTCGTCAGCCCTGCCCGCCCCTCTCCTCTCCTGCAAGCATTTCATTCCTTGCAAGCGCGTCGAGCCCTGTTGTCCTTTCCCAGGCGGTTTTGCATTGTTGTTGTTGGTGTTTTCCTTTGCAGAAGCGGCATGTTTCTGTCTAATGTTCTGATGCAAATCGAGAGAGAGAGAGAGGAGAGAAGGAGGGCCGGTGGTGGGGGGCGGCGGCTTTGGATTATTATCCAAAGGCCCTTTCCCTTTTGCAGAAGCGACATGGTTGTTGTTGTTTTTTGCTCCGAGGCAAATACACACACACACACACACACGCTCATCGCCGTTCCCGATACTCGCCCGCCAAGTTTCTCATTGTCTTGGGGGAAACGAGCAGTTGTCAAAATACTCGGGAGGTTTAGTTATTTTTTGTGGAGGGGAATCTCACGACATCCGTGCATTTGTGGCTTGTGGTTTTTGTTGTTGTTCTTTTCGTAGGAGGATATATGGCTGTTTGGAATCGCATCGCCCAGCCATCGAGGCCTTTTGTCCTTCTTTGCGGCGCGGGAGTATTTGTTGCCCCCCCCCCCCGCCCCCCCGGACGTGAGATTCCTCCACATTTTCCTCCTGGTCCTCCTTCCTCCTTCCTCCTCCCTTCTCCTGCTCCACGATTTACCTGCGCAGGGAGGTGTGGCGGTGCGGATGTCAGGTTTTAAACGCGCGACAAGGGAAGAGAGGCTGATGCGGGTCCTTTTAATCAACGCTGTCAGTTGCAGCGCCCCGGTCAAGCCAGCCTTTTGGCATGGATGGCTTCGCCCGAGGTTTCTAATCCTCCCTCATTGTGTCCCCCCCCCGCTTCCCCCCCCCTTTTAAAAAGTGACACTTTACAGCTGGCTGCATTCAGGGCTGTTAATTGGCTGCTCAATCAGGGCCAGTCCCTAGTCGCTGGAGTAGCTCAAATATTTATGCAGCCTTTTATAAGCGAGATCTCCAAAGGGGAGCCTCTAATAGGCTGTTTGTTTAACCAATCCACGGAACTGTTGGATCCATTTAATCCCCAAGCCTGGGACTACTGGGTTTTAGTGGCGTCGGAAAAAACCCTCCCCTTCACTTAAAAACAAAGGGGATAACTGTGTATTAATATTTGTGTTTTATAGGGTGCTTGCTGCTTTCCAACTCGTAGAACAGTGTTCTCACAACAAGATCAACAGCCTTGCCCCTTTTTTCCCACCTTAAAAAGAAAAAAAGGAAGATTAAGCAGCAGGATTTGTGCTTTTGGTGCTGGATATCTAGCATGAAGGCCCATTAAATTGCTTATCACAATGTATAAGCAGTGAGTTAGTCAGAGATAGGTGCTCTTTATTACATTGATGGGCTATATCATGGAATGGGGAACGTCAGCTCTTCATCCGCTTTTGCTGTATGTTCCACAATGCACATATGTGTACTTTTAATTATTAAGCTGGCACTTTCCTCTTGAGAGTATTGTGTGCCACTGAGCATAACCCTTTACAATTATTTTTCAGATTGCAATTTATCCTCTTAAATTTGCAGAGTAGGATGAATACTGTACTGTAATGTGATATGAAAACCGCGTTATAAGCGTTCCTGGTGTCTTTTAAAGTCCTGTTGTTGAGTATGCAAACAATATTTGTTGTTGTAGCTATTTTTGGACGTGAATAGCACTTTAGAAGGCATATGGATTTTATTGCTTACTCCTTCACCGCATATCTTGGTTGAACCGGTACTTCCATAGCTCACTTTTTTTCTTACCGAGGCTTCAATCCTCTGTTGACCCACCCATTGAATTGAATGGGTCTTGCTTCTGGGTAGGCGCATGTGGGATTGCGCTGCAAATCTCTTACCATTAATAGCACAAAGTATTAAAAAGGGACACTGTAGCTCTTATATAGTGGCCTCATTTATCTATGGACTGTACCAACTGTTTCAAGCTTGCCTGGTTTAATCTGCTAATTTTGGTTTAACTTAAGTCTGTTTATAACCAGTAGCATGGATATCAGCCGAAATCCCCCACCGCTCCTTAAACGGATTATCAAGTTCTTCTTAGATAAAGACCACTGTGATCCACCTTTCTCAATTTTGTGCTTTTTAAAAGTATATTGCCTGCTGAAATCCGCTGTTTTGTTGCTTCTGCCCCGCGTGGAAAGTTTGGAATGGAAAGTGTCCTTTCTATCTCATAAAATAAAGGCAGATATTGAAAGTGGACTGCGTTGTTTTCTAATAGCCAGATTTGTGTTTGTAATTGTGCAGTAAGCAATGTTTATAGCTCTCTCTGTGGCACATGCCCCTTGATGCTGCCTTGTCTTCATATTTGATGCTTCTCACTAATGGCAAAATTGCTTCACACCAAGAGACTTTCTCTGTGCGCTGCAGGGTAGCACAGAGTCTCATAAATCAGAAGAGTAGGTTCTGCAAATTGAACACCCCAGCTGCAGTTAATATTGGAGGTGTCTGTGCTCTGGCTGATAAAGTGTGGCATTTCAGCGGCGCTTAAAGTCTTAGCCTGAAATCATGTCTTCAGTGCAGTCCTCTGGGGAATTATGGCTCTAAAGGTTTTAAACCTTTACTAAACCTTGGGGGGGGGGGCCGCAGAAGAGAGAAAATGAAATTTGCTTCTGACACACTTGGTGCTAGAAAGAGACTGGCTTTGCTTCTGCTTAAGAGGCCTATGTTGTAGGGCAAACCCTGTGCCCCTTCTCCTGCCAGCCGACTGCTTGGATTATTGTTTCCTCACCTTTTTACCTTGTTGGAAATGGAAGCTATGAAGACAGCCAGGAGTAAGGAGGTGGGTTACACGATCCACACCATACATTTCAAATCCTCTCATACCATTTTGACAGCTTCGCCAAAAGGATGCTTGGAGTTTGTAAAAGAATATTGTAGTTTGTGAAAGGTTGTTAGGAGAATCTTCATACAGTTACAGTTCCCTTAGCAAACTGCAGTTCCCAAAACAGTGAAGAAATGGAGGTGCTCTCCCTGAAAACCCCTGTAGCTCTGTCTCTGTTAAGACAGCACTACAACAGAAATTAATTATTGGCTTGTCCGCACTGGATTTTACAGTGTTTTTGCAGCTGTTTGCGTTCCTGTTCAAATTTGCGCAGCCTACATGTTACCTTCAATATCAACCTTTATGCTATCCCTGTGTAAATTTGGGTCTACCTGATAATGGGGATAATCTGATAATTTGGGGGGAAATTGAGCTGCAATCCGCTCCGTAAATAGTGTCTCCATCGTTCAGCCCAGGCACTGTGGTCCAGCTCTAAGGGCCTTCTGGCGGTTCCCAGGGAACTGGGCAGAGGGCCTTCTTGGTAGTGGCACCCTCCCTGTGGAATGCCCTCCCATCAGATGTCAAGGAAATGAACAACTTCAGATATCTTCTAAAAGTCAGATAGTTGTTCATTCTGCAGTGCTTCCATTTCTTTTCCAGCTGTGCTTTTAACTGTTTCCTGTGTGCTCCTGAACCTGAAGAATATTTTTCTCTTGATTCCTCAGTTGTGCACAAAGCCACAAAGCTGCACAAGCAAACCATGTGGTTTTTTTTTTAAAGTCTACACCAGATTTATTGTGCAGCAATCTGAAAAGTGTGCGCTGAAAATTTACAATTGCTGTCATTTCTTTTCCAGCGTGCCAGCAAGCGTGTGCCAGGAATATAGCGATAGATAGATAGATAGATAGATAGATATTCTTTTGATCCCTCATGTTTGCCCCAAAGCAGAAAACTGCAGAAACAGATTAACAGTTTCCTGACTGTGTACTTATGCACACTTCCTGTGCAGGGAAATTGTTTAAAAAACGAGATGTAGAAGCAGATACATGTGTGCATGCCCCGTCAGTACTTCATCCGCATAATTAGACCCATGCAAATTTTGATATAGAATTGGCATGGGGGAAATCCTTTTGCATATCAGTGTTGCAGGAAATCTGCAAAATAAGAAAACGAGTAATAGAAGCAATTCCAGAATTAGCCCTATTAAGACGCACATTCACACGACGAGGAACTCATTAAGTCACGTGCTCTCAGAGGCTAGAAGCATCATAACCAGACACTGGAAAAACCTATCAGGAGTGAACATACACCACTGGTACGAAAATGTATGGGAAACCACCCTATTAGAAAAGTAAACCAACAAACTTGAACTGGCACAGGGACAAGTAAAGGAGGACTACTCCCCCCCCCGTGTGGCCCCCCTTTATCACATATACAGCACAACAGCATGCAAATTGATATGGCTAATCTGACTCAACAATGCCCCCCTCCAATACAAACAAGCCACACGGCAACCAACCGAATGCAACCAACCAAGTTCTATCAGTGCCAACAAATATATATTCATATATACACATGAAGAAGGCTGATCGCCGAAGAATTGATGCTTTTGAATTATGGTGCTGGAGGAGACTCTTGAGAGTCCCATGGACTGCAAGAAGATCAAACCTATCCATTCTCAAGGAAATCGGCCCTGAGTGCTCACTAGAAGGACAGATCCTGAAGTTGAGGCTCCAGTACTTTGGCCACCTCATGAGAAGAGAAGACTCCCTGGAAAAGACCCTGATGTTGGGAAAGATGGAGGGCACAAGGAGAAGGGGACGACAAAGGATGAGATGGTTGGACAGTATTCTCGAAGCTACTAACATGAGTTTGGCCAAACTGCGGGAGGCGGTGAAGGATAGGCGTGCCTGGCGTGCTCTGGTCCATGGGGTCACGAAGAGTCGGACACGACTGAACGACTGAACAACAACAACACATGAAGAAGAAGAAGAAGAAGAGTTTGGATTTGATATCCCGCTTTTCACTACCCGAAGGAGTCTCAAAGCGGCTAACATTCTCCTTTCTCTTCCTCCCCCACAACAAACACTCTGTGAGGTGAGTGGGGCTGAGAGACTTCAAAGAAGTGTGACTAGCCCAAGGTCACCGAGCAGCTGCATGTGGAGGAGCGGAGACACGAACCCGGTTCCCCAGATTACGAGTCTACCGCTCTTAACCACTACACCACACTGGCTCTCAAGGACCTGTCCATGTGACCCTGACAGAAAGATCATTATCCCCCTCCATCTTTCTTTCCCTCCCCACCACATAATGCATATGAGAGGGTGGGAGAGTGACATGTATGTGCATCACCCCCCCCCCCGCAAAAAAACCCAAAGAAGGCATATTTTCATCCTCAAAACTGTACATTTTCTTCATAGGCAAATGAAAAGGGATTTCAAGGAAGAATCGGCTAAAATTCATACTGCGAATCGGCCAAGATTTCCGTAATTGGCAGGCAGCCCTTGTTTCCACTGAGCTAACATCACATTGTGCAATAGAAAAGACCTACCTAGAGTTATTAGTCTGTGATGGCTTATTATTTGCATGTGCGAGACATGAATGCATGCCACATTCAACAAGCGGTGAACATATACTTGTGAACTGGCCCCTTGGGGCTCCTGGCTACTGTTAAGTGGTAGCCAGCATCTTTTAATTTTGCTGAAGTTATTGGTTTCATCAGGTGCTTTTTGGGGGGGCCGCAGGCACCTGGTGTTTGATTGCTCAGCGTTTGTTTCGGCACAGCCGAGTCAAGCGTCAGGTTGAAGGCTGCAGCCCTAGCCCCACTTCCCGGGAGTAAGCCCCACTGAACTCAGTAGTGAGAAAGGCAGGATTGTGCTCTTTAGAAGCAATGGGCCCAATCTTAGAACCCACTTCTGCTTGTTGCTGAGGGTGGAGGACAAGTGGCTTCTGCAAACATCCTGCTTGTGGGCTGCTGCACCGAGGTTGACGCAAACCCTCCTGTGACTCATCACTGGCTATAGCAATGTGTGTTTCAACGCAAAACAAGACACTTCGCCCTCTGTGCTCCACAAGCGAACAGCCTGAATTTTATCTGGGGCACGTGGCTTGCGGCACAATTGCGTGCAGGTTTACTGAGAAGTAAATGGTGGTGGTTTCTATTTCCCAAGTAGGTTGATGGCATCCGTAAACGGTGTTTGCTAGTGTTTCTTCTCCCTTTCCTTTGAAGAGTCAGTCCCATTCTCGTCCCACCGCCCCCTGGACACTACGAGGTGAACCATTCCTAAAGTGCAAGAGAAATTCCGGACAGTAGTAAAAGCACTGTAAAGCAATAATTGATGCGATTCAGTTCAGCTCTTTCGCAGAAGGAGCAGCGGAAACAAATCTTCTTTTCCTCCAGCTCTGTCTTAAAACAATGCATCAGGGTGTTTTTTGGGGGGGTGGGGTGGGGGTGGGTGGGATAGATAGCTCAACAGGATTTGAGGTGTATCAATTAAAGAAGCTTGCAGCAGCGCTCATTTCTGTTAGCGCTGTTTAGTATGCTTACTCATCAGGTTTTGAAAAAAAACACAACAACGGCTGTGTTCCATGTTCAAAAGGTCCCACTTCTGCTTCCTCATGCGGAGCAGATAGTTGCACAAGTGAAATCGAGCCACCTCCTGGAGTCCTCTTCTGCACGCAGAGGCACAAGCTACATGCACAGGGCAACCAGTTCTGCACACAGGATGTGCAAGCGTATGCACTCTCAGGTAGAACTGTGCACGTGGTACTTCTCTGTTCCCCCAGCCCTTTCATTCCCATTCTGAATAATACTTTAGAAAGCAATGAGCAGAACTTGCTATGTGTCATGGTTTATTTTATTTTATTAAAGATTTTCTTGGTTTACAAAATGTCTCTCGCATTTTTCCATGTAACATTTTTACAGATCAATATTGGTTATTGAGACATTAGGCAGAGAGGGGGGAAGGAGGTGGGTGGGATGGGGGGAGGGTGGGGTGGGGAGGCGATGTTTCTATTTTCCTTAGTGTATGTAGGATTTGGTGTCAGCATCGGTTGTGTTGGTTCTCTGTTGCTCGCTTGTGTTTCATTGGCGGTGAGAGGTCGCAATTGGCGTAGGGTGTGCTTGTTTCTTTGTGGTTGGCTGTGTTGATCTTTGGTTTTCTGTGTGAGTGGGGGTGGGTGGGTGTTTTGGATCAGGTTAGCCTTATTGATTTGTATGCTGTCGGTAGGTTTTTGTCATTATCTTGTTGAGCTGTGTGTGTGATGAAGGGGGACCATATGGGGGTGAAGGTATCTTCTTCTGTTTGTCCCCGTGCTAGTTTTAGGTTGCTGGTTAATTTTTCTAGTAGGGCTGTTTCCCATACTACTTGGTACCATTGGTCCATGCTTGCTCCTGACAGGTCTTTCCAGTGTCTGGTTATGATGTTTCTGGCTGCTGAGAGTAGATGGATTATGAGTTCCTTGTGTTGTCATTGGGCAGGAACTCACCCTAAAATTAACCTACAGATGGTATCTAACACCAAGAAAATTAGCACAAATACGCCCAGGAACCTCACCAAAATGCTGGAGAGGATGCGCATCCACGGGCACATACTTCCACATGTGGTGGGAGTGCCCCAAAATCCAAACATTCTGGACAACAACCATACGAGAAATATCCAAAATAACCAAACAAATGTGTCATGGTTTTTGAGCTGTGCCCTGCAGCTGCCCCTTTAACTGCAGTTTGAGCGGCATCAATTAGGAAGGTAAGAGTGCCCATGAAAGTGTCACCTGCTGCTTTCTGCATGTCAGACCCCTGCCAATGGCTCAGGAACAGCTGTAAGCCCAGGATAGGCCTTTCCCCTCCTCCTTCTGGTCAGCTGGCAAGCTTACTATGTGGATCAGACATAAAAATAGCTGAATCTTCTGCTTCAGAAACCCAAACTTCTACACCCACCCACACCCTGAGGCCGACAGTGCTCCTAATCCTGAAACACTGTCCAGGTGTTATCCAAAATGACTTGTACTCTCGGGCTTAGAGATGTCTTCTGGCCAAAGGGGCCTGGAATTGTTAGACAGAAGCTGCTGCCCAGGTACAGACTAGAAGTCTATGTTTTCCTGATGGCCCACATGACGCAGTCCGACCCTACTATTAGGAGTGAGGAGCAGTGGCAAAAAGTTGGTAGAGCAGGACTTGACCTGCACTCCATAAGCCAGGCACAGAGGAAGGCCACGAATGATGGTGTGGAATATACAGCTGGTCCGATTGGCTTCTGTACATGAAAGGAAGTGCTTGTCCTGCACCTTGCAGAGCAGAATGGACCAGACTTGGGGGGGGGAAACGTACCCTTCTTTCTCCCTCATTTTAACATGCAGTTTGCTGCTGTCACGGAACTGCTTGTGTTGTGAAATTCTGCGAAAAAAGATCCATGCAACCTTATCACGAAAGCAACTTTTCTTTGTCTTCGTTACTTTTTAGGACCATGGTCGGTTCTAGTTTCAGGGTTCCCTGCAGTTTGGCGAGCTTAATAAGTGAGAAGGCTTCTGTCACCATCTTTGCTACTTGTGCCCAGTACGGTTTGTGCCAGTGTGGTGTAGTGGTTAAGAGCGGTAGACTCGTAATCTGGGGAACCGGGTTCACGTCTCCGCTCCTCCACATGCAGCTGCTGGGTGACCTTGGGCTAGTCACACTTCTTTGAAGTCTCTCAGCCCCACTCTCCTCACAGAGTGTTTGTTGTGGGGGAGGAAGGGAAAGGAGAATGTTAGCCGCTTTGAGACTCCTTCGGGTAGTGATAAAGCGGGATATCAAATCCAAACTCTTCTTCTTCTTCTTCCCATGCTCTGAATTAAAGGAGATGAAGCTGCTGCCATTGTGTGGAAACAATGGCTATCCCAAAAGGAATCGAACCAGGAGATATGCCTCTTCCAGAAAGCGACCGCATGAACCCCGCACAAACAGTTATAATTGGACAAATGGGGGGGGGGAAGAGAAGTGATCTATACAAATCTGTTTCATTGCGTACTTATGTTTCCCTGGGTGTGTATGTCATGAGGTTTCACTGGCCCTTGAAATATGTGTGGTATCCAGCAAAACCGCATGCTTCTCAAGGTGTGGTATTTCATCTCCGCGTGACATGTGGCTTTCAACCTTTTCCTGCTCAGCTACAAAATAGGGACATGGTTGCCATGGTGACACTTGAATAGAAGGGAGCCCTGTCCTGCCTGAAAGCTCATAGCTGCCCAGCGGTGATCTAAGGGTCGTGGTTGACCTTAGGATTTGTGCATGTTGGATAGGACCGGGGCAGAAAGGTAAAGGCTCATTCTTCTGGAAGAATGCAGCAGTACATCCTGACCTTTTGAAAATCAAACCATGGGGATTGCAGGGTGGGGGGAGAATGTTCTACTTCTCCTTTCAGCTGTGCCAGTCTGGGTCAACAGTAGACCTTGCCAGTAGGCTCTGGGGCAGCCTGCTACAGCTCCCCAAATCCCTGACCATTGGTCATACAGGGACACCTGGTGGCAGTGATGGCCACCGATACCTTTGAAAGAGGATTAGGAAAATTCATGGAGGATAAAGCTATCAGTAGCTGCTAACCCTGGCCAAACTGCGGGAAAGATAGACATGCCTGGCATGCTCTGGTCCCCGGGGTCACGAAGAGTCGGACACGACTGAACGACTGAACAACAACAACAACAAAGCTGCTAACCCTGATGGTTATGTCCCACTGTTGGAGGAAGTATGTTTAGAATACCAGTTGCTGGAAACCACAGGAAGGGAGAGTTCAGGTCCAGTTATGGTTGATCATAACAAAAAGTTCCAGGCGTTAGGAACTCAGATATATAACCCAAGTGCCAGATGGCTCCTTAAACCAAGGTTACAGTTGCTAAAATGGAATGTCTACTTTGAAGAGGAAGAAGAGTTTGGATTTGATATCCCGCTTTTCACTACCCGAAGGAGTCTCAAAGCGGCTAACATTCTCCTTTCCCTTCCTCCCCCACAACAAACACTCTGTGAGGTGAGTGGGGCTGAGAGACTTCAAAGAAGTGTGACTAGCCCAAGGTCACCCAGCAGCTGCATGTGGAGGAGCGGAGACACAAACCCGGTTCCCCAGATTATGAGTCTACCACTCTTAACCACTACACCACACTGGCTTTGGAGCGAAACTCCTCCAAAGTCTTATTTTTCAAAGGATGGACTGGCTGTGGTTGATTATCAGTTAAACACCTAGCTATTTCAGAGGTCCTCCTTGAGCTTGGTCAAGAGCTTTGAGAACTTAAAGAAGAAAAGTCGCTTGGTCCAGGGACAGTCCACATATACATTGGCCTACCCCCGACCTCTTTTTCTTGATGGCGACTGCTCCTTCTCAGGCTGCATGGAAAAAGCATTTTGGTTCCAGAAATACATTCTGATTGTGCAGATAAAATATAACTGATAGAATTCTACAGTGTCGGAGTACAGCATGTGAAAAGTCCAGATCCAATGATCCTCAGATGGTTGTGATATCAGGCACTATCCCGGCGCCTAGGAATCTTTACTTGGTCACAAATGGTTGGTAGCCAGGTGCAAAATGCCAGGTTCGTCGTTTTTTGGGTGGGTCCAAGGGCCTCATTAAGGGACACGGGTGGCGCTCTGGGTTAAACCACAGAGCCTAGGGCTTGCCGATCAGAAGGCCGGCGGTTTGAAACCCCCGTGACAGGGTGAGCTCCTGTTGCTCGGTCCCTGCTCCTGCCAAACTAGCAGTTTGAAAGCACGTCAAAGTGCAAGTAGATAAATAGGTACCACTCCAGCGGGAAGGGAAACGGCGTTTCTGTGCACTGCTCTGGTTCGCCAGAAGCAGATTAATCATGCTGGCCACATGACCCAGAAGCTGTACGCCGGCTCCCTTGGCCAATAAGGCGAGATGAGCGCCGCAACCCCAGAGTTGTCCGCGACTGGACCTTATGGTCCGTTTACCTTTACCTTTAAGGGACTCATTCACTCTCAGCTAATCCTCGAAGAATAACGTGTCAGCTGTGTGTGTGGCCCAAACTCTAAACTTTTTGACTTACTTTCCTTTTTTTGCTGCCCTGAAAGTCAGTAAAGGCCTATGGGTCCTGAGAAATTTGCCTTTGGTTAGGGGCTGCATGAGCCCCACCCCCCCAAACTGTGAGTCAGCAGCTTAGGTTTTAGAATGAAATATGCACATGTGATTTTCAAAGAGAGATGGGAGAAGGAATCTTTTGACATAGTGCTTCCATCTGCAGTTTTAATAAGTCCTTGCATCATCATAATCATCATTAAATTATAAAAAAAACTTTAAAAAAATCTGTTGCCTAATTAATTGGGGTTATCTTTTGAGTCAATCCAAATGTTCCTAATGAATTAATAAAATCCATTAATTGGCCAAGATGGTTTTTTGTTTTTTGTTTTTGCTAAAGTCATTTGATGTGAAATAGTGGGGTAAGTGTTGTGGAAGCTGACCCAAATCTCATACGTTGGTAAATTGAGTTCACTTAACTTACAGGTCTTGCAACAGAAGCTGAGTTTAAGTCAGCACTGTGCCATTTGCCATCCTCGATTATATAAAGCTCTAAGAATTTCCTCCCCCCCCCCCAAAAAAAACCATTTTCTACTTCCTCAAAAAGATAATTTGGTATGCAAGTGTAAAGAGGAAGTGGAGGTTCTGCAAAAACATTTTGTCAAAGTGAGTTTCTCTGAACATCCCAAGTCTTGTGATGCCTTAAAGATGAGCAAGTACATGACAACACGGTATTTCACAGGCCATTTCATCAAAAGCAGCCATTGTGAGGCGGTTATGAATAGCGTGAAGCTATTTAGAAATCACTAATAACTTGCACAGTAACGATCACACTTACCTTGAGTTTGTCTCTATAGCCATAAAGGCCTGGTTTAATGCTCTGAACCCACCCCATTGTTCACTGATGTTTTTATGCACTTATAGATTATTTTAAACCACAGCTTCTTAATTTCCCTTCTGCAGAACGATGGCTGACTTGATAGCTTGCGTATTTCTCAGCTGGGCGAAACCAAATGAAACAGCAGAAGTTGAAAGATCCTTATTGACTCTGCTTTATGCCTTCAGCATATTTTAATTATCTCCACCCTGGATCCTTTTTCTTTCTTCTTCTTTTTTTTAATCCTAATTTTTTTAAGCAAATTGATTCTTTGTATATTCGTCTTTGTATATTCATCTTCACATGGATGGATAGGCAAACTAGAATTCTGTCATGCTCCCGCCCAGTGCTATTTTTCTAGAAAAAGAGGTGCCGGAACTCACTAAGAACACCTCCCCTCTTTCTCTTAGAATGGCAGTGGCGCCCACCTGAGAGGTGGTGGAACTGAGTTCTGGCGAGTTCCCCCTGAAAAAAGCCTTGCTCCCACCCCCTCTCTTGCTGCGTGCGCATTACCGGCATAAAATGTAGAAGAGTTTGGATTTGATATCCTGCTTTTCACTACCTGAAGGAGTCTCAAAGCGGCTGACATTCTCCTTTCCCTTCCTCCCCCACAACAAACACTCAGTTGCGTTTCAAGTCAGATTTGCATGCTGTTGAACACGTCAGTACGGTTTGATGTGCCTGCTCACTTTCTGTCCGCACCCAGTGGATGCAGAGGGGGCTGGGAAGTAATCCCCCAGGAACTCCTATTAGCCAGGGGCGTAGCAAGGTAAATTGGTACCCGGGGGCAATTTTTTTTGTCCCCCCCCCCGAGGCATAGGTGGTATCCGGTGTGGAACATTTCTTGTCACCCCCCATTGATTCCCCCCCTGCAAAAATGGTTTTACATTATTTCATATTTTCTTACAAAGGAATAATAACAAGTAATAATAATAAAAAACTTTTATTTATATCCCGCCCTCCCCGGCCGAAGTCGGGCTCAGGGTGGCTAACATCAGATACATAACATTGGTATAAAGTCAAACAATAATTAAATTACCTCCTAAAAACATCTCAAAATCAAATAAAAGTCTAATTAGATGGCTTTCCACAGGGTTAGGGTTGGAAACAATAAGTGCTCCAATGAACTGAAATTTCAGCCTTCATGACATAGGAAAACAGCCAAGTAAACAGCTATTTTGGTGGAGGAGGGTCAATATATTAACCAATAGGCCTACGCATGAAATTTCATATATAGCTATATAATCCCTAGTATAGTAAGATAAGACTTTTGGAGCAGGCATTTTTTTTAAAAAAGTTTTTTATGAACCGCCCTAGAAGGGCAGTAATTGTTCCTTGATAATTTGTCACCCCCTCCATTATGGAACCTGGGGCAGACCGCTCCCTACGCCCCCCTTGCTACGCTCCTGCTATTAGCGAAGCTCTCATCTGCACATGTGCAGCAGCTCTCTCAACTGTACACACCTCAGCTGAATAATAATAATAATAATAATATTTGTTTGTTTGTTTGTTTGTTTGTTTGTTTATACATACCCCGCCCATCTGGCTGGGTTTCCCCAGCCACCCTGGGCGGCTTCCAACAAAATATTTAAATACAATAGTCTGTTCAACATTAAAAGCTTCCCTAAACATGAACTGTGACATTAATGTGCCTTTTAAGTTTCCAGATCAGATCAAAGCTGGTTCGAGGGGAGGGAAGTTCATCAGACTGCAGCCCTTCTCAAGAAACTAGGGTAGCTCTGCATGGCGGGTAACAACACGTGTGCACAGATTCAAAAACCCGCAGCGGGAGTGCACTGAAGTCAGAGTAAATGCTGATATGTACACAGTCTCTCTCTGTCTCTGTCTCCTTGGGCAGATGGAAGCTTTCCTGTAATGCAGTATAAGAAAGGGAGCCTCTTCCACACTCCACAGCACAGAAACCAAGAGAGGAGAGGCTGGCATAATTTGGGTGAACAGTTGCAAGAGAGGAAAGGGTGATGGTCAATTGGCAACCCTAGCTGTTTCGGGCATTTCTCCAGCCTTACTATTGTCCCCTCTCCTAGCTTATAATGCATCCCTCCCCACCCAGACAACAGTGTTACATGCATGTATGAGCCAGTCTGTAGTGCATTGTAGACTTCCCCAGTCCTGTGCCCTGCAGATCTGGCTGCTAATCAACACCTGCTTTTGTCTAGTTTCAAGATACCACCTTCCTCTTCTCCCAGATTTTGCACTTCTTCCTCTGAGCAGCATGCTGATCTGAGCAGCCCCCTTGGACCTCTCAGTTAATCTCGCTGGGTTGGGGGTTGGGGGGCGGCCAAGCTCTCTAAAGTAAATTTGCCCACTTGCTCATCATTGAACGTTTCCACGGGATATACCTATATACTTGAGTATAAGCCTAGTTTTTCAGCACACTTTTTGTGCTTTAAAAGCTGCCCTCGGCTTATACTCAAGTCAACCATTCCTTAAGAAGTGTACAAGAACGGTGGTTCTTTACTCTCCCCAGGCAGCTTGTTCCATTCCTGAACTGCTCACATAAATGCAAACTTTAGACCCCAGAAGGCAGAAAGCCTATCAGTTAAGGAAGTATTAAAACCCCACAGGTGCTCACTTTCCCTGGCTCCTGCTTAAACAGGACTGGATCCCAGCCTTTTCTGTATAACACAAGGGAACATTGCGCTGTGAGTTAAACCACAGAGCCCTAGGGCTTGCTGATCAGAAGAATGGTGGTTCGAAACCCTGCGACGGGGTGAGCTCCACAGCAGCAAATGTGAACCTACCACAGTGGCAAAGGTGAACCGGCTTATACTTGAGTCAATAAGCTTTCCCATATTTTTGTAGGGAAATTAGGTGCCTCGGCTTATATTTGGGTCGACTTATACTCGAGTATATACGGTAATCCTAAATCGTAAAATCGTAGAGTTGGAAGGGAACCAAGGGTCATCTAGTCCAACCCCCTGCAACGCAGGAATCTCAGCTAAAATAATTTCATGAAGGTGGTTTCATGGCAGGCTGGGGAAGCAGTAGCCCTACATCACCCCTGTCAGACCTAGACCTGTTGTCAGACATGTTGGGAGTTGATGGGTGTAGATCAGCATCTGGTGGGTGCTGGGTTGGAGAAGAGTGGCTCACACCACCAGTTCAGGTAGTGTTGTCGTTTGCTGAGAACGGATGCTTAGAAACAGCAGTGTGATGCTACCCTAGCAGTGGTACATCCAGATATAGCTGTAACTTTCCACTGAGATGAAAGTGCAAGCTATTGTTCTGTGCAGCCGATAATATCCTCTGTATCTGTCCTGATTGAAATGCTGAGGTTTACATCTGGGCCTTTTGCAGAGACCACCCAGAGCCAGCGGTGAAATCGGAATCTCTCTCTGATTCTTTTACACCGTATATTGAAACCTGCTGACCTGAAAGAGGGATGTGTGGGGCCTACTAGGGGGCTTTGTTGTAACAAAGGAAAGCCAGGAATAAAATACAATAGGAAGAACTATGCCACGCGTGTGCCAAGGAACACGTTTGAAACGGCTTGCACTGATGCGAAAAAGGCTGTAATTCGGGCAACGTATTCGCAGCACAGCACACACCACCAGCGAATGGATTCCACCCCACCCCTCTTACAATTTGTAAAGACAATATTAGCAATACACTTGGCACACAAGTTTCGGCTGCCTGACATCTGCTTGCAGTAATCCGCTTTCAATATGTGGTAGGCATAGTTTAGATTTCAAGCCACAAATGTAGCGCAGAGAACTGTTTATGGGCGTGGGGGGGGCAGAGACACACACACTGTCTGGCCATGTGTGCTCATTCTTAGGTGGAGAGACTATACATAATTATCTGTGTAGATGTGTACTCTGCCTGAGCTGCAGGGCAGTGGTTAGAGTTGTCAGCTTTGCATGCGGAAGGTTGCAGGTTCAATCCCTGGCATAATAATAATAATAATAATAATAATAATAATAATATATTATTTAAACCCTGCCCATCTGGCTGGGTTTCCCCAGCCACTCTGGACGGCTTCCAGCAGAATACTGTATTAAAATACAATAATTCATCAAATATTAAAAGCTTCCCTAAACAGGACTGCCTTTAGATGTCTTCTAAAAGTCAGATAGTTGTTTATTTCCTTGTGACATCTAATGGGAGGGCATTCCACAGGGTGGGCGCCACTACTGAGAAGGCCCTCTGCCTGGTTCCCTGTAACCTCACTTTTCGCAGTGAGGGAACCGCCAGAAGGCCCTTGGAGCTGGACCTCAGTGTCCGGGCTGAATGATGGGGCTGGAGACGCTCCTTCAGGTATACTGGACCGAGGCCGCTTAGGGCTTTAAAGGTCAGCACCAACACTTTGAATTGTGCCCAGAAACGTACTGGGAGCCAATGTAGGTCTTTCAGGACCACTGTTATGTGGTCTCGGCGGCTGCTCCCAGTCATCAGTCGGTAGGGCTAGGCAGGGCTGCGAGAGTCTTTTGTGACTGAAATTCTGGAGAGCCACTGCCAACAAGGCAGCTTCCTATGCTTTTTTGTTGTTGAACTCTGTAGACTTGGAGAAATTCAGCTTCGTTTAAAATAGGGCACAGTGGAGATATAATTTTTCTAAGAATGTACTGGAGAGTATGTATATGAGAGTCTACTGTGTTGTAAACATTCAAATTAACATAAGTCGATGCAAAGGGATTTGACAGGAAGTCAGATTGGAGGAATTAGAAGTATAGGGTATGAAGCTAAATTGAACAGATTTTTCTTTTCTTTCCCCCCCTTTCCTTTCCTTTCCTTTTTCTTCCTTTTTCTTCCTTTTTCTTTTATTTATTTATTAATGGAGTCTGTTTATTAATCAATGTAATTTATGCAAAATTGTGAAATCAAAACACAAAGCATAATGTGAATGAATAAACATAGATAAATATGATTTGATGATGATGATGATAATAATAATAATACAGAACTGGATCTTGTATGTTGCTTACTGGGATGGGAAAAAATTGTGATCATGTAAATACAGTATTTTAATGTTGGAACCAACTTGTTGCATTTAAACAAATATTACTAATAACCAAAATATTATTGTATGTAACTTTATTTATTGTTGTAAATGTATTAGTTAATGGTTGGATTAAAACATCTCTTTTCTTCTTCCTCTTCTTCTTCTTCTTCTTCTTCTTCTTCTTCTTCTTCTTCTAATCAAAACTATGCAATAAAAATTAAAAAATAAAATAAAATAGGGCACAGTGTCCAGCCAGATGTTGTTGGGCTACAACTCCCTGGTCCACCCCTGACCATTGGCCATGCACCCTGGTTACCGTAATAGGGTGGCATGGCATCACCACGGACTGCAGTGTGGCTTATGGCAGTAAGTCGCCAGACAGCCTGGAACAATTTTGCACATCAAATCAAGTACTCAGCACTTTCATCAGTGTCTAACTGGTAGAAAGGATCTTCTCTTGAATACCTTGGAGAATTTCCACATGCTAAAATGTGTGTTTGCTGGCTCGTTTTCCTGTCCGAGAAGTGTTGGCTTTCTAAGTTAACTTCCTATAAAAACCCCAAACAAAGAGCAAGTCATTCCTCTAAGGTGGTTCTAACTGCTCCAGCATAACTAGGTGACCTAAAGTATTCCAGGAGTCAACAGCCTTCCAATAATCAAGGAGGCACATTCTTAAATTAAAGGAGATGAGCTGCTGCTACCTGAATCAAGGGTAGCTAATAAACAAAAACCAAGTTTGAAAATTCCTTACGCAACTTAACTTTGGCTCTAGAAGGAATAGCCAGAATTGCAAGGTTCCAGTACAGTATTTTCTTTTAGAGGCTATTGTGCACATCCTGCAGTCATTTCTGAATAAATACGTTTTGATTAACTAAGCTCTGAGCTCTGAAGGATTCTGGTTTTAAAGTTCCTTCTGTCCAACGTTTGCGTGGGACTTTTCACCCACCTCCCAATAAATTGAATGGTGGTGATCTTACTGCATGTTCAATTCTGGGGGGCTGGGGGCATAACTTTCCACAGGGGGTGGGAATTATTATTTCACCATGGCTTTATGGAAGGTTTAGCCATAGCAGTAAAGCAAAGTCATTCAGTCCATTGTAACCCAGAGCTGCATTTCTGTCACAATTCCATTGCTTTCTCGGTTCAACTTAAGTGTAGGAGCCAGATGTTGCCACATCTGGCTGTGTTGCTTTTCTTCCGTTATGGTTGCCCTGCATCATGGTTTGCTCAAAGTTACATTGCATTTGTTGTCATGAAGCTACCCAAATAGTCTAAATCCTCTCACACGTGCATGTTTTGACAAGTTGGCTACGCTGTGCCAGGAAATAAGTACTGTAGAGTGGTACCTTGGGTTACAGACACTTCAGGTTACAGACTCCGCTAACCCAGAAATCGTACCTCGGGTGAAGAAGAAGAAGAAGAAGAAGAAGAAGAAGAAGAAGAAGAAGAAGAGTTTGTATTTGATATTCCGCTTTATCACTACCCGAAGGAGTCTCATCTCAAAGCGGCTAACATTCTCCTTTCCCTTCCTCCCCTGCAACAAACACTCTGTGAGGTGAGTGCGGCTGAGAGAACTTTGCTTCAGGATGAGAACAGAAATTGTGCGGCGGCAGCACAGCAGCAGTGGCAGGCCCCATTAGCTAAAGTGGTACCTCAGGTTAAGAACCGTTTCAGGTTAAGAACGGACCTCTGGAACGAATTAAATTCTTAACCAGAGGTACCATTGTACTTCCAAGTTGTTGCCCTCACACGAGAGACAATGGAGCAGCCGTAAATTGGGGATTAAATAACTACTAGACGTTGAAATTCCATCTTGAGATGGAAATATACTATTGTTGAACATTACAGGACACCATTATCATGAGCGGGGTTTAAAAATACTGTGCGACTCCAGAATGTGCTTTGTTCTGGAACCGAAACAACCAATAAAATTATTCCTGGAACATGTGCAAAGGAATCCTTGAGCTTTGTGGGATTCAGTAAGGCTGTCTGCAGTTTCAGAACAATATTATGATTAAACAGAATTTGGGTCAAAATATGTGGTTTGCTGTTTTAATTCCACAGCAGTCCTTGCTCCTCAAGAGAGGTAGGGGAAGCAGCAGGACTGCTGTTATTACTCATGCCAGCTGCTGAATAGTCTGCAGAAGTTCTCTGCGAATGCAATTGATCTAAGAGAGAAGACTTTACAGGCAATGATTTTGTTTTGCATGATGATCGGAAACACCCATAGGGGTGCCCTAGTCAGAATTTCAGATCTGTACCTGCTACCATTCCTGCTTTATGTCAGGACCTCACACTTTTCCTTCCCTCACCTATGGTACTTTGGATATTAGCCTTCCTCTTCTTTCTCATATTGCACTTCTTCCTGTGAGAAGCATGCTAATCTGGTCGCGGCAGCCCCATTGGACTCCTCAATGAATCTTGCTGGTTAATGCTAAAGAGGATAATAAGAATTGTTTTGTGCAAGAGGAGGGGAACCTGAAGACGTCCATGTCATTGAAATTCTACTCAATATTGATCCAGAGTAGATTCCAATGTATAGTTAGCAGAGTAAAATTTAAACATGTTGCAGGATTCCCAAAGAAATATATCCAGAGGCAATTATATTTCATCCAGCAGAGCTTTACTGCTACAGTGGTGCCCCGCTAGATGAAAATAATTCGTTCTGCGAAAATTTTCGTCTAGCGGGTTTTTCGTCTTGCGGAGCGGCAATGGCAGCCGCGCTCTGCAAAACGAAAAAAAAAGACGAAATTTTTTCTTCTTGCGAGGCAGCCCCATAGACTTTTTCGTCTAGCGGGGCAGCCTTCCGCTAGACGAATGCCTTCGTCTAGCGAGTTTTTCGTCTAGCGAGGCATTCGTCTAGCGGGGCACCACTGTACTGAAAACAAATGAGCATAATGGTCACAAATCCAATACATTCAGGATTGGCACTGTCCATAAGAAATCCACTTGCAGCAGACTTAACTTAAACTTACAGTTAACTTATAACAAGACTAAACCTTAACACTATATACATAACACCACACCAGAAGGAAAGAGAGATAGAAAAGAGTGAAACCCAGGCTCCTTCTGGCTTATTTTTATAGTCAGCATGACCTTGACAGAAGAGATAAGTTTAAGCCAACTGTACTCAGCTTCTCTGAAGGAATAACCCAAACATCATGAACCTTCTGCTTGTTTCTTTCACACAGAAGAAGCTTCCAGAAGCTTCCGGAACCCTCTTGAATTAATTAGAATAGGAAAGATCTCCACACATCAGATCAATACTTTCTGCACCAAGAAATGCAAACTGACACTCGTATCACCCTAATCCGGCCCAGCCAGCAAGGTCAGTGGTCCGACATGCTGGGATTTGAAACTATTGTTGGCATTCCTTGATGGATTATTGCAGGTTGGCTCTGGTTACATTCCTCCATTAGGTTAATTGTTCCTCGAAGGGTTTGAGCTCCGAAAGGTACCTTTCCAAGCTATCCTGTTGCAGTTCGAAAAAACAGTGAAAGTTGCGTAGGTTGTTTCTGGCATTGCTGATAGGGATCTGTTGTGACTTGTTATCTGACCCCTCAGGGGGAGAAGTCAGTCCTGCTTTACTTCCTATTTATTCCCCCACCCCCACCCCTTGCCAGCAAAGAAAGTCTGAGTAGACGTATAGTCGTACCTTGGATTCTGAATGCCTTGGCACAGGAACGTTTCGGCTCCCGAACGCCGCAAACCTGGAAGTGAGTGTTCCGGTTTGCGGACATTCTTTTTGAACCCACGGCACGGCTTCCGATTGGCTGCAAGAGCTTCCTGCAGCCAATTGGAAGCCGCGCCTTGGTTTCCAAACGTTTTGGAAGTCGAACAGACTTCGGGGAACGGCTTCCGTTCGGCTTCCAAGGTACGACTGTATTTTTTTTCTGGAACCTTGGTCCGGTGGTGGTGACAGTAGTCTATTTGGGGTCAGCAGCATCTGATTAGTTGTTTAATATTGGGATAGCGAACTTCTTCCAGTGCTTAGGAAAGGTACTCTACAAATAAACTTGTGTTCATAAATACACGGCTCACTCCAGTAACTCTTAATTGAGATGGCTTATAGCAGCATCATTAAACTAACCATGTTATCTTTTAACAACAGCAATCTATGTGAATCTGATAAAATTAAAGGATCATGGTTGTAAATGCTTCCAGGAACAAACAAGCTGCTGCTAATATCAGCTATGGCTGTAAGAACTGTAACTTTAAGAACTTCTGTTTACAGGTGGCTAGCCGTGTTGGTCTGCCATAGTCAAAACAAAATAAAAATTTCTTTCCAGTAGCACCTTAGAGACCAACTAAGTTTGTTCTTGGTATGAGCTTTCGTGTGCATGCACACTTCTTGAGATGCTTCTGTTTTGAGATAGCTTTCCCCTCCTCTTCCTTTTCCCTTTTCCATGAAATTTTTATAGAAATTGTGCCTTTGTGGGCACAATTCCTTCTTAGGAATGATTTCTGTAAGTCATTCTGAGAGCTAAATGGCAAGGTATAAATTCTATAAATAATAATAAAAAGTAATAAAGAAACAATTGTCTAGATTATCGCATCAGGACAGGTTTAGCAGCAGCATAAAAGTGACTAAGCAGTGTGTTTTTATGCATGTTTACAATTTCCATTGTAAGTGCATACAGTCTAAGCCCAGGAAGCAAAGAGTTGCCAGCGTAACTTCCCCAGTGACTGGTGAAATAGACTGTGTAGCTATAGCTGCTTGAAAACCCAGCATGGCAGTATGTGCTTAAGAGCATGAACAACACCTTTTGGCATTGCAACATTGATCCTCTGCTTGCGCAGCACCATAATAACATCCACAAGCAGGAAGCAACACATGGCGTCCGCATGCAGTTGGGACATCTCTGGGTCCTGGCCTATAAATGCCAGAAAGGCTTCTTGTCACGTCTTGGGAAGATTAGAGGCTCAGGCACAAAAGTGAGGGGAAAGAATCACTTCCTTTTATTAGTACCTTGGTGTCCCACATGCAGATGTCTGGGGGACCCAAACAGAAGGAGGAGAGAGGGTCAGAGTGAATCCCTACAGCTGCTGGGGGGAAGGAACCCTGAGACATGCAAGAAATTTTTGCTTAACCCCTTCCTCATAATACCTCTTTAAAAAACTGGTAGGGATCAAGCCTGTGTAAATGGCTTTGGCAGAAGAGAACAACACACAGATGTGAACCAGAAGTTACTTTGAAGGGAACCAAGTACCCTACAGGTATGGCAACCGCTTTAACCCATCACAAGAAGTCCGCTCCACCATGTTGGACTTTGCTGAAAGAGTTGACACTTCCTATATTGCTTTTGGCAAATATGAATTTGTGTATTGCTTTGGAGCGTCTGATTTTTAACGAGTGCTAGAGTATTTTTTTTTTAACAGGCAAGCAACTAAATTTGTTAATAAATACTAAATGCCACTACATAATAAACATCACTGCTTACCAACTGTCAGAACATTGATTTTCTTATGTTGGTCAATGAAGGTTGAAGTTAAATAACCAATTCTGAAACACAGATACTATATCATCCTTGAGTATGCAGCACATATTCCAGTTGTCAGAAAATACAAAGAATATTTGACATCAAGATTCATAGAGGTGAATTTTTTTTAGGCCAAGATTGTTTCGACTCGGACTGCATAAAAAATTTCCCACCAGGTGTTGAGCAAACATTAAACATGGTTTTGTACAGTGGAGAAGCGTTGCTTCACCAAGTTTCCTACTTCAGACAGGCTTAGAAGCATTTTGCAAGTTGCAGTTCTCATTTTGAGGGAGTCATCCTGCAAGTTGCTATGCTGAGTAAAATATTAAAGTGTGATAGGATATTTCAGACAGAAGTTGGTAAGGGTTAAAAAACTTTAACCTGGGAAGTGGCCCTGAGCATGTACAAATCCTCTGAAATAGTACTTTTTCATCCTAAATGCGAGCAAAATGAATTAAACTCGTTATGTTACTGGTGATAAATGGAGATAAATGGCTCTAACGTTATACTTCCCTGGGTGCAGTTTTATATAAGTAATGAATTCAGGGAGCAAAGCTGCAAACTCCAGAGCTCCTTCAGTCTTCTGCCGCGTGTAGAATCTAAAGCTTTGTGGAAATATAATGCAGTAAAGATCATACAGAAATACGTTTCTTGTATGATGTTGGCACAACTCCTTTGACTTTCCATTACATTCTCATAAATCTCTTCCAGGAAAAGAAATTCTTCTGTCCAGGATCCTGGAGAACTACTGCCAGAACATAGTAGACAACTCAGAGTTAGTCTATATAAGTCGGCTTTCTGTATTCCTGCAAGTTTCCAACTTTATGGATATCCAATGCATGCATATCCGTAAAATGCAACTTGCAAAGGACCCTGTGAGAAAAGATATTGTGCTCGTACAATATATTTGCATGGTTTTGGTTTCACATTTGCCGTGTGCTGGCGACCAGCCAGTTAGAACCTTTGCATCATGCTGCTATCTTGCGTTGTGTGCTGGGATAGCTCAGTTGGAAGAGCATATGGTTTTTAATCTCAGGGCTGTGGGTTTGAGCCCCAAGTTGGGCAAAAGATTCCTGCATTGCAGGGGGTTGGACTTGACGATCCTCGTGGTCCCTTCCAACTCTAGGATTCCATGATTCTAACACTCAAAAAAAAAATATTTACCATTACTGTCTCTTTTCATCTGCATTGTTGTGAGAAAAGCTTAAGTGCTGTGCTAAGTTCCATCGCTGACTTTGGAGGTACAAAAAAGAAAGAAAGGACGGAACCCAACCAAATTTAAGCACTTTGGGCCAATTTGCTAATCCAGCCTTCCACAACCATTATTGGACTACAGCTCTCATTATCCCTGACCATTTGCTCTAATGGCTGGGGTTGATGACAAGTGAAGTTTAACAACATCCGAATGACAAGAATTCCAGGAAGGTTGTACTGAAACACTACTAATTGGTTTCTTTTTTTAAACAATAAATATTTCTTTCTTTTTTTTATTAATGTTACATAACATCCTAGTTTACTAAGAAGACAAAGTAGGAAAGAAAGGCTACCCAAATGTGTGTCTGTGTTATAATCTATTACAGAGAACTCTGGAATCTCAATGATGGAAGAAACCAACAATTTTTTTTTGAAATGTATGAATGTGTTCTTGTGTGTTTGTGGAATGTTGAGTGCCGATAGCGAGTTAATAGAAATTTTAATATAGGATTTATTTTTGGTAATTCCAAAGTAAGCTCTAAACGGTGGGGGAAACTGACATTGAGAGCAGATGCCTCCTTCTCGGTACCCCAAAGGCTTTTGTTATCAGTAGGATGATGACAGGACTTGCACAGGTTCAGGCGACCGTGACCAAATGCATTATTTGTGACTTGCAGAGATAGCAGTTTGGAGAGGCGGTTGTCAAGATAAGGAGAAAATCCGCTACTGCCTGCCATTTGCTATATGCTATAGAAGTATAGCAGAAGTACAGTTGAATCCAGAAAGTCAAACCTATAATTATCTTTATTTGAAAGAATAAAGTTATAGAATTGGCCAGGGTGTGTGTGGCATTCTTGGGCACCTGTTGAGCCCAGCAGGGGCCTCAGTTGCTGCTCTCCAGAGTCTTCCAGCTCAGCTGCTTCCAAACAGGGAGGGCAAATATATGCACAGAAAAAGCATTTTGGTTCCCGAAATTCATTCTGATTGTGCAGATAAAATATAACTGATCCCCCAAGGCATGCACCTCCAGATGTCAGGCGCCCTCCTGGCACCCAGGCATCTTGCAAATTGTGCCTGGCGCCTGGCTAATTTCGAACACAGGTGAAGAACATGAGCAACAGGGGGGCGGTTGGTGTATCTTCCATTAAGGACAAGCCGGTGGGTAGAGAGAAGTGTGGCTTCTTGAGGAGGGAAATAATTGTTAATACAGTACAGTTGGTCTTGTGGGGGAAGGAATGAGAGGGCTTGGGAGAGCAGATTTTAGCCTCTGTATCTGAATCTTGGTTTGTCCACATCTGGCTCTTTCTGATGTAAACAATGCTCGCTGCGAGGAACTGACAAGTTGCTTACAACTCATGTGCGTTCCCATTTCTGGCTGTCAGTCTGGGTCAGTAGGAGAGCCCTGTGTATCTCTGAACTGCTGATTACGTTGCTCAGTTACAAAGCGTATCTCTGCTTACAGTTCATGGGACAATCCATCATTTAGCTGGAGGAATCAATCACCATGGCAGAATGCTGCTGCCTTTTAATATTAAGGGGGCACTGTGTATGGTATGACAGCCACACTGCGACGACAGCATTGATTGTAATCCAATATTGATGCCGTAAGTATATAGAAGCAAGCAGGCTGCTGGGAGATGCTCCTGTAGGGCTTGCGTTGCTAATCTGTTGGATTGCTTCTCCAAAATGGGCTCTGCCTCATAGCTTTTAAAGGTCTGCAAATACCAGGGCTCTCCGCTCCCCCAACCGGAACTTGCCAGAATTCAGTTCCAGCACCTCTCAGGCAGAGCTGTCAACCTTCCTTTTTTTGCATTAGGAAACACCCATAGCTGTCAACTTTCCCTTTTTTTGCAATGGGAAACAACACTGGAATAAGGGAATTTCCCGCAACAAAAGGGAAAGTTGACAGCTATGCTCAGGTGGGCACTGTGGGGATTGTTGCAACCGACGCCTCTCGTGTGGTCTCACATGGGGCACCAGTTGTTTGGGTAGCCAGTGGACGGGACGGCTGGTAATCCTGGAGCCCGCTCCCATTGCGCCGTGAAGAAAAGGATCCGCTGGCTGCAATCTGAGGGTTTGATCTATGAGTCCGTGATGATTCTGCCTCGTAAATGGTTGCAAGCGTCTGTCTGGTTCGAAAATCTCCGAAGAGGAAAATAAAGCTAAAGGCGGCCAAAACTAAACGGCCAAACAAAAGACTCTCTAAAGTAAAAGTGAAAATAATACAAATGAGACTGCAGTCTGGAGGAAAACGGCTTTAGCTGCCCTGCGTGGATGGTTTCGCTTTCGTTTTGCCTAGGCTTGTCACGCAACGTTCTTCTCACTGGGCTTCTCCGAGCATTCTCCACCACCACACGCAGGGAGCGGCAGCTATTTATTGAGTGAATAACCAACGTCATAATCAATACATCAACCAATTACAACTCTGTTGCTGCCCTAAAAAGAGCGGGAAGAAGATTAACTGACCGTTGCTTAATTCAAAAGGTTGGAGCTACTTTCACTCGGTGGAGGGATCCCAGCAGTGAGTCACCCGCTGGACCCCATTGCTACCTATCCTTCCAAGGCGGAAGGACACAGTAAAAATAAGCACAAATAAACACAAATAAACATAAATAACCACAGGTGCAAGTGCACATGCAAAGTATATTCCCACAGGGCACCATTGTCATTATAAGAGAGCAAGGGAGGTGTTCATGGTGAGTTCCGGCACCTCTTTTCCTAGAAAAATAGCACTGGTGAAGACTATATCTGCCTGGATTTTTAATTGCTATGGTTTTGGGGTGTGCGGCTTGTTTAGGAAATGTCTCCACAACATACTTTGGTTCAATCCAAGGAGATGTTCCCATTGTGGTGATGTCAGCCAGATCAGGGTAGAACTTCACATGGCCATGGCAAATGTAGATTCATGAGCTCCTTCCCTACATCATGTCCCTGTTCCATCGTGTGCTGGAGGGCAAAGGTCTTCAGCAAGGAACTTCATGTATTTGCGGAAGCTCCTCATAAAATTGAAAACCTTGATCGTGTGGGGTTCTTAATCATCCCTGCCCTCTCACATGCAATTCTAACCATGTGGTGCTACTGAATGGCCCATTGAGGGGTCTACATCCCCTGACCATTCCAGACTCCTTGGTCAAATCCAAGACTCTGGGCGGGAATTATTTGGGGCGGGAATTGTCAAGGTGGCATGCCCACAGCGATATTCCTGTTTTGCAGAAATCTGATAGCAAAGCTCCCAAAGAACAATTGCTTTGCTTCTCCAGCAACTGAAAGCAAAACATCAAAACAAAATTACCCAGTGCAGCAGCTATTAGACCCAGAAGGCGATGCTAATGGGGCTGATAGCCATTTTTCTCAGTACTGCGGTGGGGGGAGAAGACTTAACCCCCCCCCCCATGCACTGTGGTCCCAATGACAAACCCCTGACAAACCCAGCAACTCACATACCCATAGCGGCTATCTAACCACAATAAAAACCCGGCATCAGCACTTTAAGCAATGTTGTTTAGTAGTCGAGTTTGGCTCCAAAATGAGCTCATACCTCAATTTCATTCCAGAGCTCTTGTGTGTTTTTGTCTAAAGTGGCTTGCCCGAGGCTGCTTGCCAAATTTCCTCTGCCCAATGGCTGCCCTGTGTGCGACAGTTGAATGGGCCCTGCTTGAAACGAGGTCTCTGCCCTGCAAATAATACTGTGCTTTGTAAGGCCTGCTCTCTTTTGAAGAGAGGACCCTTCTGTATTTCGTACATATGGAACATATTTTATATGTTTACCTGCTGCTCCGGCGCTTTTGTCTCACAGCGACTCTTTAATAATGAAAGGTATAAATAATAGATTGGGCTAACAGCCCTGCATGAGGCTCTCTAAACAGAGAGGCCTGGATCTAAGGAGGGAGCAATTGCATTGTTTCTGAAGCCCAATTTAAGCTACGCAGCCCCCTGATGTTAGTCACATGTGTGATGGGGCAGGACAGAGTGTGCTCATCACGCCCTCTCTGCTGCATGTCCGGGTATCTAGTTGGGGGGCAGGGATTCATCTGTAGCCCGAGGCCTGCTGTGTGGATATAGCTAGGCTCCCCCCATCCTGATATTTTAGAACATGATTAAATTGCCTTTACTGAGAAACCAGTTGCCTTTCGACCCTCCCTCAACTGTGGGAATATGTTTTTAAAGGTGCTACTGCACCTGTTTGTTTGGATTTACTTTGGGTGTCCTTCCGCTTTAGGAAGGAAGGACGAAGGATCCGGCAGGGAGTTTTGCTGCATGGATCCCTCCGCGTTTGGGCGAAGCGCGCCAATTTGGCCAATATAACGGTCGGTAGTTAGTTTACCGCCCAAAAGTTAGCATAGAGACAAGATTGTGATTGGTTAATGTAACTGTTATGACGATGTTTGAGTCTTCAATAAATAGCCTCCGCTCTCTGTAGCGTGTCTGGAGAACGCGCGAGACAAGCTAGAGAGAACATCGCGGTGCGTGGCAAGCCAAGAGAGAAACCAAAACCAAAACCAGCCGCACAGAGCAGTTGAGAGCTTCTTCACCAGACTGCAGTCTCTTAGCATTTATTTCATTTTGTTTAAAAGCTTTCATTTGGCCGTATAAGTTTTGGCCACTACCTAGTTTGGTCTATCTTCTTCTCCGGAGACCTCCGGAATCTTCGGAATTTCCAGACACTTGCAGAAAACCTTCAGAGGCATCCAGAAACCTTCAGATCATAGCCAGCGGTCCTTTTCACGGCGCAGTGGGAGCAGGAACTCCGGCATTACTGGCCGTCCCATCTGCTGGCTATCCCCACACTCAACTGCTGCCTCGCCGCAGCTGTTTCATCAGACTGCCTAAACTGTTCCCATCTCAGTGGGTTGTTTCAGAGCAAGCCTTTAAGCGGTCATTGAAGATGCATTTGTTTCAGTTGGGCTTTAAGGTTCTGTGGCCCTACAGGGTTTTCACTGGTTTAAGGTCTTAAACTGGTCTTAAACTGATTGTGCTGGTCCGAACAAGTTTTGTTATGATTTTATACACACACACACACACACACACACACACACACACCATTTGGTCCCCCCCCTCGGTTTAGTTTGTTTTATGTTTTATTATTGTGGACGTTATAGTATGGAAGCTGTCTTGGGAAGGTAGTTACCCTAAAAGGTGCATTTTGCTCCTCCCACTCCATCCTTTTTCCTTTGTGCATCATGTTTTTTTAAAAAAATTATAAGCCTTTGGGCAGGGACTGGTGATATATCACCCTAACACGCATCATGATTTGGAATATATTGCCAGGTCAAAAACTATGAAACTGATGTCACAATATGAACTTCAAACCGGTTTTGGACAATATATTGAGATATCGCCCAGCCCTAGACTTGTGGCTAGAAAGCACAGGTCTGAATGGTTTCCCTCCTTACCCTGCTCCTTTGCCAGGAAAATCCCGCTCTTTACTTCTAAATTGGAGCAAACATCAATCTGGAGAAAACCTGAATTGCCATTTGCTTCCATTGAGCGCTAAAGAGCAGTTTTACCTGGGGGAAAGCAGAGGGACAAGAGGTCTTCAAGTCAGAGTGCGCTGGCTGTCAGAAATAACCAGTGTGGCAGATTGTCTGCTTAACAGAAGGAAGACAGCATATAAAATAGGTGTAGGGGATAAACTTAAAGAATTGTATGTAAGCACAGTAGAGCCACTCCTTGCCCTGCTTTAAGCAATTATCTTTTAGCCAGGTTCTAATACTGGAAGTGAACTGACAGGGAGAAAATGGCTTAAAGGAGCAGAGCCATTGCTGGCAAGGTCAGAAGACAGCCAGGTAAACACTCTGCTCCCTTCCCTGCATTCTCCTTTCAATATAAAAACTTAACCCCATATATTGCTGTTTGATAGCCAGATAGGCAAGCATAATGTGAATGAATAAACATAGATAAATATGATTTGGTGATGATGATGATGATGATAAATATGATTTGGTGATGATGATGATGATACTACAGAACTGGATCTTGTTTGTTGCTTACTGGGATGGGAAAAAATTGTGATCATGTAAATACAGTATTTTAATGTTGAAACCAACTTGTTGCATTTAAACAGTAAAACAAATATTACTAATAACTTATATAATAAAAGCCACATAAGGAGCTCTTTACAGCATATACACAGAAGAGGAACGCACTGGAATTATTATATAAATACCCCTTGAGTGTTTTTCAGTTAAGAGGTTTTTGTGAGGTGTTTTTAGGAGCTCAAATGCGTTTAAATTAAAATAACAACCACTTCTGTCCTCAATGAGTTTTTTCTATAAGCAAGAATAACAAGCCTTGTCACGTGATCCTTAATGGATTTAGCATATGTCCTCCAAAACCTCTTTGTGGATGTGTGGGTGTCTGTTTTCGTAAATTTGGAACTTATTGCTTTGGATGTGCAGGGAATGTCTTAATGATAAAAGCCTAGGTCTAGGAAGAAAGTTTGCCAATCTTTCCCAAGATGGAAGCTTTGGAGCATTCTATTTAATCACACTTCTTCTACCCTTTCTTTCTTTCTTTCTTTCTTTCTTTCTTTCTTTCTTTCTTTCCCTTCCTCCCTCCCTCCCGAGAAATCATGGATGAGCACAAACAGGAAATAGTATTAAACAATCAGGTCCCTTCACCCTCCGAGTTCATGTTGTATTTTAGGATCAGGCTTGAGTTCAACAGAATATGCTGTTCCAGCAGGAGCGAACTTTCTTTATATAATAGACAAACAGGCAGTTTTAATAGTAGGCAAGCAGAATAATACACTTCCATGAGGTGGGAACAAAACAGTCTGGAGTTTTATGGGGGGGGGGTCCACCCGTTCCTTGTTACACTGTTCACTATTGTTGATTTTTTTTCCAATTATATTTCTGTTCGCATCAATCTCTGTAACACTTGGATTGCTTGTCGCCTACTTTGCAAACCTGAGATGGTTAAAAACCTGTACCTCCCAAGACAGAATCCACCCTTCTTCTCCCTTCCGGATTATGGTGCCCCTTTCAACAAGTGGGTGATTGCCTTGGCCTCCCCATCTTCTCTTCGGTGAAGGCAGCATGTTGACTTGGTACTTGGGTATCCATGATGCTATCTCCTTTCGCAAGCTAACGTAACAGACAAGAAAGGACCTCGCGAATGTTGTGCGAGCACTTAAGAGCAGGGGAGGTGTCAGTGAAGACCATATTAGACACAGGATGTTGCCAACTCTATAGCTGCACCAAGCTACCAGGCCTCTAAAAAGCTTTGACCTGTGCACATGATCAGGAATTGGTAAAAGGAAGCAAGAGAATGTTGCAGCTTTTGAAGAAAGGATTCGTGCTTTTCGGTGCTGAGCATGGGATGTTTTTCTCAGGTCACCAAGCCTGTTCTTGTTTCTGGTTTTTTTCCTGCTTTACTGTACTTAGAGAGAGAACCCTGCTTCAGTAGAGGAAGTAGTTTGCAACCTAACTACCATATGTCAACACTGTTTGGTCTGTTGCTAATCCTGGCTATTTTCAGAGATCCAATATAACTAGAAGCTCAGGAAGGCCTTGGGTCATGCACCCTGCAAACAAGGCATCTGGCCAAATTGAGGATTTTTACGTATATATAATGTGTGTAGAGTGGTCTGTGCTATTGAATGGATTATTAACGTTGTCAGAAGACAAAATGTACTACAGGAAATGGCACCGAATGGCTTCATTTATTCCTGTAGTCCTTACTTGCCCTTGCCAGCTCTTTTATTTCTTTTTTACATTGCTATGAAAGAAGAATGAGTTCATAGTTTGGGGGGGGGGACTGCAAGTGCTAACCGTTTTTGGGTTTCAATAGTCTGGCTTTTCTGGTTGTTAGCGTCATTTTTACGAGGGCTCTGATCTCAGAAGGTGTGTCTTCATGTTAACAAAGGTTTTAAAGGTGGAAAGCGAATCATCAATATACCTGCTGTAATCATCGTGCACATTATCTGGAATAATTTAAAAAGTGTGTGTGGGCAGGGTTAAAGGTGAAAAGCCAGATTAATATATAGGACCTAGTTTCATATTAAGTTGCTTACTTGCATGTATAAAATGGACACGCAAACTTTAATAAAAGAAACTGATTATTTTGATTGGAATGGCTCAAATGGATTGGAATACACCAGTTTTAATTAGGGGTTGACTCTAGCCACTATACCACATACAGTGCAATACACACACACACACACACACACACACACACACACATATTATAGCTACTCAATATGTTCTGCGATTCTTTTAAAAAAATATGACAACAACCCAGGAATTTCTTCTTGGACAATTGGGCATGTTTGGTTGGTTGGTGGGTGTGAATACCTATGCTTTTAAACAAGTTCCTAATCCCTTGGACACTTTTAATGTCTCTAGATTAGTAAGGCATATACTTTGAAAACTCTGGACAAATTTCTGTGCACATTTCTGTGCCTTAATGCTTTCTACAGCCAAGTAGGCGAGAGAGGTTTATTTTGGAACAATTTCTCCCCTTTCTTGGCTGCTGGACAGCATCTATGATCACTTCAGTTCCCCCTTGAAATAAAAATGCATGTTCAGTGCCGCTGAAGAGTCTGTAGCTGAACTCTTCAGACATGATAAGGTGCCATCCTGCCAAATTAACGAGAGCAAAGTCCACTGCTGTACTTCTGCAAAGGAGCAGGTGTGGTTTCCAGTTTTGAGGCACTTAAGGCAGGGGTGGGGAACCTGTGGCTTTCCAGATGTTGCTGAACTGCAGCTCCCATAATCCTTGACCCATTGGCCATGCTGGCCAGGGCTGATGGACACTGGAATCCACTAACATCTCGAGTGGCATGAGCTCCCCACCCCTGCGCTAATGGCAGAGAACTCTTGATCTGTAAAGTTTTGGCTAAGTTCCCCCCAGAGAGTTGTGATGTTCTGTTTACCTCTTAAAACATTTTATGTTTCTGGGTGTGTGTAATACACTCCGAAATCTGCCCATGCTCCTCGTGCCAGAATGCTGGAGAGAGAACTTTCTGTACTTGCTCTAATCAGTGTTTGTGAGATGGTGATTGTACTGGACCAAAGGAAGTGAAGGGAGGCCTTTTAAGGCACTTGAGGCCCAGCATGGCTGCGTCCACACTCATACATTTAAAGCATGGGAGCAAGTGGCGCTGTGGTCTAAACCACTCTTGAGATCGGCAGCGGTTCGAATCCCCGCAACGGGGTGAGCTCTGGTTGCTCTGTCCCAGCTCCTGCCACCCTAGGAGTTCAAAAGCACGCCAGTGCAAGTAGATAAGTAGGTACTGCTGCGGTGGGAAGGTAAACGGCATTTCCGTGAGCTCTGGTTTCCGTCACGGTGTCCCGTTGTGCCAGAAGCGGTTTAGTCATGCTGGCCACATGACCCAGAAAGCTCTCTGTGGACAAATGCTGGCTCCCTCGGCCTGAAAGTGAGATGAGTGCCGCAACCCAATAGTCGCCTTTGACTGGACTTAACCGTCCGGGGGTCCTTTACCTTTACCTTTTACCTACATGCCCTCCTCTTAAAAAACATCATGAGAACTGAAGTTGACCCTTCACAGAGTCACATTTCCCAGCACCCTTAAAACTATAATTCCCATGTTCTATGTTTCCAAATGTATGGTGTGTATGCAACCTAAAACAATATTTAATGCTTTTACTCCCAGTAATAATAACCCCCCCCCCCAAAGCATTCTAATGTCTTGAATCAAATGATAGTTTTTGTGATTAGGAATGAAAATGATGGTTAGCCTAACTTTCTTCTTCCAAACCCTCCCAATCACAGTTCTTCCCAATTCATCAAGAAATTGTAGCCTATGTTTCGTTACTTCTATTCATAGAAATAAGAGAGCCCAGCTCAGCAATAATACCTTGCATAAACCTGTAAATTAAGGAGATTTTGGAATGCCAAATGCGGGGACATATTATGAGCCTTTCTAATTAAAGAAGTTAATTGTCATTTATACAGGGTTCAGAGGACAAACTATGGGTCTCTATGGATTAACTGCTTGTTGTATTATCTAATGCACATGCCCTAGATTCCCCCCACCCCCAGCAGAGCTCTTTAAAGTGTGACTAATCACAAATCTTAAGAGTAACCCTGCTAGTCTGGAAAAAATTGATTCTGCAAATTGGCTCCTTCAGTTTCTTCCTTAATACCTTTCCTGAAACATCCATTATTATATGACCCGAATAAGCTTCTGCAATTTAAGAGCAATGAAGTAGATGTTCAGATTTAAGGGCTTATGTGCACTCAGAACTTACTGCCTTCCCTCCCTCCTTCTTCTTTTGTCTATATGCCTATCTACTAACCCAGGGGTCAGCATTTTTCAGCAGGGGGCCGGTCCACTGTCCCTCAGACCTTGTGGGGGGCCGGGCTATTTTTTTGGGGGGGAGGGGGAGAACGTATTCCTATGCCCCACAAATAACCCAGAGATGCATTTTAAATAAAAACACACATCCTACTCATGTAAAAACACCAGGCAGGCCCCACAAATAACCCAGAGATGCATTTTAAATAAAAGGACACATTCTACTCATGTAAAAACACGCCGATTCTTGGACCGTCTATGGGCCGGATTGAGAAGACGATTGGGCCGGATCCAGCCCCCGGGCCTTAGTTTGCCTACCCATGTACTAATCCCTTAGTTTGTTGCAGGGTGGTTAAAAATCAATGAGGTTTTTTTTTAAAAAAAGTCGATTTTTAAAAAATATTTTTTTAAAATTTAAATCAGATTTTTAAAAAATAAAATGCTTTTGGAGGAAAAATCTCTCTAAAGATAGTTTTGTTTAAATTACATTATAGTCCAAAGGCTATTCACCAGGAAATAAGGTTTTGTTTTTACTTATGTAGCATGAGGCTTTATATGCAGTGTTTAAATTGTTTGGTAAATGAATTCCATTAATCCATTCACAGTGTCATGCTCTTACAGAGGTTTCTGTAATTATTTGGGGCAGCTTTTCTAACGAGAAGATATGTATTTTTTAAAGCGAATTAATACAGACACAGAATGGAGCTATGTAAAAATACATGGAAATGACATGGATAGGAAACAAACAGACTTGCCCTTCCCTACTGTTAAAATATTGTAAAGGCCAGCCATCGTCAATCAGGTATGGGTGGGTGTGTTTGCATGTGCAAGGTCCCCGTTTCAGTTGCCAGTGTATCCAGTGAACAGTGTGTAAGGTTTGTCTGTCTTCCTATATATGAATATAAATGTAAGGCTGTCGTCACTTTGCAGTTGGCATGGCCACCAATAGGCAGCCATGCCAACTGTAGCATAAGTGGAACGCCCTCCCATCAGAGATAAACAACTACCTGACATTCACAAAATACCTGAAGGCAGGCCTGTTTAGGGAAGTTTTTAATCTGTGATATTTTAATGTATTTTAATATTTGTTGGAAGCCGCACAGAGTGGCTGGGGAGACCCAGCCAGTCGGGTGGGATAATAATAATAATAATAATAATAATAATAATAATAATAATAATAATAAAAATTATCATTAGTACTTATTAGGAGCAGTAGGCAAGCAAGTTAGCAGCATTGCTATTTAACGGGGGGGGGGAGCACTGTGAAGTGCCTCCCCCTTCTGTCAAGTGTGCCTGCAGCTAGGTTTAATGGTGGTGAGGTGCTTCACATAGCAGTTTAGCAAGCAGCTATGTGAAGTGCCAGGGCCCCCCCATTAAACATGGGGAGGGGAAAACACATTTAAAGATGTGGGGGTTGGTGAGAGGTGAGTGAGGTGTAAAGGGAGGAGGGGGTTGGTCAGGTGCAAGGGAAGGGAGGCTGGCAAAGGGTAGGCGGAATTGGTGAGTCAAGCAAGCATTGGTGGCATTCTCTAGTGTTTGCATTTATAATAATAATAATAATAATAATAATTTATTATTTGTACCCCGCCCATCTGGCTGGGTCTCCCCAGCCACTCTGGGCGGCTTCCACCAAACATTAAAATACATTTAAAATATCACAGTTTAAAAACTTCCCTAAACAGGGCTGCCTTCAGGAATTTTCTGAATGTCAGGTAGTTGTTTATTCCCTTGACTTCTGACGGGAGGGCGTTCCACAGGGCGGGTGCCACTACCGAGAAGGCCCTCTGCCTGGTTCCCTGTAGTTTTGCTTCTCGCAGTGAGGGAACCAACAGAAGGCCCTCGGCGCTGGATCTCAGTGTCCGGGCTGAATGATGGGGCTGGAGACGCTCCTTTAGGTATACAGGACCGAGGCCGTTTAGGGCTTTAAAGGTCAGCACCAACACTTTGAATTGTGCTCGGAAACGTACTGGGAGCCAATGTAGATCTCTCAGGACCGGTGTTATGTGGTCCCGGCGGCCCCTCCCAGTCACCAGTCTAGCTGCCGCATTCTGGATTAATTGCAGTTTCCGGGTCACCTTCAAAGGTAGCCCCACATAGAGCGCATTGCAGTAGTCCAAGCGGGAGATAACTAGAGCATGTACCACTCTGTATCACATTTGTGTGTTTTGTGTGTGTGTATTTAAAGTAATAGGGGACGCGGGTGGCGCTGTGGTCTAAACCACAGAGCCTAGGGCTTGCTGATCGGAAGGTCGGCAGTTTGAATCCCCACGACGGGGTGAGCTCCTGTTGCTCGGTCCCAGCTCCTGCCGACCTAGCAGTTCGAAAGCACGTCAAAGCGCAAGTAGACAAACAGGTACCGCTCCGGCAGGAAAGTAAACGGCGTTTCCGTGCGCTGCTCTGGTTTCGCCAGATGCGGCTTAGTCATGCTGGCCACGTGACCCGGAAAAACTGTCTGCGGACAAACGTCAGCTCCCTCGGCCAGTAAAGCGAGATGAGCGCCGCAACCCCAGAGTGGACTTAACAGTCAGGGGTACCTTTACCTTTTTATTTAAAGTAATCAACCTGCTAGGGTGGAGGATTTCTTTCTCAAATGCGGAAATGTTCCTAAAACTACACTCAGAATATTTTACGGTTGGGAAAACTCCGGCCTTCCCTTTTCGGTTTGCAGCTATTTTAAAAACGCTTTAATGTTTTGCAAATTCAGTATTTTCAGAGCTGTGGGGAGTTATTCCAGTTTACTTGTCATGCATAGCAAAAGCAGGAAACTTGGTTCCCACCCTGTCCTGTGACCTCTTTTGCCTGGTGAACATGGCACTTCAGTGGTCCCAGAGGGGTAGCCATGCTGCAGCAAATGTGCAAGGTGCCACAAGACGTTTTTCTAAAATGAAATGAGTTATTGTGGTATTATGCTTTCATGGAATACAGCCCGCTTCGTCAGAAGCATGACGTCTTATCTGCAGTTGGCAGGTTTTATATAAATATATCTATGTATGATGTGTAAAAATTGTAAACATTGTGGCCAGAAGACCATGAAATGCAAAGCTCAGTTGTGTGCAAGATAAGCACAGTGACCATTCTCCAGTAATTTCATGCTGTCTCCTTTTCAAACTCTGTAGCAGAATTTATCAGTATGTTTAATTCTATTTGTTTTGAACTTGTCTGAGGCCGAGGTTTCTCTCTCTCTCTCTCTCTCTCTCTCTCTCTCTCACACACACACACACTGCATATGTTAAATTAGCAAAGCTCTCATTGCATTTATGCCTCTTCCTGCTTGGTACAGTGAATCGATCTTGTGAGAGTACAGCTTCTTCCGTGGTGGAAAGTGCTCCAAAACTAACAACTTTTGAGGATGCTGGAAATGCATGATCTGGTCATGCGCCACAGCACTTGTAACACGAGACCTCTTACTGACCTTGTGGCATTTTCCACCTCGAAATTCAGTTATGTCCATCAAGTGTGCAGTGGCAGGGAAGACGACGGGAATAAGCCTTCAAAGTGCATCTGCTTTGTGCTATCACCAAACATTGTGTAAGTAGGAAACTAATAAAATATCATTGACTTCTCTTGGCAGCTCTCAATAGAAGCAATTTGGCTTGCATCCCCTTGGTTTTGTTCTTGGTGGTTTGAGATTTGCAGCAGGAAAAACCCTGCTTGAAAGAAAAGTGGTTATTTGTGTGCTGTCTTGTAGTTTATATAGGGACCCAGGTGGCGCTGTGGGTTAAACCACAGAGCCTAGGGCTTGTTGATCAGAAGGTCGGCGGTTCGAATCCCTGCCATGGGGTGAGCTACCGTTGCTCGGTCCCAGCTGCTGCCCACCTAGCAGTTTGAAAGCACGCCAAAGTGCAAGTAGATAAATAGGTACCGCTCCAGCGGGAAGGTAAACGGTGTTTCCGTGCGCTGCTCTGGTTCGCCAGAAGCGGCTTTGTCATGCTGGCCACATGACCCGGAAGCTGCCTGCGGACAAACGCCGGCTCCCTCGGCCTATAGAGCGAGATGAGCGCCGCAACCCCAGAGTCGGACACGACTGGACCTGATGGTCAGGGGTCCCTTTACCTTTACCTTGTAGTTTATACTGTATACCCTGTCGCGTCTCCTCTCTTTCTGCTGCTGCTGTTCCAGAAATTTATATAATTGGTTTGATTTTATGCTGTACAGATATTATGTTATGTAGTGACATATGTTGTATATGTTGTGTATACCAAGGGATGCGGGTGGCGCTGTGGACTAAGCCACTGAGCCTCTTGGGCTTGCCAATCAGAAGGTTGCCGGTTCAAATCCACACAATGGGGTGAGCTCCTGTTGCTCTGTCCCAGCTCATGTCTACCTAGCAGTTCGAAAGCACGCCAGTGCAAGTAGATTAATAGGCCCCGCTGTGGCGGGAAGGCAAACAGCGTTTCCGTGCGCTCTGCTTTCCGTCACGGTGTTCCGTTGTGCCAGAAGCGGTTTAGTCATGCTGGCCACATGACCCAGAAAGCTGTCTGTGGACAAACGCCGGCTCTCTCGGCCTGAAAGCGAGATGGGAGCCGCAATCCCATAGCCGCCTTTGACTGGACTTAAGGGTCCTGAGGTCCTTTACTTTTACTTTGTACAGTGGTACCTCGGGTTAAGAACTTAATTCGTTCTGGAGGTCCGTTCTTAACCAGAGGTACCACTTTAGCTAATGGGGCCTCACGCTGCCGCCACGTGATTTCTGTTCTCATCATGAAGCAAAGTTCTTAACCCAAGGTACTATTTCTGGGTTAGCGGAGTCTGTAACCTGAAGCGTCTGTAACCAGAGGTACCACTGTATATTGTAAATTTCCCCTTGGTCTTCTGCAGTGTTTTCAAAATTCCCCCATCTGGAGGTGCATGCCTCAGAATCCTTTGATCAAGACTGTTTTCAGACACTAGCAACACATCTTGTAGGATTCTATCCACGATATTTTATCTGCAGAATCAGAAAGAATTTCAGGAACCCAAAAGTCATATTGAAAAATACAGTATGACTTTTTGAGCCACCTGGCCCCCAAAATGGCAACCAGGCATTCCGTTTTGGTGACTAAAACCCTGGTTTAAGGAATTGTTTGGCGCCTAGCTTTTGTATCTTGAGTTTCTAACACTGGTTCTGATAATGGTGATGATGAATTAGGGGACAGCATCATGCAAATATTTTAAAGGATGTTGTCCAAAAGGTGGTTGTCATATCATAAGTGCATGTAAGTTTACAAACTTTTCTTATAGTTTGCTGCCATTCAGGTCTGTACCCAGGCTTTTCAATATCGTACTCTAGGCTAGGGGGTTCCTGGAAGTTCCCTTCATATGATCTTGGAGGTTTCCATCCTCCAAACCATCTTTAAACAGTGCAACATCAAATCTCCTCTGCTGGATTTTCTTAAGGGTGGTGGTGTATCAGGAATTATGTTGGATGAGGAGAGAGAGAGAGAGAGAGACTCCCACAGACTCTGAATGGCAGTTCTGATATTTTTTTCCTTTGGAAGAGAGTGAGGAATAGAGGAAAGTGGGAGGTTTTATTCTCCTGCAGATGGAGATTGCACACATGGAAAGGAGTTTGGATTGAGCACAGGAAGGAAGCCATAATTCGAGGCAAATCTGGTAGTGTGGCAAAACGATAAAAAAATAAATGCTTGGGAAATACTAGTTGAAACGATCTGATGCCCCTTCTGACTTTCTGGAATCCACCCAGCATTTGTGGCAAGCATGTTTTATGCTTAAAAAACAAACAAACACCCACACACAGCCCCCATCATGAGAATTCATTTCTTAAAAATGAATTTCTTGAGGTCTTTACCATGCTGAGAAAAAGAGAGAGAGAGAGAGAAGGAGATTATTATCATTCTTGGCAAGGCCTTGCTCTTACATATTTGCTTTTTTACAACCTATGGCCAAATATTGTTCCTATTCCCCTTTCTGCCTTTCCAGAAAAATTTGCTAAATAAGCCAGGATGTTGCAAGGAGAGTCGCCGGTGGCTGTCTCTCCTTGCTTAATGGTTTTAACCTCAATAGATTTAATCCTGGAATAAGTTAAGTGGCAACACTACACAAGGCTATGTACCGGAAATAGTGCAGTATTCCCTCTTCTCTGTCCAGAAAGAACGGTTGGAAATGTTTTCCAAAGCCTCATTACACATCAAAGAGGTTCAGTCCCAGTGCAGGTTTTATTGGGACTTCAGGTCTAAAACTGAACTGGTACCCTACTTCAGTTTTCCGTACAAAGCGTATGGGACTTTCACGACAGAGGTATCAGAGGAAAATGTGGCTCCACTTTACTTCCATTAAAAACACAGGCCACAGCAGCTTTGGTTTTTTATTAGATGATCGGCCTGTGCGTGTGTGGGAATACGTTTTGGGATTTCCCGCGCTTTTGCCGCTTTGCAAATCCTTCCGCGCTGCTGCACGGAAGGAAAGAGGATCCGGCCGAGATTGGTGCCTGGATCCCTCCGCGCCTGCTCGAAAGCGCGCCAGGAAGCCTCCTGGTAACGGTCAAAGGCTTGTTTCCCGCCCGGAAACACTGACTATTGCAATGCTCTGATTGGTTTATGCTTGCATGATGACGCTGTTCAGTTTATCAATAAATGGCCCCTGCTCTCTGTTAGCGGTTTGGAGAAACAAAAGAGAAAGAACACGCACAGAGAGTAGTTGGGAGAGCGCACCCCAACAACCGACTGCAGTCTTTTTTTATTTGGCCTCTTTCCTGCCTTCGGCCACACCTTTTGCTATACTTCTTGCTGCCTATCCTATCCTCTTCAAAACCTTTGCAACGCCCGAAAACTCCTCACGACCTTCAGGAAAACTTCATAACCAGCGGTCCCATCATAACCAGCCGGAGCAGGCTCTCAGACAACTGGTTATCCCAGAAGCTGGTTATCCCGACATGCATGGCTTTCCTCATTTTCTATATCTATGTCAAACACAGCCAGTACAAAATGAATTCATTTTTCTTTCTCCATTTACTTGTGCACCACTTACAGGAAAGTCATATATATTACCTGCAGGCTGGATATCCAGAGTAGAGCTGAAGGTCATTCCATCAATTTCAGTTGCTCTCATTAACACATGGCCCCATCTTTGTAAAATTGACGATCTCAAAGAAAGAAGGCAAGATCTAGCTGTGGTGTTAACACCATTGTTTATGAATTTGGAAGCAAATTACTATGCAAAGTCCCGGCTATTCTTATAATCATTTTCAGTCTTGAATCCAGTTTTCTGTGAGGCATAAAATAAACAATACATTCTGATATGGAGGTGAATTCTGGGTTCTTTTAAACACGCCATCTGAATCCATAAATATCCTTCATCCAAATGCAGAGGTGACATTTCTTTCAGGACTATCTTGCCAGTATATTACTTCACCACTCAGGGTTTTTTCTTCCCAAATAAGGAGAAGGTAACTGCTCCTGGAAAGAATTTAATTAGTCCTTAATGCACATATTGGGCATGCTGCTTAAAGTAGTAGAAAGAGCCTTCACTTCTCCCTCTCTGCTTCCCTAATCATCTTAAAGAGAAAGGCCCTGAAAATGAAAGTGTCTGAGCAATAAACCAAAATTAGAAGTTTGCTTTCCCTCTTGCATTTGCAAATCGTGTTGACAATTTGAACTAGGTTCATGCTGAAGTACCACAATAGCTTGCTGGCCTGTCGTGCCAAAGCTGTAGGATCTACAGAAGGTGATTTTGCTCCTTAAAACCATTTTGGCTCATTCTCTCTGCAAATATCATGGGAAGGTTTCTTGAGCACTGTAGTTCAAAAGGTAAAATTTAACATGTATGAGCCAATTTTATTCCTCCATGAAGGTGCAAGGAAAAGAGGTGGAGGGTATACTTCATCTCCAAAGTAGGACTAAAAGGACCGTCCCCTGATAGATGAGCTACAGTAAGGTTGCAGGTGGAGACCCATGGCCCTTCAGATGATGTTGGAATCTGAATTCCCTTCATAGAGTTGGAAGGGACGTTGAGGATCACCTAGCCCAACCCCCTGCAATGCAAGAATATGTAGCTGTCCCACATGGGGATTGAACCTGCAACCTTGGCTTTATCAGCACCACTCTCTAACCAACTAAGCTATCCAGGGACACAGTCTCAGCCAGCGTGGCCAGTGACCAAGGCTGATTGGAAGACACTTCTTAACCCGGTCTTATAGACTCCTCCCTTTTTGACTCCTCCTCCAGAGGCGGGCTTTGGTCTTTCAAATTTTAGTGGCGCCCTGTGCAAACCCAAAATTTGGTTCCCCACTTCTCACCTTCTGTTCTGCTCGGTACACTACATCATAATTGTGACGCACTGTGATGGAACTGGTTACACTGCCCTAAATCTGCCTCTGCCTCCCCTATGCCCCTGATTCATCATCATCATCATCATCACCATCATTATTATGTACCTGAGGTGCTCAAAGTTATTCACACATAAACTATCTCAGAAATCTATACACCAGATTGCAGCAAGGCAGCTTATTGTCCAAGACTTGGATAAATTAACTATACAATTGTGGTATGAAAACGTATGGAGCATTTGGGGGGAGGAATACATTTAGTTTAGAATTAATTCAAGGCAATGCGCAATCTTTGGATTTTTGTGCAGTGTTGTGAAAATTTATACAATAAGCTAATAATAATAATTTAAGCAACTTGATCCAGAAGTAAATTAGAATGTTTGGCAGCTGTGAAAATGTAAGAAGTTGTCATCCTGTTTGTGGATAGAATATATCTTACTGCCAGTGTGGTGTAGTGGTTAAGAGCGGTAGACCGGTAATCTGGTGAACCGGGTTCGCGTCTCCGCTCCTCCACATGCAGCTGCTGGGTGACCTTGGGCTAGTCACACTTCTTTGAAATCTCTCAGCCCCACTCACCTCACAGAGTGAGGAAGGGAGGAAGGGAAAGGAGATTGTTAGCCGCTTTGAGACTCCTTCGGGTAGTGATAAAGCGGGATATCAAATCCAAACTCCTCTTCTTCTCTTCTTCATTGTCTTTATACGTTTAACTTTGTTTATAGCATTTGTGCTCCTAATGATTATGGCATAATACAAATAATAACATTTATAAGAATCGAATCCCAGCAACAGGGTGAGCTCCCGTTGCTCTGTCCCAGCTCCTGCCAACCTAGCAGTTCGAAAGCACGCCAAAAAGTGCAAATAGATAAGTAGGTACTGCTGCGGCAGGAAGGTAAATGGCATTTCAGTGTTTCATTGCGCCAGAAGCAGCTTAGTCACACTGGCCACATGACCCGGAAAAACTGTCTGCGGACAAATGCCGGCTCCCTTGGCCTGTAAAGTGAGATGAGCGCCGCAACCCCAGAGTCATCTGTGACTGGACTTAACTGTCAGGGGTCCTTTACCTTTCCTTGTTTAAAGAAACGTAGCAAAAATGTGAAATGACGTACATTCTATTTCTTGATACTGTAAAATGGGCCTACCTTCTGTATCCATTGTTTATACAGTGGTACCCCGCTAGACGAATGCTTCGCTAGACGAAAAACTCGCTAGACGAAAGCATTCGTCTAGCGGGAGGCTGCCCCGCTAGACGAAAAAGTCTATGGGGCTGCCTCGCAAGACGAAAAAATTTCGTTTTTTTTTTTTTCGTTTTGCGGAGCGCAGCTCCCATTGCCGCTCCGCAAGACGAAAACCCCGCTAGACGAAAATTTTCGCGGGACGAATTATTTTCGTCTAGCGGGGCACCACTGTACAAGTTGGTTGAATTTGTATGTTGCTATACTGAAAAATAGTACAAAAATTGGGGCTCGGAATCTATGGAATCATAATTTTTCATCTCTGGGGAGAGGGATGAGACTTTGAGAGAGAACACCATATAGACATGTGTGAGTGGGGATTTCAGTTGGGACCAGCTCCTATTTCAAGCATCTAAACTCTGCAGTGTGCTCAGCCTAAATGCCCATCCAAGGAGCAGGATTTATTTATTTACCTAATTTATATCCCACTTTTCAAAGATAACAAGTTATTCCAAGGGAGGCTGACAAGCCAAAGTACAATAGTGTTTCATCTGTTACAGCTGATCTGACTGGAAAGAAAGTTTAAAAAACCTAACCAGCAAACAAACCCAAAACTTGTTTTTTAAGTAGGCCGGGATGTCTTGTCTATTTGGGAGTAAGTACTGTGGGAAAGGAACAAGGGAAAGGAAGGCCTCCGAATGGTGTTGGCCCTCATTGGTTTTAGTGCTTTGGCCTTCTATAAAGTACTTATACTTATCAAACCTTTATTAGGCATTTACATATAAAATCGCAAGAAAAAGAATCACATACAGGAACTTTAAAATATATATACACAAAGAAACAACAATTAAACTCATAGGCTGATTGTATGTGTGTATTAGTAAAATCTAGAATTTCGTCCTGTTAAAGTACTCCTTGAAGCACTGCTGCCAAAAACTCGGCTACCCCGAGTTCCCTTTCCCCAACTTCATTTTATTTTTGCAACATAGAAGACTAGCCACATAAGCCTAGTGACAGTTATACCTCCTAAGTGATGGACTCATCCTATTACAAGGGCACACATGGCTGCGAAGTTACAGAGAAGACCCTGGAACTGCAGAATAGATTAATCAGGAGAGAATGCATATGTAATTTAAGCTGGGGAAGTTAGCAGGTGCACTGAGAAGTAGGAATTTAAAACATCAGCCCTCTCCTTGTACCAAGATTCCAGTATAAATCCCGCAGTAAATATATTCTCTCCTTTTTATAGCAAAACACCCACTGCCAATGGAAATACTGTAAGTAAATGCTCACTGGGAAGGCAAGACTCAGGAGGAGCAGAAAATAGCACCTAATATAAACGCTTGCAATGGAGTCCGTTGCTAGTCATGCAGATCACACATTCATCATGGACTGCCTTTGGATGATGTTCCATTTGAATGCATTTTAAGGATTAGTGACCTATTCCCCCCAGCAATTAGTGGTGATGGAACAAGGGAAGTATGTGGGATTTCCCCATCCAACTCTGCCAACAATCTGGCTTGTATCTCTATGACCCATTACGTTGAATGCTGCCCTACCAATGAAGTATCGTGGACCTGCCATCGCCTTGACAAGCCCCTGGAGGTCCTCTGTTAACAGCCAGAGGCCTCCGTTTGGGTTGGTGGATCACAAGTTGTACAAGCTGCTGTTGCCTCCTGATCTGCAAGGCCTTCCTCCCTGAACACCACTCCTCCACTTCCTTGAACTAACCTTGTTTTTGCTGGAGCAAAGGTCTTTCATTCCTTGCATGTGGTCACTAGACATCTCCATGGAGTTGCCTTTTATGTTAATACAAAAGGCTCATGCTGGTGTGATTTACATAATTAGGTATCCAGAACTGTGCAAACATTTCAGAAGGTTAAATGCATGTACTCTGCCATCCATGCAAAACCATGAAATTAATTTTACTGGTGATTGTTGATTCTTTCAGGTATGGCAGGCAGGTGCAGCTATGACAATATATTGCTGTAGTGCATTAATCTTGGTTGCGACTGCATCCTTTCAAAAACTTGTAAATGCCTCTGACTGTATTCCTGAAACTTAGGCTATAAAAGTTAAAAATGTGTATTATTTTTTAATAATAATACACATCTGTAATGTGTATTATTTTTAACAGAATTCATGTAGTTAATTCCCCGCTGAGTATATGTTCCTGTATTGATTCCCTTGTGACTGGGAAAATTAGGAAGTACGTATTAAACTACAATTGTGAGTAGTAGTTGTTTTATCATAATCAGGGTTAGGAATATAAAGTTTTAATTAAAAAAAACTCAACGTAACACATTAATAGGCATTACAGACTGTGAACGTCCTTATTTCACAAAAAGCTTACACATTTTGGGTATCCGATTGTGACTTGTGAACCACCAGTGGTCTGCAGTGTGCCTGTGGATCTGTGGTTGAAGGTGGGAGTCAACCGTTGCATTAAATATCTAATGGTTTAATAATCAGTGTTTCTTCTCATGGAATTCTGGGAATTGTCACTCTGTGAGGGGAATAGGTGTTCCCTAGCAACTCCCAGCACCCATAACAAACTGCAGCTCCCAGGATTCTCTGAGGGAAGCCATATCTTCATAGCCTCCAACATTTCTCCGATGAAATTAGGGACGTCCTATTAAATAATAATTAATAATTAATAATTAATAATTAATAATTAATAATTAATAATTAATAATTAATAATTAATAATTAATAATTTTATTATTTATACCCCGCCCATCTGACTGGGTTGCCCCAGCCACTCTGGGCAGCTTCCAACACATATTAAAACATAATAAAACATTAAACATAAAAACCTTCCTTATGGAGGGCTGCTTTCAGATGTCTTCTAAAGGTTGCATAGTTACTTACCGGTATCTCATTGGCTTGGAGATCGCATAACTCCATGCCCTCCAACATATCTCCAGGGAAAATAGGGATGTTTAAACCCGTCTGATAACTCTAGGAAGAGAGGGCTGTACATGCCACAATAAGGAGTGTGTCTTTTGATTTAATTGTGATCCGTAGCTTATTTTTTTTAAGTTGTTGCTTTTTTATAGATTGTAATTGTTTTTCTGATGATTTGTTAATTGTTCTATAAGATTTATGCTGCATTTGTGATATTCTATCATGTTAGTTATTGCTACTTACTGCTTTTAAGCCACTTTGGTATTCATTTGAATGAAAAGCGGTGTAGAAATATAATAAGTCAAATCAGACAAATCAATTAAATGCATAGAAAACAAGAAAATGGACAATGACTGGCTTGAGCAGGTTAACATTTTTAATGTCAGAGCCTTTCTATAGACAAGGACAAGGATTGTGTTATAGGTGTTGTGTCCTATAACAATTCATGAGGTGCTCAGCAATGAATGTTCTGGTGTGTGTGTGTGTGTGTGTGTGAGAGAGAGAGAGAGAGAGAGAGAGAGAGATGTTTCATGCTCCATTGACCTGTATACACCTTGCCCAATTTAAGAGTTGACTTGGTGTGGTCATGGTGACATTTCACTGGGGCAAAAACTGCAATGTGTCCCTTTAAATACTTGTCCAATCTCTGTGGTTGTTTTGACCATGCTGTGTTGGACTCAGGGACCTGATTCAGACATGTATTCCCCATTTGTGAAAAGGCTCCATCAGCCACCATACAAATTGGGGCTTTTGCCCCTGTGCATGTGGCCGTTGCGCCAGCGCGGCCTCTAGTACAAGGAAAGCTCAGATAAGTGGATAAAACCTTTCCTTCATTTTAACTCTGTTTGACAAGCTCTAATTACGAAGGGCTGCAGCGTATCATCAGTCGCACTTGGTGCAAATGCAAGATTGCGGAGATTTGATGATCTGAGACAAGGCTTAGGTCTTGTGTAGGAAGAAGGAAAGGCACACAGAAGTGTGAGATCCGGCGCTCAAAGTTTCTTTAGAGTTTCCTGAGGGGTTTTCTCTGAAATTTTGAGAAGAAATCTACGGGGAGTTTGGGGTTTGTGTGTCAGTAGTATTGTTAACAGCTGGGGGCAATAAGAGCACCAGTCCCCCTTTGCAGCTTGGACACAGGTGCAAAAAGTGGAGCCTCAGGGTTTGTGTACTACATTTTAAGTTATTTACAATAGTGAGAAATTAATTTCATGTGTTCATATTTGAATAACTAGAGGCCTTCAAGAGATAGCACCAAGCAGAACGGTAGGACGGCAGCTTCTCATTGGCTCTATTTCTGCGCTCTAACACAGTAAAGCCGTTGACTATGGGTTGAATACATTCAGTCGTTGAATACAGCGTTCATAATCCCTGTTCACTGGCCATGCTGGCTGGGGCTGATGGGAGTTGGAGTTCAGCAATCACTGGAGGAGCACAGGTTTCCCACCTCTGCTTCAATGTATGTAACAATTTCATGACTTGCATGACATCCTGTCAATTACAGTTCACAGCAGTCAGTCTAGAAGTACCCGGTCTTGATATTTTAGTAAATTTCCATATTGAAAATTTTGCATATTTACATTCATCCAGAAGGTAAAATGAATGTGTATACAGTTGTACCTCGGAAGTTGGAACGCCTTGCGAGTCGAACGTTTTGGCTCCTCAACACCGCAAACCTGGAAGTGAGTGTTCCAGCTTGCAAACATTCTTTGGAACCCGAATGTCCAACACGGGTTTTGATTGACTGCGGGAGCTTCCTATAGGCAATCGGAAGCCGCGTCTTAGTTTCTGAACATTTTGGAAGTTGAACGGACTTAGGAACAGATTCCGTTTGACTTCCGAGGTACGACTGTATTGTTAGGTCCTGGGGGAGAACGAGCAGGATTGGAACCCCGCTGTGTAAAAATGTAACAGTGACTGCACAAAATCCCCCCAAGAAAATAACTTGGCTGCAGTTCACGAATAACCCAGAGCCAGCTGGTGAGCTTTCCGATGGATATCTTCTATAATGTTGCTTGAAACTTTTGCTAGGAGTGGAACGGCTGAGAAAAGACAAAACAGGATTTCCAGTCTCAGCTGAACACCAGCACAACTCTTCTCCAGGGATCTGTTTGTACTGAGGGTACATCTGATCCCTGCATTGTATTTGGCCAGAGGTTTTGTGGGGAGCTGTGAAGGTCTCCTGCCTGGAGGTGATTGCAAGCTGGGCCATTTGCAAGGTGGTGGTTTCCTGGTTTCAGTGTTGAGGCACCCTGGGATGAAAAGTTACTACTTCCATGGCTAAATTAGATGTGGTACTAAATGCCTGGCTGCCCCTGAAAATGGCATCTGTTTTTTCTTTCCCCTCCGTAACATCTGGTAGAACTGACCCAATGCCTAGTATGAGGCTGCTAGTAGTGTTATTGCAAAGAGCTTAAGTTTACAATGCTGTGCTGGAGTCAGGCAAGTCTACAACTCACATGAGCTGTAGTATTGTTTATAATTTCTCTATTTCTTTGTGGTGCCCAAAGTGTGTGAACACATCTTATTTAATGACTTCGGTCTGCATGGGGACCAGGCAGCTTAATGGGCAAATAAAGAGATTAGTCTTGACATATCTCATTAAGATGTGGTGCACACATTCTTGGTGTGAAAGAAAACTGTCCACTTGCAAAATAATCTGTACATTTGAATCTTGTTAGAACTGGTGTTCTTTATGACTCCCCTCTCATTGAATGTAGGGCAAATTGACACCAGGTGTTCTCAGAGATGGTATAAGATTTGTTTTACGGCATGAGTCCACTGCAGAATTACATCTTGAAAGGTTTTTAATAAAAACTCAGTTATGTGGTGCTGCTTTCCATTCAATTACTTTTTCTCCCCCCACAAGCTAAGATTTGAACCCCAAATGCTCTCCTCCACAAAATGTCTAGTCAGAGCTAGTCCAAGACATTTTGGTGCCTGAGGCAGAGATCAAGATGGTGCCTTCCCCCATCCCATGTGCAAAAACCAGCTACATTGGCAATTGCTTCAGTGCTGGTGATGGGACAGTGGCCTCTACTGTACTAGAGGGCAGCAGTGTAGCTGAGGGGACACAGGGCAGACTGCCCAATACAGCTCTTTTCCCCCCTATCACTCAGCATCTGCTACCTAAGGAAGCTGCTTCTCTCTGCCTAATGATAGGGCTGGCCTTGCGTTTGCATTCTTCTTTATTTGTGTTTTGGGTTTGCCAGTGAAGGGAGGGGAGAGGAGAGAGACTCAATCCTCAGTAGATTCCGTTGAGTTCAAGAGGACCAAGTAAGTGGGCTGCAAGTGGCTGGCAAGAGAGAGGAACTTGTCCTTCTTCCAGAAAACAGGTTATCAGGGTCAGGTTATACCCCTCCAAAATGGTGCCCTGGAGTACACTTCTTTGCTTTCTCTCATTTGCTCCTTTGGGGAAAGATAAAGCACAACACTTAGCGATGCTACCAAGAGAGGGCAAAATTTATCGTCCGTCCCGTCCCCATCCCCCATCAGTTCTGATGGGTCTTAGTGGGTGTCCTTGACCCATGTGTTAAGGGTTTTTTGCTAATTAAGGAATAGCTGCCACTGGGGAATGCAGAAAATGGGTTGGATGGCTGGATGCTCCCTGTGTTGCTGGTGCTTGGGGCTGCATTAATAGGTTTTTGTTCTTGTAGTTTTTCTTGTGGGTTTAAGTGCTAAATAGTCCTCATTCTATCAGAGCCCTGATGTAAAAATTGGGGTTTGGCTTTTGCTGCCCAACTCCCCATGGGACTCTTGAGTCCCCTAAGTCCATGATTGGTCAGAGAAGAATGGATGAAGGCAGGATCCAGTTGAAAGCAAGGCAGATATTTATTTTTCTGTTGCGTTGCAACAGAGTTCCCTCCCCTCCTTCCAAGGAGGGAGAGACCCTGAACAAAAGTGTGCAGGAACCTTTAAAGACTTTTGACACTGCCCAACCCCCTTAGTCAAAGACCACCCCAAAATCATCATACATACATCATAGGAGGTGGTCTACAACAGAAATCCTGTGTGCCAGGATACCTGATAATGGTCACTGATTTCATTACCTAGGCAGCCTGGCCATTCTTTTGCGATGGTTAATACTTTAGTTCCTGAATCCAGGTCACAGGCTCACTTTATTAATACACAAATATGCTCTTAAGACAGGATTTGTAAGCAACAAGACAATGGGAAGACTTTTGCCATTTGCCTCCCTTGCTGCAGAGGAATATTTGAGGTCATTGGGAGAGTCAAAATGGCTTCAGGATTGCTCTCCCATACTATTTCAGACCTATAGTTTATATATTTAGATGTATGTGCATTTATGAATATTTATTCTATATTTGAGACCTTAAAATTCTTAAATAAGAGCCCCAAGTAAATAGTGGAACTGTGTTGCAAGATCACACTTGCACCCGTCGCTCAGAAATTTGCTCTCAAAGGCAAATTCTCCATGATGTCTGTAGCACAAAGCATGGAAAGCTGGTTGGCTGTCTGCTTCCTAGTCTTTTTAATGTTCTTTGCAACTCTGAGGAAGAAATGGGGGAGGGATGAGATTGGTCAAGCACTGAGTCAGCTTTGCCACAGAGACTGCAGGTGACCCTCACCACGTATGGCTTAACAGAGCAACCATGTAGGATATTTTAAAATTATAGCTATACGTCAGCCGGGTGCTTCCTGGCTATGCTGTTCTTAAAACCACGTTGCACCTATTTGCTATTAAATTTCAAAATCGAAAGCCTGTTGAAGAGGTTTATAGGGTGTTGTAGTCTTCTTACAATCAAGCCAATGGGTGGGTTCCTCAAGTGGGGGCACCAAACCTTTAAAGCACATGGCCCCCACAAAGAATCTTGGGAACTGTAGTTTACCTCTCACAGAGCTACAACTCACAGCACCCTGAGCAAACCACAGCTTCCAGGATTCTCTGTGGGAAGTCGTCTGCTTTCAGTGTAAGGTGTTCGCTGTCCCCACTTTACATTTCAATGACTCCTGTGAGTAAGACACTAGTAGGACACTTCAAAATGGCTGCCGTACATTAACTTTTGACGTGAGCTGATTGTTGAATTTTCTGGAGTTCTAAGAACTGAGCTCAAGGCCTTTGTACGTTAAACTTACGATAAATCTCTCCACTTCTATTCATTTCCTGCCTTAATGTGCTATGCTTAAGGAGTAAGCAGAAACTATATTCTCCCAAACTGCTGCCATTTGGAGATTGGGATAAGTAGTCAGTAATAATAATAATAATAATAATAATAATAATAATAATAATAATACAGCTGCTTTAATTCTTCAGTCAGTCTTCGCCTCTGCACATGCATTTTAAACATGGACTGGTGGGGGGGGGGTGTTTAAAAAAAATACCACTACTGAGAGAAAAGCCGTACATATGGCATTAGTGTAAAACTAAAATGCTCAGCTTGTAGTCTTTAGTTAGAGAAAACCTCATTGCGTTAATTTCCTGTTATCACTGAACTAAGCAGAGAAGAGTGAAGCATCGGTTCCTAGTTTCCGGAGTTGAAACATTCTGAGAGAACCATATGTGCCAAATATCTGTGGCCTGGCTTTTAAAAATGTATGCCAGGTTGCTGCTCAGCACAGTAGATAAAAGAAAAAATATAGGGAGTTTAAAAAGAAATTATAGAAACTTTTTTGGGGAGCGCGACTTCCAAGAAAAATGAACTTGTCTTATTCCCGACAGGATAATTCCCTTCAGTATTATTGACAGCTCCTCTAGATTCCGAGATTTGTTTGCTTTACAAGATAACATGTTACTGGGATTTTGATTTTTTTTTTTTTTTGGAAAAAAAAACCTTCATTCTTGGCACTAATCTCAAGTTGCATTCATTATTTGCTTCCATTTATAGCCCACGTGATCCATATTCCAGACTGGTATGAGAAAGAGAAAGCAAAATAAAATTATTGATATTGAAAGGAAGGTCAATACTGTACTGTGCCTCTTTTGTAGGAGGAGGAACAGATAACCACAAAGTAACTCACTAAGATAACAGCTGAACTGGGATCTACCTTTTCCAAGTCTAGCACTTTATTCAATGAAGTAAATATACATTTTCTGTATCTAAGATACGTAGTCTACTGTTCTCTATTTATTTTTTTATTGGAAAAATAGTGAGATCTCCCCCTCTCTCTCAGTATATATAGATCTCTATATAGATATAACTTTAATGAATGATAATAACAACCAGTGCTATTTTTATTGAAAAAGAGGTGCTGGAACTCACCATGAACACCTCCCTTGTTCTCTTATAATGGCAATGGTGCCCACCTGAGAGGTGCCAGAACTGAGTTCTGTTGAGTTCCGGCTGAAAAATGTCATAATAATAATAATAATAATAATAATAATAATAATAATAATAATCTCATCTATACACATACATTATACCCAAGATTCAGTAGGCTTACAATAAATGAAGAGTCCCTAGATCATGGGTGTGTGTCTCTGTTCATCTTGTTATAATTGGCAATTTAATTGAATACCACAGGGTCGTGTCGGAAGTGGTACAAGATATATTCCCTTCTCTTCTCCCTGTGCCCTCTTGAAAAGCCTGGATGTTTGCAGAAATTGTCTTTGCTCATTTCTTCGGAGGGGTTGGAGGGACTTGGAATGGTGAGGAGGAATAGGAGATCCCCTTGGCACAAGTGCTGCTCTGGCCAGCTGCAACCCATAGTTATTACTACTGTGGAAAAGGAAACAGGATGGGGTTGGCAGCAGGAGCACGCCATTAGTGGAAAGGAGCGAAAGTGGCTGAAATGATCTGGGATTTCCTGCCCCAGTAAATGAATAAAGCCGAGTTAACTGTCCCGTATTCCCGATTTGTTTGCAGATTTCGCGTGCGGGGGGGGGGAACCACTCGCGAGTTAGAGCAACGCATTTTTATAACAACAGGAAGCCCAAGATTAGGGAAGTTAAAGCCTTTTTTTGCCATCGGTCCTATTTCTCAAGAGTCTTTCTCAGCCGACATGCTATTAAACCCAGCAGATGAAAGCAAACTTGACCACAGGGGGATTTCAGAGCAAACGGGCCTTGCCGAGGAGATTTCTTATGCCTTCAGATTGTATGGCTGCCTCTTGCTGCCTCTCCTGCATCTGGCAAAGCAAGTGGAAAATGTTCTTGTTGGCTTTTAGTGGGTCACTAGAGAGCAAAATGTTTACATCCTACCCTTTAAAGAGAGGAGGTGGAGGGGAGAGAGAGAGACAGAGAGGTTTCCAGATCCTGTTAATAGATGCAACACAACGCACTTTGGTTAACTGCAAATAGTCTGCATTTGTGAAGAAGGCAAGATTGATGTGCTGTGCTGTGCTGTGTGTTGCAACTCTGTTGTTCACTTCAACTTTCCTTTAAATTCTCCATACTATGCAAAGTTTTACAGAGACACTTTCAAGGATCCACTACCTAAGCACTCCTCCTCATCTTTAGCTCCTGAACATTGCACTGCATTCATTTTCTCTCTATTAGCCTGTCTTGTGTTGGCTTCTGAATCAGAGCGCTTTAGCAAACTAAACTGTTAGGGTTTATTTATTTATATTTACTGAACTTATTAGTTCACCAGTCACCGGAAGCTTTCCAAGCAGCTTGCATTGTAGAAAAATATAGCCACATGCACAACATAGTTAAAAAAGGAGGGGAATCTTATAATACATTAACATTTCAGACATCCTACAACTTAGGGTTCTATCTACTGCTAGGCCTAGTCAGAGCAGGCCTATTGTAGTCACTGGGCATGACTAATTTAGGCCTATTAATTTCATTGGGTCTACTCGATGAGTAGGGCTTAGTTGGCTACAACCCATTAAATATTTTTTCTTTTTAAATGTACAACAGTCTCACAATGAACATGATTGTACACGACTACTTAATAGAGACCAGATGTAGTCTAACCTCTGTGTAAGCTTTTTGCAAGCAAAGCAGGACGAATGATCAATAAACAGGTTGTCTGGAGGTAGGGGTGTGTGTTTAAGTAAGAGTTTGGAAACTAGATTTTCATGCTATAGTGTCCTTTTATTTCCTTTTCCTTTTGGATTCTGTTGCCGTCATCCTTCGAAGCTCCTAATAAGGCTGGTAGCTTTAAAAGAGATTAGCAAGAGATTAACAAAACTGGTGGCTTAAAAAGGGGGGGGGGTCGGGAAATATTGTGAGGAAAGGCCAGCCAAAATGTCCAGTGAAACATTTTCCTGGTGAATAAAAGTGTCAGTGAGAGGATAATGATTCTCAATGCCAAAGGACCAGATATCTCAAGAACGAGGAAAGCGGACTGTTGTGTTGTTGTCAACTTCAAGACTGTTTATATTGTGTTTGCTGATAATACTTGGTGGATCGTCCCCCTCCCTGGGAAAGAAGAAATAGTGGGTGGGGAGAGGCCCTGAGTTTTACTTCTTAAAGTGCCTGGGCCAAAAATGCTCCGTTTTTCATTATCCAGCTGTCGGAAGAGCAGAATTGACATGGACCACTTTTGGGGGTGGGCCTTGGCTGTGGGCTTACCTGGTGACATTGATAGATAGCCATTTTTAAAAAAAATTAAAAAATCCACAGTGCCTCAGGACGACCAGTGTTGCATTGCTCTGGGGCATACTGGAAAATCTTAAGTAATTTAAAATGCTATTACCCAGGGAAGGCTATGGGTGGACTCTGTGGGGATGTTGGAGCCCCAGAGTGCTGGTTGTGGATGGTGAGGCCTGGCAAGGAAAGGGGCTAAATATAGGTTAAACAAGCTGGGCATGTTAGGTATAGTTAGCCCGTTAATTTCCTAGGTAAACCTGGGTTGTATTTTAAGAAATAAATTGTACAGTTAAAGGTTCTCGTGAACCCAAAACCATGTATGGTGTCTCCAGCCATTTTCTTCTGGGGGCAGGGGGTGCTCTGTGTGTGTGTGAGAGAGAGAGAGAGAGAGAGAAAGAAAGAGAGAGAGAGAGATTTTCCCTGCTTGCGGCTTCTCCCCTCAAAATCTCTCCATCCTCCCCCGAGCTGACATTTTGCTTCTGTAAGGTGGATAATGTTGTGGTGCAGATTTGAAGCAAAAAATAAGTTGCAGGTAGAAGGATTAAACGCCCCCTCCTTCCTCCTCCTCCCCATTTTCTCTGTTCAGAATGACATCCTCCCAAAGCTGCTTAGTTCTGTTTTTGGTTACTGTACTTCGGATTCTAATTCGTCTCAAATGCTTTATAAATACCTGATTTTTCACTGTGCTTTCTGGATAATTTCAGTTTTGGCGTGTGAACCGCTTCAAGGTTTTATCACAACCAAGTTGGTATATAAATCATGTTAAATAAATCTCTCTCTCTCTCTCTCTCTCTCTCTCTCTCTCTCTCTGTTGTTAAAAGTTTGGAATTAACTGCCCTAAGACATTTTCTTTGAATTTTCAGAAGTCCCCCCCCCACCGCACTTGCAGATTTTAGAATTGGAGATGATATTTGAAGAGTGGATCATAATTACATTTATTCCACTCCTTCGCCTATTGAACTACCAAAAACTATGGGAGAGGGTTGGAATGTCATCATGAAAAAGAGTGAGTTGAAAATGGAATGGAAATTCATCTCTGCTCTTTTTCCTTTTCAGAAGTGGCACACACATTTCAAAAATGCCTATTTTCAGAACCCCACCCGCTTGGTTTGAAAAATGTAGGTCTGTCTTGTTGTCAAAACACACACAGCTCAGTTGTTGCAATTTTCTGTGGTAGGAGAATGGCCAGGTTCCAGGGGGAGAGTGCAGGAATTGGCCTCTGTTTCACCTGGAAACATTAGCAATCCTGAGGGCAGGAGTCTGGTTATACACAGAAAAATGGAAATGAGCCATTTTGAAGCCAAGCTTCTGGCCAAAATTAGCTTAGAAAGCCGAAGGGGAAAAATCTGTATTTACTCAGTGTACACCTCTAGCATATTGAGCAACCTGACTGAAGATCTATAATGTTATTTATAGGGCTTCAAGACCTATTATTATGAGGTTTTATTATTAGACTTGCTATTTAAGGGTTTAAAGACTTTTGTGTATGTGTAAAGGATGCGTCAGCATTCCGCTATGAAGGCCCGCTATGAACATCATGCTCCCTGTTAGCTAATTTGTGGTTTTAGATTAGGGGGTCAGTGTTACTCCTGAAATGCAAGTGACAGCCATTGCAAGTTAAGCGGTGAGATGAACAGTTACTAACAGCTTGAGTAAATAACCAGGTTTTAACCAGGCACCAAACTGAATAAGGTTCATGCCAAGCAAATATCAGATGGGAGGGCATTCCACAAGTGGGGTGCCATCACAGAGAAGGCCCTGTCCAGTGTCACCAAGTAATGTGTAACACCCAAAGGTAGGACTTTAAGGAGGGACTCCCCACTAGATTTCAGGACACTCAGGGACCAAGGTGACTTCAGTGATCCACTATATTAGATGACTTTAATGATACATTTTACATCCCTGGGTAATACTGGCCAGATCCGATACAATGGGGAAAGAGATTTGCCTGTTACAAAGTGTGTCTCAAGCATCAAATTATTTATTTTAAAAAAGGTGTAGCTTGGGAAGCACTTGATGTCAAACGGCATAGGCAAAAATAGGTTACCTGATGTCATTAGGGCAGGAGGTGAAATGGCATGTGGGTGGCCTTGCCCATGTGTCAGACTTGGTCCTCGGGAGTGAATGGAGATAAGGATCTGGCGCCCCAGCCCAAGCCAGTTCCCCACCTCTGCTTTATGATCATGCTTTTAAATAAGTTTAAAGGATGTTAAGAACCACGGATAGATCTCGCCTCTAAATATAGACTGAAAGGGGCAGCTTATGGTGAACTCTCGGAGCAGATGTTTCTTTCAGTCTCATCAGTAATATTTTCCAACTACTGAAGGACCAGCTGCTTAATTATTTCCTGCTTTAGCCATTCACACTATATCCTAGATTCCATGAATGTGACAGCTATGATGTCAGTTTCCCAACCATCCTTTCACTGCATAGAAACCTATGAACAATGTGTTTTGTGCGCCCATGGTTGTAAGTGCTGTGTAAAGGCAAATGCTGCTTTTTTCTCCAGGGACAGGCTATGGCAGTGGTGTCCAAACTTTTTTCAAAGAGGGCCAGATTTGATGAAGTGAAGGGCTGCGGGGGCCAACCAAAGGGCCGACCAAATTTGTTGACCTTTTTTAAGGATTGAAATTGTTGTTGACCTTTAAACAGACTTTCGACATGCCTGGGCTATCGGTTCAAGGGCCCCCCCTTTCTCGCTCCTGTGCAAAATCGCCCTCTCTTCTCTGGCCTTTGTTAGCAGACAGCCAGGAGAATATGGTGGTCAGAGTGCATATATTTTTTAAGTTGCAGAAGGATGTTGACTAGCTTTCAGAAATCTAGCAGGCAGTTATAAAGAACCATTGTTAGCAACTGAGATAGTAGCGCATAGAGGGTTGTGGGTGTAAGTCAGTCTTGGCCTGTTACAGGGTTCAAGGCCATTTCCCCCAACCCACCCATCAGCTGACGTCACTTGCGATGTCTTATTGTTTCCATTGATGTATTGTACTTTCATTGTACTGTATATTTATTTTGTATTAATATGGTACAATGTTGCCCGCTGCTTTTTTTTGGGGGGGGGGAGGATTTGCACTAAAAAGCGGTATACAAATAAACCAGGCCATATCAAAACCATGCCATCTGATGTGCGGAAGAGCAGCTTAAGTCCTGTGTTGGCTGCATGCCTCTTTCCCTTGCAGGAAACAGGGGTGTGTGGCCAAGCAGCAGGATTTAATGCCCCCAATCCTCAACCAACTAGTGGGCAGTTGATTTAGATTTCAGGGCTTGTTGTTGTTCAGTTGTTCAGTCGTGTCCGACTCTTCGTGACCCCATGGACCAGAGCACGCCAGGCACGCCTATCCTTCACTGCCTCTCACAGTTTGGCCAAACTCATGTTAGTAGCTTCAAGAACACTGTCCAACCATCTCATCCTCTGCCATCCCCTTCTCCTTGTGCCCTCCATCTTTCCCAACATCAGGGTCTTTTCTAGGGAGTCTTCTCTTCTCATGAGGTGGCCAAAGTACTGGAGCCTCAACTTCAGGATCTGTCCTTCTAGGGAGCACTCAGGGCTGATTTCTTTAAGAATGGATAGGTTTGATCTTCTTGCAGTCCATGGGACTCTCAAGAGTCTCCTTCAGCACCATAATTCAAAAGCATCAATTCTTCGGCGATCAGCCTTCTTTATGGTCCAGCTCTCACTTCTGTACATTACTACTGGGAAAACCATAGCTTTAACTATACGGACCTTTGTTGGCAAGGTGATGTATTTGCTTTTTAAGATGCTGTCTAGTGTAAATACGACGTTTAACATGGCTGGAAATATATTGGAGTGTGTAATGGGTTTGACATTAAATCATTCCCCCCTCTCTTATTTTTTGTCTCTTCTAGCCCCCGCTGGTCCAAGCAATTTTCAATGGTGATCCTGATGAGATACGTATGTTGATCTACAAAACAGAAGATGTCAATGCTCTGGTAAGTGACTGTGTCTAATCTCCCCCCCCCCCACCTTGTCTTACGAGATTTGATCAGTGGAAATACTGATTCATATTTTTGGGGGGGAGGCGCAGAGGAACTTTGTCCTTCCAGTCTAGAGGTCTGTTCTCAAGATTTGAGCCCCATCCCCAAAAAAGTACACTTGGGATCATTTTTATACCCTAGTAGCTAATGGGACCAACAGTCAAGAAGGCAGTTTCTGCAGAGAGAAGTGAGGGGCAGATGAGGCCCGTCAATCTGAGAAAGTAGCCTATCTAGGATAAGGAAAACTCTGACCCTCAACCGCTGCTACCTTGCGGGACATCTTTGGGAGAAGAAAAGGCTAAAGAGTAAATTCTACAGAAATCCGGAGTGGAGTCCCTAAGATGGTTGGATGACATCTTGTATGCCTCCTTCTGGCAACTCCTGCAGCCAAGTGGGTGCAAAACATATTGCTGTGCTTTCCTTTGGACCACACCAGCAAGGCTGAGTGGGGTGGAGTGGGGGTCTTGTTGTCTGGGCATGCCAGGACTTCCATACACACTGCCCAGGCTTGCGCACTTTGAAAGGTCACTTCGGTGCTGGCAATGCGACAGTTTGACTTCACCCCCAAAGGCGGACTCCATTGTCTCTTGAGACAGACAGATGCCAAAGACAAGCTATGATAATTCTTCCTTCCCTGCTTTTTTTAAGTGGAGAGATTTATGTAGGAGTGACTTGCCTTTTTAAGTGGAGAGATTTATGTAGGAGTGACTTGCCTTAGGAATAATCCCAAGTAGTATGAAATTCTCCCACTGGTGTTGGCCAGAGAGAGAGACTCAGTTGTTGTACTTAACCAGCAGCTGAAAAATTGTCTGATTTGTTTGTTTTTTTAAGTCATGGTTTTCAAATTCCAAGTCTAGTAACAGCCCTGTTGGGAAGTGTGAGTGGAAGATGAGATGGCCGTTTTTGTCCATTTTCATGTGTCTGGGTCTGACTGTCACCTGTGATCTGTTTTACTGGCTTTCTGCTTTCCTCTTTGTGAGGAATCTTCTGCACAATTTTCCTGAAAGTTCAGTAAAGCAGGGTCGGGGAACTTTTCTGGCCCCTGGCTAATCCCACCCCATGGACCAACTTAGACAGGTGAGTGGGACGATCCAGTTGTTTAAATTCCATGGTGAGGTTCCCAAGTTCTTGGCAGCCAGACCACCACAGAATATTTCAAGCGATGTGAAAAATGGCTGCTGTACCTTTAACCGATGAAGAACTGTTGTACTGTTTAAAACTACAATATAATTGTGGTGTGTCGTTTTGGTTCTTTAGAGTGGCCATTGTCATGTTTGCTGCTTAATGTGCATGGCTGCCCTGGGGAAACTGGAACAGAATTCTATGTTTTCCTCCCTAATCTGCTTACATGGGTTAAAAATATCACTGTATGTGGACATAAAACAGACTTCTCCTTCAGCAACATATTTGATAGGGGTTTGGAAAACCACTTGTTTCATTCATGCAGTTAAGACAGCGATTGCTCCATTTTTCTTACAGAACGTGAGGAGAAATGAGATGCTGGTTTTTCGTTTATGGCATTGTTGATTTCTTATCTATCCACTCGTTGTTGTAAACACACTGTTCCTGCACGTGTCCTCACTGGCCCACTGCCCACAGCTACAAGGAAGTTATAAATTCCTGTTATCGAGTTTTGTAGAGCATTATTGTCTTGTGCCCAACCTAAATAATGCGGACAGTTCAGGGAGCCACCTAAGTAGACTCCCTGATGTTGTGAATTAATTAAACCTAATTAAACCACATCTCATCCTGTATCTTAAAGAACCAATGCTTCATGGCCAGATTAACCTTCCTTATCAATATCACGGACCCAATTTTCTGATCTGTTGTTTTCCCAGTCTGACATAGGCTGCATATGCACCATACCATTAAAACAAAGTATTTCCCTCAAAGAATTCTGGCACTTTAGTTTTCCCCTCACAGAGTTTCAAATCTCAGCAACCTTTTATAACAAACTGCAGTGCCCTGAATTTTATTGTGGGGAGAAATGTGCTTTAAAGGTGCAGAGTCTATGCAAGTTCAAAAAAACATTTTGTGTTTTTGAGAGAACACAAATTAGGTCTTTTGTGTGCATGTAGTGGCTGCTCATTCCGTTTCTTGAATGTGTCAAACTGGCAATGCCCCACTTTGGCATGCTTAACAGTGTATGAAAGGTGCTGAGTTTGAGTCATTTTGATGGAAGCCAACCACCTAAATGCAATTCATGTGTTGGAGCATTCTTGTGATTACTTCCCAACTCGTCATCACAAAATGATTTTTGTTGTTGGCTGTGCCCTGAAAGTTGCCACCTCGACATAGTTTTGTGGATTGTGCCAGCTTTAGGTTTATTTCCCCCAGCCATGACTAGAAAAATTAAAATAATGAATTAGGCATTTAGCTAGTAACCTTAGAGTGTCTCATTCTACAGCTGATTTTAAAAGCGACATAGAGAAATCTCCATTTGGGAAATTCTCTTGGTTTGTTGACACCTTGCTTGCAACAATGGTAGGACTGATTGTCTTTGCACATATTATTGTTCTTATTAAACAGACAGTTAGGCGCAGGGCTAATCAAAGACTTGCCTACCTTTCAGAAGAAGAAAGTGTACAAATGTTGTTTTTCATGAACTGCTTTTCACTACTGTTTATTCTCAGCAAGAAAAATACTCGTTGTGAAGCATCAGTCTTGAGACAGAACAATGAAAAAGTTCAGCGAGGCCAAGAGATAAATTAATCTTGCCTCTTCCTTCAACAACTATATATTTAGCCTTGTTTAATAGCATCTATTGTCTTGTTCGTTTTTTTAAAGGACTGTATACTTGAAACATGGCTCTACTAACAACATTTGCAGTCCTTCCTTCTGTTGTTTTAGAGTTTAGACATTTTTTGTGGGGGGGGGTCATTTATCTGGTGGAATCACCTTCTTATGTTGGAAGAAAAATGTTTGCACTATTTTGGAGATTGTGAGATATTGTAGAGAAGGGGGAAAGCAGCTTCCCAGCTGCCAGGCTTAACTTTTTTGGGTTCTGGTGGATACTGAATGCCTGAAGTTTTGCAACCCTCACAATAAACGTGCACGCACAGAACTGAGTTTATGGAATGAACCATTGACTGCTTGGCCATGGAATAGATTGGACTTTGGGATGATCCAGCAGGATCTTATTTACTGGTTGTCCTTTATAACTTTTGCCTGCTTCTTGGGAGAAAAGCAATGACAAACCTAGACAGCATCTTAAAAAGCAGAGACATCACCTTGCCAACAAAGGTCCATATAGTTAAAGCTATGGTTTTCCCAGTAGTGATGTATGGAAGTGAGAGCTGGACCATAAAGAAGACTGATCGCCGAAGAATTGATGCTTTTGATTTATGGTGCTGGGGGAGACTCTTGAGAGTCCCATGGACTGCAAGAAGACCATACCTATCCATTCTGAAGGAAATCAGCCCTGAGTGCTCACTGGAAGGACAGACCCTGAAGCTGAGGCTCCAATACTTTGGCCACATCATGAGAAGAGAAGACTCCCCGAAAAAGACCCTGCTGTTGGGAAAGATTGAGGGCACAAGGAGAAGGGGATGACAGAGGGCGAGATGGTTGGACAGTGTTCTTGAAGCTACTAACATGAGTTTGACCAAACTCCGGGAGGCAGTGGAAGACAGGAGTGCCTGGCGTGCTCTGGTCCATGGGGTCACGAAGAGTCGGACATGACTAAACAACAACAACAACAACAACAACAACAACATAGTGAGAGCAAGACAGTGTGGCAGACCCAGACATCAATATCTCTTGCTGCTTGTTGTAGGCACCAACTGCTTTCAGGAGAGCCTTTCTCCTTGTACAGCAGGGTTGGCATCAGGTGTGCGTATTGTTGGGTACCAGCTAAGGCCCACACCTCAGCAGGGGACCCACCGCCAACCCCTTGGGCCCCCTGGCTCTGTCATTCCTGCTCCATACAGTTGCTGCCTGCACACCTGTCTCCTCCAAGTGAGTTCACAATAGAAAGAACAAGAAGGAGGAGCAGCAACTTCCACTAATTTTGCCCTCTCCCGAAGGTCCCAAACAGAAGAGGGCAAGCAAATGAGCAGTGGGGACAACAGCAAGGAGGAGCTGGGCTCACTGGGGGGGGGATCTGTTTGAGGGAATCTTGCCCATCTTGCCTCCCCAAACCCTGGAGCTAATACCATTGTCACAAAGGCACCATGCTGTAGAACTTTGCCTAAAACAACTGCAACAAAAGTTTATCCTGAAATCATGCCATCATGCCAGCTTTTCTGGATCAGAACTTGCAGCTGTTTATTCTACCTCCAACCTTGCTTTGCAGCTCAAGATTATTGTGCCAGCATTTGTGTGTCATAAGCGGTTATTTCTCGTCTGCTTACTGCTTTTTCCTTCATAATTACAATTCTGCTATCATAATTATCATTACGTCTAGGTGGAATACAGGTGGAGAGTGAGATGCAGATAATTGCTGAAACCTTTCGGCAAACGCTTGAAATTTTGTGCTCCTGCTAATGCAGATCATTGCTACTTAAAAAATGAGACCCGGTGTGGATGAATGCTAGGAGGCACATGGATATGGAAGCGAAGTCTCCTTTACTTATAGGGAAATACAGTATTCATGATAAATTTAAATATTACTGCTATATTTCCCACAAATCTTACTTTTGTTTCCTTCAATGTAGATCCCGCTTTAAAAATCAATGTGGCCAGGAGGGAACTTTTGAATGTATATTTGCATTTAGTAGCTTTAAACCTTGACAATAAACCAATCTGGTGTGACCAATCAAAAGTTGGTCAGGGGGCAACCTGAATTACAAAATGTAAAAAGCCTATAAAAAAATGCCCCCCCCCCCCGGTTGGATCTCTGACTTCTACAGTTTTAAGTCATATAGTGAAAAGGCTGTATTGTGAGCAAAATATTGCTAACAAACCTGCTGTTCTCCCATCTGCAAAAGTGCAAGAGGCCCCAAAAGAGCAGGTCTGGATTTGATATCAGCCAAAGTTAATGCGAAGGGAAAATGAAGTGAAAGAACATACAAACAAATGCATTATATTAGGAAAATTGCATACAAAAATGTGTATGGTAGGAGAAATGAATTTTCATGAGGCCTTTAAAAAAAATGCCAATTGGTGTGGAAATGTGCATAAAGGTTGGAAAATGAGAAACTGAAACCCAAATTGACAAATTTGCCCATCTCTACAAAAGACCCAATGCTGTCCCAAGAATGCTCTCATGCTCACACTGCATGGAGGATCGAAGGAATTCAGAAGTGGCATGATAGAATTCTCTGTTTTGTGTGCCTAACCTAAAGACCCCTACCCCCTCAAGTCCCAGAGCCAACTCTGTAGGCGGCAGCAATTGCCCCACCTCCACACTTGTGGTGCCATGACTGGAAGCAGTAAAGGGTGAAGCAAAACAAAGTTTACTGACCATCTGCTGGCAATCCCTGTATCTTGAACTGCATTGATGGAGCTTCCCAGGAGTGGCCTTCAGTAGCTACAGCCCACAACCAGCTACAACGGCAGCCCGTAGGCCTTTGGTTAGTAATTCTGTAATGATTATGCCTCTTTTGCTCTTTAGGACACAGAGAAGAGGACCCCTCTTCACGTTGCTGCTTTCCTGGGGGATGCAGAGATAATTCAGCTTCTAATCTTGTCAGGTACGTAGTTCCTGTATCACCATTAGGAAAGTAAAATGGCCACGGGTGTGTGTAGATGTCAGCTGCGTATCACAAACAGGTCATTCATATCTGAGTTTTCTGTGTGCATGTTCAGCACCTTGTCCCATCAGCCATTATATTCCCATCAGTCATAATATTCATTGCTCTTCTCCTGGTCACTGTCCACACAAGTAGGCGGAGCTTGATATTCAGGTTGAGTTTCTTTTGTTCCTCTCCTCAGTCATTTCTTGGTGAGAGGCAGAGCTGGAGGGCCCAGCAGGCTGGGAATTTATCCCTGCTCCGGGTGTGCGAGGCCAAGCGCCACCATTGGCCAGTTGATCCCGCACCCTGGGGAACACTCTTTAATTCCTGCTGCCATTGGCCAATTTGGCGGCAGGAGGACGATCACAGAGGAGGCCTGGGAGCCTGCCCACAAAGCCAGCCACCCAAGAAGGGGCAAACCGACTTCTCCCCTTCTTTTTTTAAAGAGAAAATTCTTTTTAAAAATAAAATTCTCATGGAAGTACACAAGACTTCAAGAGCAAATGTCACCAGCCTTGAGTAACCTGCTCCCCCAATGGACAAAACTGAGGTTTTTGTTTTTCAGGGGGTGGAATGGAGGCAATCTCCATTCCTATGATTCTGTTTTTGAAAAGGGAGGCAGGCCTTTTGGAACTGTGATATTGACCTGACCATGGCTTGCACCAGAGGTAAGACCTCTATATTTACAAAATAAATAAATCTCAGTGTACGCATCGTGATGACAGTCTTCAAGATCACGTGTTGAGATCTTGAGGGAATAGCTCCTTCAAACTGGGTTGTTGAGCTTTGGACGTGCCTTCAGTATGCAGCAGTCGGTAGAAATATGCATGTTTGTATTGTTTGGGATTCCTTACCTTGCTCAAGGTGATTTTCTGAATGATGTGGATACATTTTGGATAGTGATGGGGTGATAGTTGGCCGCCATACCAGATGAAAATGACCCTATTTTCACCTGAGGAGTGTTGCAGGGTATGGACCACACAGCTTAAAAAGGAAAGTGAACCACAGTACAGCTCTACCTGTGCCACCAATAACCCCCTTCACCTGTGACCCAGAGTGCAGACTGCATACAGTACAGCTTTGATGGACCTGGTGGAAACATTGTTTGTATCCAATGGCTAGAATAGGTTGTTGGGGTATTCACTTGACCATCTTGAAAAACCCAGAGTTGGTGCAAAGTCTTTGTTCTGAGCAGTGGTACAAGTAATGTTGGACTTTGAAGTTACTGCTCCTATCTACCACCTCTTTAGGTGGTAATGTACCCGGTATTTTATCTCGGATACTGCAAAATTTGCTAAGTCTGGAGGTCCTCCTCCTCCTCATTCTGCTGAGTCGGCCCTTTCCTCCTCCTCCTCTTCTCCTCTCATTATTTGCTTGTTACCTACGAAGATTAACACCCAAAAGAACCAAGGTCACGAACAACGCTATACCAAACACACAAAGATCATAACCGGCTGATAAAGTAATCTCAATTTCCCATCATTTTTACATATAAACAGATATAATATAAAACTCAAATATAAGAATACATGGGTACAACTATTCAACTGCAAATATATGACATCAACATGTGTCAATATGTATCACGAGATCCACATAAAACAGATCAAGGTCCCAAGGCAGACAAAAGTCAAGCATAGATGTGATAATTATAGTCTTGCCAGTCTGCAACATGAAAGTTGCCACAGAGGAGTGTGATAGATATTGTGGAGCATGACGCAGGTTGTAGAGGCTGGCGATGGCACTGTAGTCTCGCCGCTCCAAAGGGTATATTTGCAGTTGAATAGTTGTAGCCATGTATTATTATGTTTAAGTTCTATATTATATCTGTTTATATGTAAAAATGATGGGAAATTGAGATTACTTTATCAGCCGGTTACGATCTTTGCGTGTTTGTTACCTACGAAGGTCTTGTCCTGCCTGGGCTACGCAATCTTTATTTGAGATCCTTTAGTTCGTGGTGAGAATCCTCCAGTCCTCAGGCCTAACGAGGCCTGCCAAGCCTTCTGAATTGGCTTGCAATAGTGTTTTGGCCAAGCCACACCAACTTGTACTGCTCCTAATGCCACCAGGCATCCCTCAGCAAGGCAACTTTTAAGTTCAGACCCTTCGAAGCCTTGGTGGTAATTAGAAACACTGGTGTCAGTGCAGGTGCAGGAGGCAGGACTTTACATCAGATACGGGGTCTTCTTCCACGCGGACATGACGCATGTATTAGCATGGAATTGTTTGTCTCACACTGTTTGTACCACCATGGCTTGGATTTGAAGATGTGGATGACATCTAAGCCTTGGAGACAGTGAAGCCGGCAGCTGTTGTACCAGTACGATCTGTGGGGATCAGATGTGCAATGCAGAAATACAACACAAGGGCCATGTTTTCTTTACTGAAGGTGTTAGAAACATTATTTTCCCTCCCTGTCAAATCCTTTGCACAGAAATAAAGGGACATGTGGGAAAGCCTTTTGACAATTAGTGCTGGTCTTAAACATTTGCTATTAGACTTCATAAAACATGTTTAAATGTGTAGTGTCTTTGGCAATGTACAACATTTCCTGTTTCTTAAAAGCTTTAATTTTTAAACAGTATCTTTCATGATACAATTACACCGGGATTATCTGCAAAGTTTAAAGACAATCTCTATCTGCTTTATTAAAAAAAAATATTCCAGCTGTTGCTACTTCATCAATGAGCCTAGCTGCAAAAATGGACTGGAAGGGCATGAAGTGACAGAAACATAAATTTTGAGAAACGTTAGAAAAGAATTCAGCAACTATGAAATTGGTGGAGCACCCAGGATGTGTTGTGTTCTTTAAAGGATTTTGACACACACACACGTAAATGAACAGTATGTGTTGTCGTCTGTTATTCCTAGTAACATAGGAATAAATGCTAAAATGCTCAAAATTATAAGCAGAAGACTGATCTTGAATGTCAGAGAGTCACACACCTACATTATAGTTATTGTTTAAATTACTGCAATATTCGAAAACAGAAAGATCTCATAAGACTCATGTCAGATCCTACCAACACAAACACCCGCAAAAGTCTGGAAGCAAATAAATTACAGCTGTAAAATAATAACCAAATATAATAATTTACAGAAACTTGTAAAATATACAGGCGAATCAGAGTAGACTTCTGAAAAACTATTATCAGTTGTAACTTCTATTTGCTTGCCTCTTGCAATATATCCCCCCCTTCCCCTGCCTGCTTTCTTTACTGTCAGAAATGCAGTGGGAATATTAAGGAGCACAACTAGCTCACATTGTCTGGTTCTCCTAATGGCTGGCCCGAAGTACGCAGCAGGATACTTATTCTTGGCTTGATTTGTGGCAGGAGGGGGGTGGATCAAGTGCGGGCTGCACCATGTGCTTACAAAGGGTGGCCAACTCAACTGTGAGCCTGCTGGGGAAGGTTCTTATTTGACCTTTTAAGTCAGGGGTCAGCAATCTTTTTCAGCCTTGAGCCGGTCCACTGTCCCTCAGACCTTGTGGGGGGGGCGGACTATATTTTGGAGAGAAAAAATGAATGAATTCCTATGCCCCACAAATAACCCAGAGATGCATTTTAAATAAAAGCACACATTCTACTCATGTAAAAACACGCTGATTCCCGGACCATCCGTGGGCTAGGTTGCCTACCCCTGCTTTAAGTACAAGTAAACAGAAATCCAGGACAGATGGGAAAAGGGGGCAGTTAATCGCATCTTCATGTCATTTGTGAACTGGCACTTAGCCAGTTATGACTAGTGATGTTATATTCTCGAGTAATGACAATATTATAGAATTTTCATTTGAAATAGGAGAATATTCATGCTAATGCATTGAAAATGGCATGATTAGTTAATATACATGTTTATTCATGGGTAAACATGTTCGGATGGCAACCAAAAACTGTACAGATACTTTTATTCAATGGGGCAATGCAGTGAATTCACATTCCTTGATTTTTTGCACCAAACTTGAAATTGAAAATTCAACGTGAATGACTCACGTTAATCACTAAGCCTGCCACTAACCATATATTTACCATCAACTTTGAATTCTAATTATGTTGTGTATGTATGAAATGTAGCTTTTAAAGTAAAAGGAATATAAAAAAAAAATCAGGTCCGCTATATGAGTACGTTCTTTAATAAGCATTTGATGCTTTTGAATTATGGTGCTGGAGGAGACTCTTGAGAGACCCATGGACTGCAAGAAGATCAAACCTATCCATTCTGAAGGAAATCAATATTTTGGCCACCTCATGAGAAGAGAAGACTCCCTGGAAAAGACCCTGCTGTTGGGAAAGATTGAGGGCAAAAGGAGAAGGGGATGACAGAGGATGAGATGGTTGGACAGTGGTCTCGAAGCTACCAATATGAGTCTGACCAAACTGCGGGAGGCAGTGGAAGACAGGAGTGCCTGGTGTGCTCTGGTCCATGGGGTCACGAAGAGTCGGACACAACTAAACAACAACATGGCACAGTATTTTCAGTGCAACACTAAGAAAATCAATATAAAGTTTGAAATAAATTTCCAGAAAATAAAACACAAATAATGACAATATTATCACCTCACAACACTTACGACACTGGATCCCTACCACACTGCCCCCCCCCCCCAAAAAAGGATTCAGAATGTTGAGGATGAGATTTCTCTTGGCCGAGGCAATCTCTGCAGCATCCTGCATCCTGTTACATGAGGCTGGAATCTGAACCTTCAAGCTGAGATCTGTGCCGTCACATGATTCTAGCACCACACAAGTTAATATAACATAAGAAGGGCCTGCTTGATCATACCAATGGCCCATCTAGTCCTGCATCCTGTTTTCACAGTGGCCAGTCAGATGCCTGAGGGAAACCTGCAAGCAGGACCCGAGCATTGTTGTTGTTGTTGTTGTTGATGATGATGATATTTATTGAATTTATATACTGCCCTATACCTGGGGGTCTCAGGGGGGTTCACAGAATAAAATCAAGATATAAACCACAAAATACATAATAAAAATAAAAATGACAACCCAGTAAAACCCCCCCCGGCAAATCCCCCACATTTTAAAAGGGCATAGGGTGTAAATCAAATCATCCAGAGGCCTGGTTAAAAAGGAACGTTTTTGCCTGGCACCTAACAATGTATAATGAAGGCGCCAGGTGAGCTTCCCTGGGGAGAGCATTCCACAGATGGGGAGCCACTGCAGAGAAGGCCCATTCTCGTGTTGCCACCCTCCGGCCCTCTTGAGGAGGAGACACACAAAGGAAGGCCTCAAAGTTGACCTCAGGGTCCGGGGAGGTTCATATGGGAAGATGCAGTCCTGGAGGTATTGCGGTCCTGAGCCGTTTAAGGCTTCATAGGTCAAAAGCAGCACTTTGAATTGGGCCTGGAAACTAACTGGTAGCCAGTGCAGTCGGACCAGGATCGGTGTAATATACTCAAACAGTCTTCCTCCTCTCATCCTGTGGTTTCCAGGAACTGGTATTCAGGAACTGGAAATTGTCAGGCATTGAACCTGGGATCTCTTGCGTGAAACGCACATCTTCTGCCACTTAGCCGTACATATAGATGGGACTTAAAAAACAAACAAACCCTCTCTTCCTGCCCTACATCATTTCACTCCAACTAGGCCATAGAAGACCCTCAGACAGCATAAACTCACATAGCCATAGTGACTTCATTTTCACAGTGCCATTTCAACACAACTGGCCGCAGGTCTTCTACTTTACCCCTGAATAATTTTTCTTTTAATGGTAACCTAGAGGCCCATTCCTGACATGTCTCAGTGCACAGGACATATGCTTTATTCATTAGATGCTATGTTTATTTGTACTGCCACCAGTTCATGTGCCACAAGTCTAACTATGAACATATTTCACAGAATGTCTCTCCTGAGCCTTGTATGAAATTCAATGGGCTGATTCTTTTTGCAGCATCTAGCCCCGCTGACAACATTGCTACTGGTTGTAAATCTTTCTTGCGCTCCCTTTAAATTAAAAAACAAAAGATGCAGAGAGTTATGCCGCCTGCTGTTCACACCTGCCACATTCATCCAATTCCAAGCTTTCTAAAGCACGGTCGAAAACATAAGCCTAAAAAGAAAGAAAGAAATTTGACTGCAGCTTTGATAGAGAGGGCTTTGCTTCTCATCTAACAGGTTGCTGCAGCAAATAAATTTTGAAGTCATATAACCTTGGTGGTATTCCAAAGGGGCATGAGCAGCAATGTGCTGTGTGAGAAATAATACTTCAGAGATTATTATTTTTAAAAAACGGCAGCCAGGAAACACACGGAGAATATATAGCATCAATCCCAGCTCTATTTTGCACAAGGCCTCATAAAACACGATTGTGCCATATTTCTTGCTTACAAAGGAGCTGAATAATTCAGGCCCGAATTCCATACAGAGCTCTGCATAATAATAATAATAATAATAATAATAATAATAATAATAATAATAATAATAATTTATTTATTTATTTATACCCCCACCCATCTGGCTGGGTTTCCCCAGCCACTCTTGCCAAAGTTGCTGGTTAAAAATTGTGGAACCCCCTCCCCCAGAATTATGTTTGAAATAATATTTATTACGTTTCTGATCCTTATGCGTTTGAAAACATGTCTAAAGAAATGAAGGCCTCTTACTTAATTATCTACAGTAAGATATTGGGCAAATATAATCCCCACATATTGAAAGTACATATTATCTATTTTTTGATACCCACTGCACAACACCCACCACACATTAGAAGGCGCTAGAGTTTTAAGAAGGCTAATATTAACTTGTGTAGAGGGTGGCATTGCAGCAATGGGCTCCGCCCTCCATAGGATGCATGCGGAGTAGAGGGCATGTATGCAGAGAAAACTCTGGGAAACTGCAGAAGTCAGGAGTGGCATGTTAGTCATGTTTAATGTTTGAAAAGGGCTCCTGTTCTTCTCCAACAGCCTCCTGGAAGTTAACTTGGTGCAGCAGCCAACGGCCAGTTCATAAGCTGCTTCCTGATGTCAGTTTCCTCTCACGCAAGCAGTGAGCAACATTACAAATGGACACTCGCAGGTTTTGGCTGCAGCAGCTATACTGATCAATGAGCTTCACGGTGGTGCTGAATGAATGAAGTTGTTGTGCCTGACATCCACATGTTCCCCACTCACTTATTACTCTATCCATGCATGTAGACTCCTTGTGTGAAAGGAACATTTTTTAAAAGCTTAAGGCAGGACTGCAGAACCTTTGTGTCCTTCCAGATGCGATTGGAGTCCTGTTCTCATCAGCCCTAGCCAGCCTGACCAGTAGTCAAGGACGACAAGGAGTTGTAATTCAGCAGTTTCTGGAGGACATCATATTGTATGCCCTGGAGGATTGTGGACACCCAAGTTCAGATTCTTACTCAGCCATGAAGATCTGCAGATAACCTTGGACCCATCAACTACCATCAGCCACTGCCATCATGGCCAATGGTCAGGGATGTTGGAAGTTGTAGTCCAGCTACATTTGAAGTGCCACAGGATCTCCATCCCTCCTGTAGCCCAATATCAACTTCTCCAATGGGTGGTATCAGCAGCTCTCTTCAGGACTGATTATCGTCTTCCAAAGCAACTACTCTATTCCGAACTTTAAAATGGGAAGCGTAATGCCGGTGGTTAACAAAAGAGGTTTAAAGACTGTCTCAAGGCAGATCTTTAAAAAATGTAGTATAAACAACAACAATTGGGAAACACTTGCCTGCGAGCGCTCCAATTTGAGAACAGCCTTTACCAAAGGTGTCATGGGCTTTGAAGACAATGGAACTCAGGATGCAAGGGAGAAATGTGCTAAGAGGAAGGCACGCTTGTCAAATCAACACCGTGATCAACTCCTGCCTGGTAACCAATGTCCTTACTGTGTAGAAGGACGTGTGGGTCCAGAATTGGCCTCCACAGTCACTTACGGACTCATTGTTAAAACCGTGTTTATGGAAAGAGGAAGAAGAGTGAGCTACAGCTCTGCTCCAAAGTAATCAAAATTACTTTGCAGAAATCCAGAGGATGGAGAACAGATTCAACTGCTTGCTGCTACTGTACTTGAGTTCAGTCCACCCTGTCCCAAGAGCAACCCACGCTGTGAATGTGGGACTTAGTAGCTCAAACTCTTAACATCCAATGAGGATGGCTTTGCTATACTAAGCGGTCTCTCTTGTGGAAACTAATCGTGTAAAGTAGTCATGCATGTCAGTAGTGCAAAGCAGCAGTAGCTCTGCTTCTTCTCTTGAAAGCCGTTCATGAACAAACATTGCGAAGTCAGACGAAAAGGCATGGTTTATGACTGCAACTATCCTGTCATTGCTACATCCTTTGTTTGCATTATTGTGGCAAATCCTGGGCTTGCTCATAACAAAAGCACGCAGAAACAGAAGAGAGGTGCAAGTCTCGAGTGAATTCACAAGGAAACCACTGTGGAATATCAGTTGCATAGCCTGGTGTCAGGGAGCTGCACTCCACTGCCAGACAGAGTCTGGGTGGGTACAGGCAGCCCCAGCCACTCCTAGCCAGTGATACGTCTCCCAGCGAGTCTTCCAGCACCTCCCTTGGGGAGGAGGAGTTATCCTCAGGCAGCCAGGTGGAGCGCGGGCTCCAGGATGTTGCTCAGAGATGCCACTTCCGTCGCCTGAACTGCGCAGAGGGGTCAAAAGACCGGGAAGACGGCCTTTTAGGATGCCGAAATTCCTATGCTGGGGTCGCAGCCGGAGACAGGCACTTCCGGATTCTTCTAGCGACTAGGCAGCCATGTTTTTCAGTAGCTCCACACTGTAAATAGCTTGCAAAATAAAAAAAAGCCAGTTAAAGACAAAACAGACTTTGTCTTTACACGTGAGCAACCGCTTCGCGGACCTGACACCTGGGCTAAAGTTTCCTGCAAGCCTAGTAAAGAGATTTTATAAATATTAACCTTCAAAACGGTAATAGCCCTATGGAGACATAACCACAGTTATGAATGTCTAAGACATGGTTGCCTACAAAGCAGACTCACTTACTTTCAATAATAATACTCTTACGGGCTTTCAGATCAGCACCTGAACTTCCCACAGGAATGCTTTTCTGCTGTCATCTGGAAGAGAGTGTGAGCAACAGAGGCAGATAGTGGTGGAAATACTTGAAGATATATTTTGGGTTGTTGTGCCCACGTCCTGCTTGAGGACTTCTCAAAGGCTGCTGTATAAACTGGACCAGATGAGTTTGGGGGCTGATATAGCAAGACTTTTCTCACGTGCCTATGACTTCTGTTCTGTTCTTGCTTTAAGTGTTCAGTTGTTCATTCCTGAAACATACAGCGAAGATAAAACACATCCAAGCACACCCAGTGATAAATAGATCTTCTGAATTTTAAAACTCTTACTTAAACAGCCTTGTTAAATGGGCCACGTTCCTCTGGGGAAATTAAATTAATGAATCTAAGTTTGTCATGTCCATTAACTTCTAAGGAGTCTTGGTAGAACAAGTGTTAACTACCACCCATAGGATGTGTCCAGTGCTAGTTCTACTCAGAGTAAACCCATGGACAGTAATGGACATAACGATTTTATACATACATCCTTTTATGTCCATTAATTTCAGTGAGTCTGCTCTGAGTAAGGATAATGTTGGCTCAAGTGATTGGTGAGGCTGCAGATCTTAAGATGAGGGTCAAGGGACCTCTTTGGCGTTTAAAAAAGGTGGTAATGAACTGCAATGCCTCTTCTGTGCTTGACTGAATTTTTAATAGGCTATAATAATTGCTTTACAAATACGTGTCGATTGAACACGCAGATCATTCCTCTCTGTTAGGTAAACGTGAAGGAAGAGGATGTGGAAACCAGAATGCGATGAAACTGATATTGCAGTAACTTATTTCAGGACTGTGGTCATTATGACTGGTGTTATAGTTTAATCTGTTTTCTTTTTTTGGCAATAGAACTGCAGCGACCAACGTTGAACTTATTATTATTGTTTTATTCAGAGGGCCTAACCAAATGATAAGTGAACGAATGTCACAACCACCTTATAAGGCAGTCTTCAAATTCCTCTTCAAAGACAACAGCATGCTATTCAGTTTGCACACTAGGGTTTGGGAAGGGGATTATGGTATGGGTAACATCTTCCCCCTCCTATTCAGTACTAAACAACAAAAAACCACCATGAATTCACTGTGGTGAAGGAAAGCACACAGTGTTTATACAGGCAGTAAACAACTCTTGGAAACAGTCCCGAGAAGAGTAAAATAAAATAAAATAAAGCCCACAGGGCTTTCCTTGACAGGTGGGGTAGAGGATAGTATTGCTGGAGGATAACTGCACTTTTATAAAAACATTAGATGCAGGAGTGCCAACTTGGCCCCGCGGTCGTGGGTGCCATGCAGCGTGCACCAAAATTTGTGGGTGCCTGGCCCCTTCGTGGGGAATTTTGTGAGTGCTCAGGGCCCCAGGGAGTTGGCACCTATGTTAGATGTACATATTTATGTGGGAGTGGTAGAAGTGGGGTGTGTTCAACCTCTTAAAGCGTTAGCCTTAAAACATTAGCTTTATATCCAGCCAACAAAAAGTGGTGTGGGTTGAGATACTTGCCCCTTCTTTGTCTTTTGCACTCTCTGCTGTTGTCCAGTTGCCTGGCCCCAGGTACGGATGGCCACATAATAGGAGCAGCTTTGCTAGCTGTGTGAGCATTAAAGCTGCCTACGCCAAGGGCCTTCTTGGTGGCTGCTCCCAGACTTTGGAACTCCTTCCCTGGAGAAGTTAGATGGGCTCTCCCTTGTAGGGCTTCCATCGGCAGGTGAAGACCTCTTCTTATTCCAGCAGGCTTTTGGGAACTGACTGGTCTTATTGAGATGGCTGGTGGTGCTGTACTGTTTTTATTGTTAATCACCTGTGTGTTTTTAAACAGTTCTTTCACATTTCTATAATTTTTTATTCTATGTTTATTTGGTCATCAATTATTGTTTCCACCCCTGTTTTTAGCTGTTCCTGTTTTATCTGTAAGCTGCCTTGAGTCCCTGTCAGGGGGGAAAGGTGGGGTATAAATAAATATACGACTACTAGGATCATAGAATTGCAGAGTTGGAAGGGACCCTGAGGATCATCGAGTCCAACCCCCTGCAAGAATAATGATACAACGCTGGTTTCTGAGCTTCCCATGCAGCATTCCAAGGGAACAGTTGGTTCTTAGCTGCTGAATCCTCTTCAGCTTGCGTGAAATGTGATGAGTGAGCTTTTTGGATGCCTTTGCAATCATTCAACTTGAGTTGGGCCATTAGGTTTACCCCGGATCCCAACATTTCTTTCCTTCTGTCTTCCCACCACCACACGCATACAAACATGCTCGTCTCCAGAAGGAGGTGCTTATATTAGGGATGGGGGAACCAATCTAACTGGTTCGTCTTTTCTGTTCAGCTCTTCCAAGTTGAATTCTCTACAGAGGATCCACTGAGGGCAAATTAGCTGTGCTGTCAACCCTGTTGATGTTAAAAACGAAGCTGCAAAGTCTGGAGTGCAATTCTGCATCGTTCTGTGCCCCAAGTTGCATGTGTGCAATGGAATTATTATTACCAGTTGCCTGTTTTGTTTCAGATGGTCTGAAAGATGTTTCCCTTTCCATTTGCAGGGGCACGTGTCAATGCCAAGGACAACATGTGGCTGACCCCTCTGCACCGAGCAGTTGCTTCAAGGAGCGAAGTGAGTGATATATAAACCACTGAGCCTCTTGGGCTTGCCAATCAGAAGGTTGGATGTTCGAATCCCTGTGACGGGGTGAGCTCCCGTTGCTCTGTCCCAGCCCCTGCTGACCTAGCAGTTCGAAAGCACACCAGTGCAAGTAGGTAAATAGGTACTGCTGCGGCAGGAAGGTAAACGGCGTTTCTGTGCGCTCTGGTTTCCGTTGCGCCAGAAGCAGTTTAGTCATGCTGGCCAAATGACCCGGAAGGCTGTCTGTGGACAAACGCTGGCTCCTTCGGCCTAAAAGCAAGATGAGCGCCGCAACCCCGTAGTCGCCTTTGACTGGACTTAACCGTCCAGGGGTCATTTACCTTTTACCTTTATATATCCAAGATATTGTGAAGCACCGGTTTCATGTATTTCGTTGGCAAAGTAAACAAAACAAATAATTTATGGACCATATTGACCCCACCCACCATCTGTGTTCCAGAAAAGAGTTGTGGGCTGAAGCACAGTTTAAAAAAAAATAAAAATCTATCAATAACGCTACAGACTTGCGGTACTTGAAAAAGGAGTAGATATTTTTAAAATATTAAGTGGTTTAGAAATGCTTTCAAATAAAAATAGCTAAATAAATGTGTATTTTATTTATTTAATCACCATGAAACTAGAAGCATCCTATCCTAAGGCTCAGAATTTGATAGACTGAGGGGAAGAGGAGGGAGGAACATGCACCCTCTGCCAAATCTGTGGCCATATGGCTTGGCAATTGTGATCATGTTTGTCTTTTCTAAGTTGCCGGGGCTGATTTGTATTGGCAACGCCAAACACAAGCCACCACTCAGGTATTGTGGCTTGCTAATGGCTTGATGAGTCTCCTATTTTGCTGTGTGCTGTAGACTGCAAAGAAAGAAAGAAAGAAAGCCACAATTTGTAGGTAGTTAGCTGTCTTCTGCTCAGTGGTGTGCTGGTTATGCAAGTTTCATGCATTCAGCTTTTAGAATATAATTAGAAACATGGCAGGTGTTCCCCAAGGTGAGACTGGTTGTTGAATGCATTGCATACTTTGACCTCCTGTCTGCGACCAACTTGGGCCAAAATGAAAACAATCTGTGGCTTTCATGAATGAGATGCAAAAAAACTGATCTCTTGTTTATTTATATCCCATCAAACATGGCTCCATAGAACCCTTTTTAGTAAGCCTTAACATGGGTAACTGAGTTTGCACCTCAGGATAGATGAGTGAGGTCTTGGTGTATGAGTGCTGCTCCTAATTGTACTAGAAAGGCAATTAATTCGACTTGCCTTGGAATGAAAGTACAGCAGGCAATTCTTAAGGAAGATCAATATTCAGGGTAGGTATGGTAAGCAAACATGTCCAAATGTGTAGGAGAAGAGAATAAAAACCAATGGCAAGTAGGTACTTAGCAAAGTTGATTAAAGCTGTGAATATGTTTGTGATGAAAGCTGTGCAGTTGCTAATGGACTACTCAGTATAGTTTAAATCAGGGGGGGGAACCTTTGTTCTTCCAGATGTTGTTGGACATTGCTGCCTTTTGGAGGTCATAGTCCTCTCTTGTCCAGGGATCAAGGTCCCAGACAACTGATCTAAACAAACCAGAATGTCCCAGATCTCAGCTGGTTCAGTAGCAGAAGCAGGGATATATTTGCCTGCTTCCGCCTGGTTAATTAATTAGCTGTAATCAAGGCCTTAGGCCACAAGGCTATTGCTGAAATTTCAGCTGGAACATTTAAGAAAGATATGCCTTTGCGATGCTCGCTGGTCGACCATTACTTACCTTGTATTATCTTTTTCCTGTCCACTGCCACTAAGGCGCTCACAGTCAAAAGCTGTAGGAAGGAAAAGTGTAGGTTTTGCTGAAAGCAAATTTTATTTTTAACTGAAGCAGAAATAGTTAGCCACTGCCTTCCAACATCCCGGCAGAGGATCTTCGTTAATGTGACACTTGATTTGTAGCGTAGCAGGAAGCAGAACACGGAAGATAATAAGACACTGGAATAACCTTGACATAAATGGGACATTCCCTAGAGATCTGCTGGCTTAGGCTGCAGCCCTGTGCACAGTTAGGTTGGAGGCACACAGCAGTTTTCCAGGCAGTGGGTATGATATAGCTGTTCACCTACATACACATTTCATTTGTCCAGAGTTGTCTGTCATCAGGCTAGTTTTAGAAGCACTGAGAAATCTTGCATAGCCTGTTTGAGAAGGATGATATTGGGCTGAGTGTGCACATCCTAAATCAGGTCACCTTGAAATCTGGGGAACCCCACCCTACCTCGATCCCCATCGTGCTCTGGCTCCAGCCTTAGACTGCTTTAAATACCATTGATGTCTATGGGAGTTAAGTGGTCTAGCTGCATGCAAGACTACTGCCATCAGTATTGCTAGCTTTTAGGGGAAAATGAGTGCCGCATGCTTTTAACTAGATTGTTTTTATTTATTCTGTATTCTATAACTGATAATTTAAAATGGTGTAAACCACCCTAAATCCCAGGTTGGAAGAAAGGCAGGAAATAAATACAGTGGTACCTCCAGTTATTGACGGGATCCATTCTGGAGGCCCGGCCGTATCCCGAAAAGTCCGTAAATGGAGGCACCCTTCTGTGCATGCACATGGTGCGATTGAGCGCTTCTGTGCATGCATGCTGCTCACAGATCACTTCTGCGCATGCATGCGCTGCGAAACCCGGAAGTATACACTTCTGGGTTTGCCGCGTTCACAACCCGAAGATTACATATCCAGAGGGATACATAACCCGAGGTACCACTGTATATTAAATTATTATTTATGTGAACCTACCTTATTTACTTCCTGAACCAACGCACGAACCAAAATGCTGCTCTTCTTTTAAATTCTTCCTTTCTCTAAATTTTGCAAAATGTGTAAACGTGTACAAAAAGCGTATATTAGGGGAAGTATGCACAAAACGTTTATGTTAGTGCAAATAGCATACGTAAATGTGTTAGATTAGGAGAAGCTGACCTGAGAAAAGGGATATCTTAGGAGCAATACATATACAAATGTGTACAAATTTTCATGTGAACTTAAAATGTTCACAAGTGAAGTTGAAATGGAGCAAGCCGAATTTTAGATTGTGAAAAATGAGGGACTGAGAGAAACTGAACTGGACAGATTTTGTCCATTCCTAAGAAAAAACACAAAACAACCAAGCAGGGCTGAATTTTCAATGATCCCATCCTCTCATTCTAAGCTGCCATTTTTGTGTTTGCATTTTCATCATCCAAACACTGAGTCGAGGCAATGCGTGCCGGTGAATTGGCTGCTGAGTGTGTCTTCTTTTTAAAAAGTTGCAAGCTGGCTTTTCTCCAGAGATGGATGGAATTGCTTCAGCAACCATTGGAGCACTTGCCAAGCCTGGAGGCACAAATCCTTGGAGCTCATTTCTGAAGTTGAGGACTGTCAGGTCACTCCTGGAGTTTCCCAGCTGCTGGCTTCTGACAAAAGTCCAGTGAAAGAAATCTCTTAACGGAATACAAATGCTTGGAAAGAAATGAAAGTTGGGAGGGAGGAGATAGTGGGTCTGCACACATTAATAGCAAAGGTTAAACAGCCAGCTATAAAAAGCAAAGAGGTACAGCTATGATCTTTATGACCCAGAATTGCAAGCTACTGGGTTTGTTTCATATGTCAGAGCTGATGATTTCGATTTAATATGACAGTCTGGCTGACAAGATGGATTTGTAAACCCTTTAATATATATTGATTCTGAAGTGTAACCCCCTTTGCTGTGAAACGCTGAAATAGTGATGTGGAATGCATATTGTATGCCATAGGTGACAACTCCTGGGGGCCCGAGCACCCACAAAATTCCCCATGAAGGGGCTGGGCACCCTCAAATTTCAGTGCCACGGCTATGCATGCTGCATGGCACCCACGGCCCTGGGCACCCACAGTTGTGGGACTAAGTTGGCACTCCTGTTGTGTGCACACTTTAGGAGGATTCCCCCCCCCCCGGCATAACCTTCCTTTCAGTACATGCATTCATGTACACTTATCAGTCTCTTTGTGGGGGACAGCTGGGCATGCTGTTCTCCCGGTCCATGAGGTCGCACAACTCCCCAGGCCTGTCCCCCCAAACATCCGTCAATATTAAGCTGCTTCATGTGTGATGGTGGCACACGACTAGAGGCTGTGTGAAAAGGTAAAGGTAAAGGGACCCCTGACCATTACGTCCAGTCACGGACGACTCGGGGGTTGCGGCACCACCACACATCAAGCAGTTTAATATTGATGGATGTTTAGGGGGACAGTATAAACGGCCTTGGTCCAGTGTACCTGAAGGAGCGTCTCCACCCCCATCGTTCTGCCCGGACACTGAGGTCCAGTGCCGAGGGCCTTCTGGCGGTTCCCTCGCTGCAAGAAGCCAAGTTACAGGGAACCAGGCAGATGGCCTTCTCAGTAGTGGCACCTGCCCTGTGGAACGCCCTCCCACCAGATGTCAAAGAGAAAAACAACTACCAGACTTTTAGAAGACATCTGAAGGCAGCCCTGTTTAGTGAAGCTTTTAATGTTTAATAGACTATTGCATTTTAATATTCTGTTGGAAGCCACGCAGAGTGGCTGGGGAAACCCAGCCAGATGGGCGGGGTATAAATAATAAATTATTATTATATTATTATTATCTCGCTTTACTGGCTGAAGGAGCTGGTGTACAACTTCCGGGTCATGTGGCCAGCATGACTAAGCCGCTTCTGGCGAACCAGAGCAGCACATGGAAACGGCGTATACCTTCCCACCGGAGCGGTACCTATTTATCTACTTGCACTTCGTGCTTTCGAACTGCTAAGTTGGCAGGAGCAGGGACCAAGCAACGAGAGCTCACCCCATCACGGGGATTTGAACCGCCAACCTTCTGATCGGCAAGGCTCTGTGGTTTAACCCACAGCGCCACCCGCGGCTGTGTACACATTACCAACTCAAAATTCAGCTATGTCCTTTTCTCAGTTCGGATCGAAGCTGGGTGGTGGTGGAAAGGGGGACTCCACACATCAAAATGCAGCATTTGATGAGAAATGACAGGATAGATACAGAATAGATATGGATTGTGGCTCACATTCTGTGGCTTCCCAAACCGGCGGCGGGAGCACATTGGATGCAGAGTGAATGGGTTCTGTGCACAGCCGATATCTCGAATACTAAAGGGTTGTATTTTATTTATAGCGGTGGAGTGATGTGGCCACAATGCAGGAGATTCACACGTCTGATCCGCATTTATAATAAATGCTTGCTTGTAAGAATTTAACTGTGCTGCCTTTGTAGGAAGCAGTGCAAGTATTGATCAAACATTCGGCTGATGTGAACGCCCGGGACAAGAACTGGCAGACCCCCTTGCATGTAGCAGCTGCAAATAAAGCCGTGAAGTGTGCCGAAGTGATCATTCCGCTTCTGAGTGGCGTCAACGTCTCTGACAGAGGGGGCCGGACCGCGTTACACCATGCAGCTCTGAATGGCCATGTCGAAGTGAGTGGTCTTAATAGTGTGGGCTGCTATATAGCTCGGGACCTTTTCATATCAGTGCATGGGAAGGCAAGCATTTTTCTTAGTTGCTATTCGTGGTGTTAGCCCTGAGTCGAGTGCCAGCATTATTTAATCGCTCCCCGTGTAATGGATCAGGAGATAACTTTGTTGCATGGAATAATAATAATAATAATAATAATAATAATAATAATAATAATAATACATCTGCTCTCTTTAGTCATAATTGGCCAATGACAAATGGTGATGAGCTTGACGTGGAAGTTATAGATACTGTCAATGGAATCTCAAAATATTCCTCTAGAATGAAGAGGGGAAAGAACCCCTACTTAACTGTAAAGGTTTGGGTTATTTACAGGGAAAGCTTTAGTCAAAAGATAATCGGCACAGTTGAGCTGCATTTTTCTAGAAGTTTTTTAAGCCTCATCTAAGATTGATTGGGTGCTCTAAAATAATGCTCATAAGAACCGATTGAATACTATATTATGAGAATTGATATTATATTTCATCAGAGCATTACATCATAAGCACCTCTATGACATAGCAGTCTTCATTAAATGGATTCCTGTCCTGTCCACAACAACAACAACTGCTAATTGCTTTTTTTTTTTGACGTTCCTTTGTCTGCTTGCTTCAGATGGTGAACTTGCTTTTGGCTAAAGCGGCGAACATCAATGCCTTTGACAAAAAGGACCGGAGAGCTTTGCACTGGGCTGCGTACATGGGTAAGAGCTTCTTTTTAACTCTTTGACAAAAATGGAAATAACAAGAGGCAATGAGATTCTTTTAAACCCATTTTGAAAAATGCAGATTGAAAGTTGCAAGCTCTTGAGAATTTGCACCATCTATATACTGGCCAAAAAAGCTGGAAAACATGGATTCCATTCCTTAAGGAAAAATCCTTATCATGAAAAGAAAGATAGTAATGGACACTACTGAGCAGCTGTCAGTTGAGCCTTCCTGCAGTTGTGCTTTAAAAAAATCCCAACTCTTCTTTCTTGAACTTAATAAGCACATGTCTCACACTTTTCATTGTTCATGATACAGACATGATGATTTTTCTAAGGCCATCTTCTGACTTGGATGGTTTCGTAGTGACCCCAGTCTGATTCTTCAGTTTCTAGCCATTGAACTACAGTGATACTTGAATGTGGAAGTAGGGTTAGGGATGGATCACTCATGCACATTCGTTACTTGTTGACTGTAGCCTCATGTGCTGACTTGTATGGGTCCTCGTAGATTAATCCACACAAATTGAATTTTTTGTATTATTTCATGTCAGCTCAAGCACAATACCTTTCAATTGAGACAGTTGACACATTTGGCTGAGGACCATCAAGAGCAACCAGGTTACGATAGATTGAACAGTGTGCGTCTGTGTTGTGAGAGTTGCCTTGTACTCACGTGGACGTTAGCAAGTTGAATGTGTAAGGTTACTAATTAAAGGAACATGCTGGTTCTATCAGTGCTTGGCTTGGGGCTCGGTCAGAAATCACAGATTGTACAAACGCAAGTCACTTACGTTAATCTGGGCAGGTACAAAGTGAGGGCGAAAATTAGATGCAATGACAAATGTGGGTTTTGCTGCAAAAAGAGCAATTCTCCCTCGTTCGCCCATAATGTGTACTTGTATGATGTTATCATGTAAAAGTTACCTTTTGCATTTCATCACCTCTGCTCTAGCCTATTGGTTGCTGCTTGGATTTTAACATGGTGATGTCATATCACACATATCTATAACTATAAATTGTGGACACAATGGACACAGTAGAGGTGGAACTTGTCCATGGATGGCCTTTTCTTTTTGGTGGAAAGTTCGTATTTATTGTTGGGTTCAGTTCTGCCTTCACTCATTGACAGACCTTCAGAGATGGTTTAATAATTCAGTCTTTCAGTCTTGCAAGTTGATAAGTGCAAGAGGCATACTAAAAAGCACTTTGCACTCATTGTTTGGACCAGCTAAGCTCAGTGTATGTGGACAGCAGGGACAACATTCACTGCTTAAGGACTTGCTGTGAGCCTGCCTGGCTTCTCACTGGCATAGAGCAATCTTCACAGTGGGAATGATCATTTGTCCATTAATGCTGGGCTGTTTCAGAGAAAATGTGCCAATAATAATAATAATAATAATAATAATTTATACACCGCCCATCTGGCTGGGTTTCCCCGGCCCCTATGGGTGGCTTCCAACAGAATGTTAAAATACAACAATCTATTAAACATTAAAAGCTTCCCTAAACAGGGCTGCTTTCAGATGTCTCCTAAAAGTCGGGTAGTTGTTTTTCTCTTTGACATCTGGTGGGAGGGTGTTCCACAGGGCGGGTGCCACTACCGAGAAGGCCCTCTGCCTGGTTCCCTGTAACTTGGCTTCTTGCAGCGAGGGAACTGCCAGAAGGCCCTCGGCACTGGACCTCAGTGTCCGGGCAGAACGATGGAGGTGGAGATGCTCCTTCAGGTATACTGGACCGAGGCCGTTTAGGGCTTTAAAGGTCAGCACCAACACTTTGAATTGTGCTCAGAAACGTACTGGGAGCCAATGTAGGTCTTTCAAGACCGGTGTTATGTGGTCTCAGCGGCCGCTCCCAGTCACCAGTCTAGCTGCCGCATTCTGGATTAGTTGTAGTTTCCAGGTCACCTTCAAAGGTAGCCCCACATAGCGCATTGCAGTAATCCAAGCGAGAGATAACTAGAGCATGCACCACTCTGGCGAGACAGTCCGCGGGCAGGTAGTGTCTCAGCCCATGTCTCCCAGGGAGACTTCCACTTTCCGTGATAGTTTATTTCTGGGCTCAGCGGGTACAAAGCCAGCCACTACATGGTTATGTCAAAGATATGCTAGTGTACAGAAACACTGGAGGGGAAATGCACCATTAATTCAAAATCATTGCCATCCTTTGAACGCTTCTAATTTTAGAATGCTAGAGAACTTGAGTCAGTAACCAACTTTTAAGGGTTAGCTGTAGTAATTAACAATAGCATCATCGATAAATAAAACAAGAAACAAAACGAAAACCCTCTATATCTGTGCACTGTGAAATTTAGCAGAACAAAAGCGAGTCATTAGTAATCCTTTTCTGAAATCTTTACTTTTCCAGCTGTGCATTCAGCACATTCCCTCACAGTTTTACTGTTAAGGCCACATGTTACCAGCCTTGCCGTTATTAGAAAAATAATCCAACTATTTTGCTAGGAATATTTGGTAACAGTGAGGGTGTTTTGATTGAGGTTTGAAGCTTTTAGAGACCTTTTGGTGAATAGACTTTCTGCATGCGAAAAGAAAAAGCCTCATTATTGGGATAGTTCTGTGTTGTGTATGTGACTTGAGGAGAGGCTGAAACCAAAAAGACACAGTTAATGATAACCAGCTGTGAACGTTTCTTTGTCTGAATGAATGAGTTCTTGAATCTGAGTTGCATTGAAACATGAAGCAAAGCTGAAGGTGGAATTCAATAGATAACTACTTAAAATTATTTGTATATTTCTGTATGCACATACTCATTCATAGGAATACCTGTTTTAGTTCTTTGAAACGTGTTGGTTTTGCACCCCTTTTTTTCTTGGCTTAGGATTCTCTATGTTCATTCCACCAAAAGTTCCTTTAGATGAAACTGTTCAAGAGAGAGGGCTACAAAAGTGGCTTTGTCTTGAGTCTTGACTGATGCCATTCATGCAACTGGTTCAATAGATGATATTAATAAAGTACCTATTTTTGGAGCCTCCTAACGTCATGCTGATTTGTCACTGGCCCACTGAATAAAGGGAAAAGTAAGAAAAGAGTATCTGCAAAATATACAGAGGGAATATGGAAGAACTGGGTAATATAGGCCTGCTCTATGGGTCTGTGTCCCCCTCTCACCCTCCAGACAAGGCATGACACCTGTAATTATTATTTTTTCTATGTCTGGTGTACACACCCACCCACCCACACCCCAGTCTTGTGTTAATAGGGTTGGCCAAAGTCTTTCACTACCCGAGACAGAGAAGCAAATCTCTCTCCTCCCTCCCTCCCTCCCTCCCTCCCTCCCTCCCTCCCTCCCTCCCTCCATGAAAGTACCATCGTTCCCAATGTTAGTGAATATATTTTGACATCTAAGGCTGAACCCTGGCAGTAAAAATACAATAAGAAAAAAAATGAACAATGAAGAATTTGCTGCCCTTTCATGACTTCTACAATCCGATGTCTGAGGCAGTTGCCTCGTTTTTCCTAAACGTAGAGCTAGCTCTCTGTGTTAATGAGAAATACATTCAGCTTGCTTCCTAGTCAACCTGTGAACACACTAGAGTGTGGTTTGACATTTCTCCAAGGCAAATACAGTGTGTTTATTCAAAACATTCGCCCACGTTTTGAAGTTTCTCACTGCAGGACTGTGTAGAAGGGAGGAGGTCCAACAGTGACCCACAATACAATTTTTGATGGATTATCTAGTAACTACAGGTTTTTGCATTTTGCTACATTGGAGGACCTTGATCAGAGCAACGACATAACTTCAAACAAAGATTTTAAGCAGGAATATATACAAAGTATCACAGTTAGTTATATCTACTATGCATGTTAGGGATGCAGGTGGCACTGTGGTCTAAACCACTGAGCCTAGGGCTTGCCGATTGGAAGGTCGGTGGTTCGAATCCCTGCGACGGGGTGAGCTCCCGTTGCTTGGTCCCAGCTCCTGCCAACCTAGCAATTCGAAAGCACATCAGAGTGCAAGTAGATAAATAGGTACCGCTCCAGCGGGAAGGTAAACGGCGTTAGTCATGCTGGCCACATGACCCGGAAAAACTGTCTGCAGACAAACGGCAGCTCCCTCGGCCAGTAAAGCGAGATGAGCGCCGCAACCCCAGAGTCGTTTGCGACTGGACTTAACTGTCAGGGGTCCTCTACCTTTACCTTTTTACTATGCATGTTGGGAGGTTGTTTGCTCACTATACATTTGGACAGCTCTTGAGATATCATAACCAAATTTTGTGTGGTGGTTCCTGAGATCAATGAGCAAGTTTTCCTCTGTTTGGATGTAACTGGATGCCATTTTAAATCAAGATGGTAGACTGAAACTTTCAAAACTGCACTGGTTTTTGTTTGCTAAGAATTCCTAGGTAATGCTGGGTGCGAGGCTGCCAGTTCATTGTAACTAAATTGTTAAGAGATCTATTCTTTGTGAATTTTAAAAATGCAGTGGTGGACCACTGGAATTCTTGTTTGAATAAAATGGGTGGTAGACCACATAAGTGGTGGTATGCCCCTTCTGCCAATCTTAGCACCCAAGAGGGTGTGCAGGGAAGGAGGTGGAATTTTAGGGTTTGGGGGCCTGAGTCGTTTAGGGCTTGAAATGCTAACGTGATCACATTGAGTTACTTGATTTACGAGTAATGCTCTATTTCTCTTTTCTAAGGCCACTTGGAAGTTGTTGCATTGCTGATCAGTCACGGTGCGGAGGTGACATGTAAAGATAAGAAGGGTTACACTCCACTTCACGCTGCTGCATCGAATGGGCAGATCAGTGTGGTGAAACACTTTCTCAATCTTGGTGTGGAGGTAAGAAGCAATTAATAATATTTTTAAACAGGCTAGTGAACACAGGGCACACTTGTGATTTTAGTCGGTATGATTCCTTCCTGTTGGAATTTTCATCCTGCTATGAAATTAGATTCTCACTGCCTTTTTAAAATTTATTCTCTCATTGGCAAGGTTTATGGAGGAACCCATTTTGTCACCTGGGTTATTGGTTTTCTCATTTTTCTTGCCCATGATGCTAATATACCATAGCAGTTGAGAGTGACATGTTTAGGTGTGATTATCTTGCCTTCCTTTCTCCACCAGGCTTGAAATAAAAATAGGAATTCAGAGTGTGGGTGAATACATAGGGGGAGGTACCTCTGAAACCTATAATATATACCAGTTGTACGACTGGAAAATGAGGGTAATAACTTCCATGTTGATAGGCAGACTTTTTCCATATTTTTTGCAGTGTCATTCCCTCATCTGACCAAGTAGATAATCTATTCAGCAGTGAGCTAAAGTTCTTTTACCTAGATGAAGTATGAGGACAGGGAAACCTTTTTTTTCCTAATTATTTTATTATTAAATTATTATAAATTTTCTTCGAAATTTATATTCAATGCCAGAAAAGATCAGGCAGTCTAAAGATTCTCCTTGATGATTTCCATCAAAACATTGAAGACACACATTCCATCAAGAAGATATGCAACACAATGGATTTTGTTTTAAAAGTTGCATCATGAAATAATAGGTTAGAGTAAAGAGAGAGAGGTTTCAGAACAAATATTTCCTTGTTAGGGGCGTTAAAGTTCAATTGTCTCATTTGGAAATAAACTAGAACAATGGGACTTGACATCCCTAGCAAAGTAAGTTCTTTACAATTATCACTTTTATTTCGTAGTTACAGGTGGGTAGCCGTGTTGGTCTGCCATAGTCGAAACAAAATAGAAAATTCTTTCCAGTAGCACCTTAGAGACCAACTGAGTTTGTTCTTGGTATGAGCTTTCGTGTGCATGCACACTTCTTCAGATACACTGAAACAGAAGTCACCAGATCCTAAAATATAGTGAGGGAGTGGGGAGGAGTATTACTAAGAAGGGTGGTGGGAATGGGTGATCAGCTGAAAGGTGTGGAAAACCTGTTGATGACTCTTAATGGCTGCAATTAGTCTTACAGGAAAAGGCAAGGGGTGAGATGGCTAAAGATAGCTTTGTTATGTATAATGAGATAAGAATCCAATGTCTTTGTTCAGACCAGGTTTCTCTGTGGTTTTAAGTTTGGTGATTAGTTGCAATTCAGCCACTTCTCTTTCTTTTATTTTGTAGTGTGATTTTCCTATTTCCTGGCGTTGGTTTCCTATTTTCTTGAAATAATACTTTCTTCCACTTACAAAATTTTCAAGACTTAAGGCTTGTTATTCTTCACTGTCACTTCACATAAATTTTGAAGGGGGAAAAGGCCTCGCCCCCCACCCCCTATTTCTGGGTCTAGTTAAAAGCTTTCTAGTTCATAGCTACATTGATTTACTTAATATTTTCCATGGGGAACTCTCTCTCCCTCTCTCTCTCTCTCTTGTCTAAAGGGAAGTACATACCTAATTAATTGCTATTTACTGGAGTATTTTTGTCAATGAAATCTGCTCGCATACAGGAAAAAGTCATGTCCTGTAACTCTCCAGCTATGTCAACATGCAGTCAGCGGTGGGTTAGGCAAGGCTAGGGAGCTGATGTCTGTAATTTAATTAAATTGGCCTTGTTTTGTTGCAGATTGATGAAATGAACGTCTACGGAAATACTGCACTTCATATTGCTTGTTATAACGGGCAGGATTCTGTGGCTAACGAACTGATTGACTATGGAGCTAATGTCAACCAACCTAATAACAGTGGATTCACTCCCCTGCATTTTGCTGCTGCTTCTACACATGGAGCTCTTTGTCTGGAATTGTTAGTAAATAATGGAGCAGATGTTAACATTCAGGTAAAACAATAGATTTCACACCTTTAGTTTTAATTGCCTGAGCTTGATCTCTGCAAACTGGGTGCAAATGGAAGCAGAAGCCCAGAAACCTCTTGGGATGCTTCCACACCTTGCATTTCCTTCTCATTCCACTTTTAACAGATTATGGGATAGTCACACTACCATCCACACCTCTTTGCATTTTATGTTTTTACGTCCATGGTATCCCATCCACGCCAGTGGGGCAATGCATGTCTGAAACGGCCTGTTTTGCTCATGCACAGACCGTCCCCTTTCTCCATGCTTCCCATCCACTACACCTCACTTGTATGCGTAAATACACCAAAACCAGCACTTTGTACTTAGCCTGGTAGTTCATTAGCAGCCCATGTGACATGTTGGCGATATTCTGCTCCAGGGAGCAGTCGAGCCACTGCATTTTGTACCAGCTGCAGCTTATGGAGTAACCTCAAGGGCAAACCCACTTAGATCACATTGCAGTAATCTGGCCTGAGGGTTGCCACCGAATGGATGATGGTGGTGAGGTCATCCCGATGCAGAAACAGCCGTAGTTTTCTTTCTAGCCAAAGCTGGGGAAAGGCACTCCTAGCCAGTGAGGTCACCGGGGTCTCTAGTGAAAGAGAGGGGATTAGGAACCTCCTCCTTCAGGGGGAATACGACCTTAACTAAAGTAGGGAATTGACCAATTATCCAGACTTGAGTACCACCCACCCACAGCCCCTCTGTCTTTCCATGATTCAGTCAGTTGTAGTTGATAGATTCACATAGTTTCCCCAGGTTGTGATTCTTTTTATCCCTTTTGGGTAGAAGTGAGAGCTGCCTGTAGAAAACAATGGAGAAATCCAGGATTTTATCGTAGCTCTGATATTCTCCCTTACAGCAAAGGTGAGGGCTCTTTCCAGGAAATATCTCTGCACCCTCAACATTCTGTAGGTCCTGGAAGCACACAGTAACATTTGAATGGTGCCTTTAATTTAAAAATAAAATAACACACACATACACACACACACGTGTTTCTGCACACCTAGGGAGACCTCTGAATGAAACCACTACCTTACTTTTGGGTGGCTCTCGTTCATTTCTAAACTGATAATTTTAGGTCAGGGTTCCTCAGACTCGGCCCTCCAGATGTTTTTGGCCTACAACTCCCATGATCAGTAACTAGCAGGACCAGTGGTCAGGGATGATGGGAATTGTAGTCTCAAAACATCTGGCGGACCGAGTTTGAGGAAGCCTGGTTTAGGTGGTCGAAGATGAATGGCTGGATTTACTAACAACCCGTAACATTTCAGGACACCTTGCAACCCCGTACTTATGATTAAACTGAATTGTGGTCAAATGGCAGTGGTCAGTTTGGGGGCATTTCGTTTTGTTTTTGACAGAGTAAAGATGGGAAGAGTCCGTTGCACATGACAGCTGTGCATGGGAGGTTTACGCGGAGTCAAACTCTCATTCAGAATGGTAAGAAGGTTCTTCCTGTTTTCTTCCTGATCCAAAGAAAGCATTAATGGGGGTGTTCATTGAGTTTCAATTAATTTGAATTTGTTTATAAGTTGCTTTTCTGCAACAGTATTCAAAGTGGTGTACAATTCCCTCCCAACTCAAAGCAGATCAGCCAAAAGACACAGCAGAAGCTGCAGATAAGATTGAATTATCTTCAGCTTTTAAGTTTTTCACACAAGCATGTTATAATTCAAAACTCGAAGCAGCTAAATCATCACATTACAAAAGTAATCCTATACATACCGGTACTTACCTGGGAAGTGATTTCAATGGGACATAAACCGTATTTTTCCGTGTATAAGATGTCCCCGTGTATAAGTCGACCCGTATTTTTTTAACCCCCAAAATTAAGAAAATGCACTATGCACTATCTGTGTATAAGACTACTCCTTACTTTAAACTTCAAAAATTTAGGGAAAAATATAGTCTTATACATGGAGAAATACGGTAATTCTGAGTAGACATGTATAGAATCACACTAAAAACCTTAGTGAGCAACCAAGTTTTGACTTGTTTCCTGAAAGAGCTGGTGGCTCCCTATCATGTTGGGGTAGGGCATCCCACAGATTAGTGAAATGACTGTATATTGGATTGTGTTGTTGTGACCATTTACCAGCAGCAGACTGTGGAATGTTTTCCATTCATAGGCGATGACATGCAGTCTTATTTTCTAATATAGAGCATAAGCCCTTCCCAGTTGAGTAATTCTAGCAATCTTCTACCTGCTGCTTTGCTTTATCTTGCCACTTTCTCTTAACAGTTGTGAATTAATACAGTCAGTACAGGCCAATCAGAGTCAGTTTAACATGATAGTACACCCAGGTATGGAAGTGTTATTGCCTGATTGTTTAGTTGCATGCAGGCTTGGTCATAGATAAACCAGATGACGGAGGTGGTTCTTTCTAATTTTGTCAGTTCGTCATATGACAAAGCTGCTGAGGTGTATGATAAAGAAAGAGTTTAATGATATATATAGACATTGTAGGTCAGCCTCCCCTGACTAGGTGCCTTCCATGGTAGATTGGGGGTTTAGATAAAGCCATCATGTCTAGTTCTGGCCTCAAAAAATATTTTCTGTCAAAGAAAATTTAAGACAAAAAACCTAGATATTCATTTTGCCTAAATCTGAAAAAGAAATTTTATAGCATCCTTTACTGATGAGTAGAACATGTTGTTGTTGTTGAATTATAATGTACCATAAGATGTGTAACCAATGTATTGACACTTACTGGAGAAGCAACGTGAACAAAATATTTCCGCATATTTGGTAGAGATGTGATACACACACACAGTGAGCTAAATAACTTCCACAAAAGAAGAAATCTTACCTAGAAAGTTGCAAGACGGAGCTAGAGGTGAACTTGCTAACTGCATTCAAAACTTAGCATATAGTATATTAGTTTTCTATCTAAAGTATATTAGTTTTCTATCTAAAGGGATTATTAAATGCTCTGAAGTTGAACAGATATATTTATTTATATGTAAAGGTAAAGGGACCCCTGACCATTAGGTCCAGTCGCGGACGATTCTGGGGTTGCAGCGCTCATCTCGCTTTATTGGCCGAGGGAGCCGGCGTACAGCTTCCGGGTCATGTGGCCAGAAGCCGCTTCTGGCGAACCAGAACAGTGCACAGAAACACCGTTTACCTTCCCTATTTATCTACTTGCACTTTGGCGTGCTTTCGAACTGCTAGGTGGGCAGGAGCAGTGTCTGAGCAACAGGAGCTCACCCTGTTGCAGGGATTTGAACCGCCGACCTTCTGATCGGCAAGCCCTAGGCTCTGTGGTTTAACCCACAGCGCCACCCGTGTCCCACCTATTCATATGAGCGAGAGGGAAATTATTAAGTAAACTTTTCACAATTGCATGGCAATAATTTTCAGGTGAGCCTGTATAATATAACATCACACACTCAGTCATTATTCCTGCTGTAGGAACACAGTGAGTGCGTAGCTAATGCCTAGCTTATACATTCATACCCTGCCCCCGAAATAGTTTATTTTGTGACTAGTGAGAAGACTTAAAATAACTTGCATCATCTCTTCAGGCTGGTGTTGATGAGTGACCTATATTCCTAGTGAGTAATGTGAAATCTTTGGTAGCTGAATTGCACTTGATCCTTATGTGTTATTTCTGTGTTAAAAATGTCATTTCCAGGAGGTGAAATTGACTGTGTTGATAAGGATGGCAACACCCCTCTCCATGTGGCTGCAAGATATGGACATGAGCTTTTGATTAACACCCTAATAACCAGTGGAGCTGACGCTGCCAAGTAAGCTGCTGAAGAAATACATTTTTTGGATGGTTTAGCAATGATTGACTGTATAAGGTTTGTTGTGAATATGCTAGCACATAAGTCCTCATTCAACATGTAACCATATGGATTATGTGGTTGCAAATTCTTGTTTTTTAAAGATACCTAATTCCTGGCTGATACCAAATAAATGTCAATAAAACCACAGAAGGGAAGGAACAGCATATGTTTAACTATCTTCACCGAAACCACTGTGAATTAAAAAGGGTATTTAACTTTGGTTGGATTATATTGGGGTCAGCAAACTTTTTCAGCAGGGGGCCAGTTCACTGTAACCTCAGACCTTGTGGGGGACCGGACTATATTTTTTTTGGGGGGGGGGGAATTAATGAATTCCTATGCCCCACAAATAACCCAGAGATGCATTTTAAATAAAAGGACACATTCTACTCATGTAAAAATGTGCTGATTCCCGGACCATCCACGGGCTGGATTTAGAAGGCGATTGGGCCGGATCTGGCCCCCGGGCCTTAGTTTGCCTACCCATGGATTATATATATAACATTTCCAAAGCTAATTTAGTTATGTTGCTGTCTTTTGGATTCCACAGTTTAAGAACTTTTTATGCTTCTATTTGCAGTCGAAAATGGAAAATTATATAGTGTTTAGATTGTTGCTCTATATAGATTTAGAGGCGAGGTAGATCGGGAGGTGACCATTTTGAGAACTGCAACCTTTTTGGCTTGTTCCTTTATAAGTTTCAATCTGCTCCTTTTCTAAGTGTTTAAGGTAAAGAAGAGAGAGAGAAAAGAATGCCAGCATGAAAACTAGGTTGAGCAATCTGGGTTATCTGCTCAAAATTTCTATTACACGCTTCAGTGACCTGTAGGTTGATCAAATAAAACACCTCTGTCAGTGGCTGAAATGCCCAGTGAAGTGAAAAGCCGACTTGGAAGTATTGGGAAGACAGCCATTATAGAAGGAAATTAGTTGCCTGGGATCTAGAATGAAATTCTGAGACACCCATTTGTCAAGATCCTATTGCGATCTTCTAAGTAGATGTCCAGCAGTAGGGATTTTGCTGTGGAATGAGCAGAAAACAAAGCAGAATGTCATTAATTAAGACAGTTATGTGTTATAAAGGGATATGGGATAAAATCAAGACACGGACAGCTGGGTCATCAGCTTATCCTTGGTGTAGCAGAGGGAGCGCATTGCAGGAGAAAGACTGTCAGGCAAGACCTGTTTATATTCAGATGGGAATATTTTTAGGCTGTAGACAGAAATTATGCAATAGCTCGTCTATCAGAAGACAGAAACTGCGTTGGACCATTTACTGGTATTTATTTTTTGCAACATATGGAGGAGCTCTGCAGATTAATGCAATGGTTTTGCCAGCCTGTCTGGCCTCATATTTGTGTGTCACAGAGATTTCAAAGTGTTTGATATGGCAGGTTTCTTGCTAGGAGTTGTGTCATCATGAAAGTGGTCTGTTAAACACAGAGCCGAACAAGGCACCATTAGGAAACTCACGGATGCTTATTTGCTGTATTCAACCTAGCATTAAGCAGATCATTCTGTCCGGGCAAGGATTCCAGATTGTATATTAGAATAATCTCTCTCCCCCCCCTCCTCCAGTGTGGCCCCTAAATCTCTTCTGGGGATTCCCCTGACCCCCCAGAGCAGATTCGAGGACAATATGGGGGCATGGGTGGGGAGAGGAGAGGGACAAATTCCAGTTGTTTTAGTTCTGGCACAACTATTTAGTTGAATACTGTTCTCTGACTGTTGAATATGCCTAGGTTTCCCTGGGATGACAGCCAACACTTAAATAACTTCCCTCTTGAGTAGATTAAAAAACAACAACAACTCTGAGATGGGTCCACCTGATTTCTTTCTGAAAGGGTTTTTGCACAGAGGTTCTTTTGTTTTTTTTCAGATGTGGCGTCCACAGAATGTTCCCCTTACACTTGGCAGCGCTGAATGCCCATGCCGACTGCTGTAGGAAGTTGCTGTCATCAGGTAAGCAAAGGAGAAAGAAAATGCAACGCTCAGTTAACGTTGCAAGTGAGCTGCTTGTGGGTCCTTCTTTTGGTCAGGGTGGTGTGCTCACATTACTAAAATTTAAAGGCCTCGTTTCCTGTTTCCTGTTCGTGGCGCTAGTTGCATGTGCTTATCTGTACAAACCTCTACCTATGTGCATGCGTATGAATTCCTATCATCTGTACTGTTTGTGTTTGAAGCACAATGAATGCTTTTTTATTCCCTGGTGGCCATAGGGAATTAGGATTCCCGTGACCGGAACTTCTGTGCACGGTATGTTCCTGGTGGTGGGAAGTGGGTGTGGGGAAACTATTTTCAAGACTTCACCCTGCAGTAGCCTGAATATGTGCTCCATGGGGTTGAAGGACCCTGTTCCAGGAGTGGTGGGGTGCTGCAAGGAGAAGGAGAAACTTGGGGGGAAATGCTACCCCCCCTCCTGCCAGTGGAAGCCTGCAATGGATTGGAGTCTCTTCCATTAATGGAAGGAACCCTTCTGAAGCAGAAGCAACTTGGGATCCAAGGCTTAGGTTTCAATTCTATATCCACTTAATCTGGGAGTAAATCTCGCTGGATTTAGGCCCCACCTGCACTGCACATTTAAAGCAGTATCATACCAACCACTTAAAACAGTCATGGCTTCCCCCCCCCCAAAGAATTCTGGGCATTGTAGTTTGTTCAGGGCGCTGAGAGTCGTTAGGAGACCCCTGTTCCCTTCACAGAGCTATAATTATCAGAGTGGCTTAATCACCAATCCTTTTCCAAAGAGAACTCTGGGAATCGCAGCTCTGTGAGGGGAGTAGGGGGTCCCCTAACAACTCGCAGCACCTGAGCAGACAAGTATAGGATTATGTTGCTTGTGTGTTTTCAGAGTGAATGATAAAACTTCAGTGCATTGTAAAAATTAGGAAATTGGGGTTTCCCCTTACTGCCTTTTTTTTTAAAAGCGCTTTATCCTATTTTAGATTTCTAATTTGGATGTAATACAATTTTTATTATTATCTTATGCATGTGTAAGAACTCAGAAATATTATAATCCATATTAATATTAATATTAATATTATTTATAGATGAAGTTGGCTAAAAGGATATAGAAACCTTGTGCTGTACCAGTTTTAATGTCCCTGACTGCATAAATCAAGAGTCTTAGGATCAAATGTGTTGGGTGGGAACAAAATCCATCGCCATCAGTTTTGATGTGTGAGTGGAGGCCAGTAATAGAAGCAGTGAATAGGTTAAATTTTATTAAAAATGCCTCAACTATCCCAAGCCAATATCCCCACCTTTCTACCACGTCTGATGAAATTACTTCATTAGCATTAGCGCTATTGGTGTCTTCATGGGTTGGCTCCCCACATCTTGGCCTGCAGCTTCAAATGCCCCACCATTTTCAGCTCCCCCCCCCCCATGTACTGCTCCTTCTCCCCAAAATTACTAAAAGAACTGAACCCTTCTTGCCAATCTAAATAGTTCTTGAATCTTAGTTTTGTTTCATGCTTTTCGCACTTGGCTGCAGAGGCTGGCAAACAGCAAGACTCCATGCTCCTTGATCATCAGCACTGCAAATTTAAATGGAATGGGGAAGTTAGCTGAGGCAGGTTCAAATGCTGCTGTAGGACAGCAGCCCCCACTAAGGGCATTGCTTCTGAATGTAAAGGTTCGGTAGCTGGTGTGGAAATGGCATCGTGAACTGCCATTCGGGCTTTTATTTCTGACAGCCCTTTCAAAAATCGTAAGCCACGCTTACAAAGCCACACAACTGGCTTCACATACAGAAAGTTGGTGCCACGCAAATGTGATCACACAGGGTTTCATCCAGCTCCACACCCAAAAAGTTTGCACAGACAGCGGCCTCTCCTTCCTGATGACTAGGCCACGGGTGTTCCACATTTTCCGGTGGCGAAAATGTTGGGGAAGTAGGCCATTTTGTAATGTGGGAACAACCTCTGTGTTACGAAAACGGAGCTTCCCCTCCCACTGGGGCGAAAATGTGTCGTTTAAAATCCCCCACATGTTGTTCAGTGTATGGTTAGAAACTTTTCAACATTCATCATTTACGTCCCCGCTTCCTAAGCATGGATAGAAGTGCTTCGTTTAATCTGAGGTACAATGGCAGCTTGCCTTTCTCTGAAGAGGCCACCTCTGTTACTTGACTGTTCCTTTTTAAAGCTGCTGCGCTGAAGGAGGATAAGCCGCTCTCACTCCTGTCCTTGCATTTTTAGCAGCCCAGCTGTCTACTTAATTTTAAGACCACCAGTACTAGAGCGAACCACACTGGCAGAGCGTAACTGGGCAGCTGCACCTCCAAATTTAGGAGAGTAGTGCAAGAGTATTAGAAACACGGTTTAGGATTGCACCTCTCCATATCTCTTAGAGATTGTCCATACTTTCATCAGGGAGACCCACTCAACTGCTGAATCGGAGCAAATGTCACTCCACCCCATTGATATTTGCTCTGATTCAGTGGTAAAGTGCAGGTTTGTTATTGTTATTTCTTAGATTTATATACCGTCCTTCATCCATAATATCTCAGGGCGGTTCACAGAATAAAATACAGGATAAATACGAGCAAATAAGTAAAGCCAAGCAGACAAACAATAACCTCCCCCTGACCGTCCACACATTTAAAAGGGTGTGGAATATTAATCTGCCAAAGGCCTAGTTGAAGAGGAATGCCTTCGCCCGGCGCCTAAAATATATATAATGAAGGTGCCATTCGAATCTCCCTGGGGAGAGCATTCCACAAACGGGGAGCCACCGCAGAGAAGACCATGTTGTCACCTTCTGGACCACATGGACCTGGGGAGAGCATTCCACAAACGGGGAGCCACCACAGAGAAGACCATGTTGTCACCTTCTGGACCACATGTGGACGAGGAGGGGCACAAAGAAGGGCTTCAGACTAAGATGGTATATAGGAGGAGATGTGGTCCTTCAGGTATCCTGGGCTATTTAAGGCTTTCAAGTCGTTTAAGGTTTCCCCGTGGGAAAGTGGCCGGGCAAGCGAAAGTGTGGACGAGCCCATAGGTGACTCAGAAGCATATGAAGCTGCCTTATACTGACTCAGTCTTGTGGTTCATCTAGCTTAATAGTGTCTACAATGATTGACAGTGGCTCTCCCGGATCTGTTTATTTATTTCATAAAATCTATACATCGCTTGATTGTAAACAAAACAAAATGGAAAAACACCACCTCAAAGCGGTTTACAAACAGGAGTCTTTTTTGTGGTTGCAAAACATATGTTGTACATATTCTTTATAAATATTTATATTTATAAAGAATATGTTGTACATATTCTTTATAAATATAAATATTCTTTGTAAATATTCTTTATAGAGGTGGTAACAGTATTATGATTATTACTGTGCTTGGGTGTAGCCTTTTACTGCCCCCTCCCCGATCACTGAGGAAACACTAGTCTTCTACTAAACTTAAAAAACAAAAATAAAATCAGTTTACAACTTTTTCAAAAATACCGGTAGTTCCAAAACTGCTCAGGCATAAGAGGAAGTTGTCCGCTCATCAGTTGATATGGTGTCGCAGACATATAAAGATGCCAAGGACAGTAAAAATATCTTTTTTCCCCACAGTAGCACCAATTGAGCCGTGTTTAGGATTTTTATTGTTTTTTGTCAAAAAACAAAACAAAAACCCTTTCCAAGGAGTAAAAAAAAGGACAGAAACCATTCTCCCAGCAATAGGAAATAAACAAATAAACCCGTGTGCATGATGCAAAAAACAAAGCAGACAGAAATATTTCCACATCTGTGAGAATGTATTGTCCGAACGCTCCCTTAGGGGAAAATAATCACAATCCTCTTTCTCCCTTTCCCAAAGAATATCCATCCACTCCACAACTTAACGGTGGATTTTTTTTTACTGTGCCCTTGCTTCAATAAACTTTTGCTGTTTTCCATATAAAGCGTTTGCATTTTCCTAGAAAGTTACCCTTTCTTCCCCCACGCCCCCGCACAGAATCTGAAGCCATCAATAAATAAAAATCCTATTTGAGGCCTGCTGAGGCAATCTCTGTGACTCCCTTGTTTCCTTTGCAGAGCTTTCTGCCTTCGTGCCCTGCTGTCAGTTCTCTCGATAGCAATCTGCCTCATAAATGCCTGCTGCATGATTTAAATACTGATATAGCACAGGGCTGAATGTGAAAATAGATTCTTTCTGACTTTACGGTTCTTCTTTATGCAGCTGCCAAGCTTGAGCAGCCCCTGTCCGTTTCCATGACAACCTCTTGCTAACTACAGTTGTGTCTGCATTCTCTAATTTTTGTGTTGTTGGTGTTTTTCCCCCCGACTAACTGATTTTTCTGTCTCTGCAATGTTTCTTGCGGTTTAACTAGGACAAAAGTATAGCATAGTATCCATGTTTAGTAATGAGCACGTGCTGTCTGCAGGCTTTGAAATAGACACCCCAGATAAATTTGGAAGAACGTGCCTCCATGCTGCTGCTGCAGGAGGGTAAGTGGTTTTGAAATCGTAACTGCCAAGTTATATATAATTTCAGTTCTGTGGCCTCTCCGCAAAATAAATTGGTTCCAAATAAGGAATAGCGAAAGATTGCATAAAAAACGTTGTTTCCGAGGATTGGTATTTTGTGTTTCATGCATGCAGACTCACGTGCAGATAGAGCACTTGAGGAAAAAATCAACTCTGTGCCTGTTTAAGCAAACGCCACTGTTCTCCTACCATAGTCCTCATTTGAGTCTTCCCTCCTCTCCTGTGCCATTGTATTCTCAAGCACTCATGTGACTGCTGTGGTTTATCATGTAGGAAACCCCGTCTGCCAAGCTTAATCTTGCAAATGAATCGTGTGGCCCTTGCAATAAATTGGTTTTGTGGGAGCAGCATTAAATTAAAAGATGCGAGGCCTACATGGAATTCCATCTTCCTCCTGCCCCATTTGTCCATACATGCCGTGTCCTGTAATCCTAAACCACAGCATAGAATTCTGCATTGCTTCTCAGCAGGCTGCTAATTTAATGCATCATTTTTCTCTCTCAGCGGGGAACAGTACAGCTACTCCTTCCATGATAAGGGAGTTGCCACAGGTCCATGATAAGGGAGTTGCCACCATGACCTGATCTATGTGATACTATGTGAGACCCAGCATGTCTACTATGTCTACTGTGTTAGACAAGGAACCATAGTTTAACCTGGGCCCTCTGCTATAGCATACTTAAATACCCTAAAGGTTGATTTAAACCTGGATGAGAGTTAATAATAAGTGGCCTTATAGTGGCCTAGTACTAAAGAACTAGATGGTTCTTTACTACCTCTTCTGCCTGATTTATTTTTTTGGCCTGTCTTATCCAGGCCAGACCAGCTCAAAGAAGTGAACACTTTGTTCTTTTTTCATACGGGCCAAATAACTAAATTGCCATCCTGGAAGGCAAGTTGCCAGAAAGAGGGGGAAGCAATCCTCACCCTGTAATTCCGTAGCCAAAACTTTCATTTTAACAGACTTTGCCCTCCCCTTGTATCAAAGACTAGCCGTAAAACAAGTCTTAACTTCCACTGTTCCCACATTTGTGCATATCAGGACTTAGGTTTTAGCATGAGAGGGAGACTAAGCAGGCAACAGATTTCAAGGGGTTTGGTACAGTTCTGACGTTTAAGAGACAGACTGAATGAAAAACAATGTCAGCTTAAGTCCATCTCTTCCATTCATAAAAAGCCATGCATCCAACAAACGTCAATACTGGGGGAGCCAATGTACTGCTCCCCAAATGCTGGTCTTACAAGCCCCAGTCAGTATGGTGAATGGTATGAGATGATGGCAGTTGCAGTCAGCTGGAGGGCACTGCATGAGATACCCATTTAGCAAACTGAAGGCACGTCCCAAATTGAAGGAAGTTCTCCTGCACATAATAAACTTGCAACAATGAATGGGGACTGTGATTTCTTGACCAAAGTGAGGGTTGTGAAGGAGAACTTCCTGATAGAACGTGCCATTAATGTCTTAACCAATTTTTGAAATGAATTGGCTGCAGTGGTTCTTTCTGATTAAACAGTTGGGGTTAAATTTGTATAAATTAATTTAAAATAGTCCTTTGTTATATGCTCTGAATTTAATTCAGAAGGCATTCCAAGGATTTCTGTGTGTAGAGAAGAGATATTTATAAATTGTTCTTTCAGTTGTTCTTGCTTAGATTGCTTATCCTAGCTGGTTCTTCCCAGTCCCCAAACTGTTAATGGAGAAACTCCCCGCCCCTCCATCAATGTGAAGTGTCTGTTTTATTTCAATTCATGCATTCTCTTCCTTTCTTTGTCTTTTCAGTAACGTTGATTGTGTAAAACTCTTGCAGAGCAGTGGAGCAGATTTCAATAAAAAAGACAAACATGGAAGGTTTGTAATTTACTGCACTTTTTAAAATAAAAAATGAAAGACAAGACTTTAGCCTTATCAATACATGAGTATAGGCTTCTAAAACATTATCATTGACGAAAGCCACATAGCACAATTCCTGATGCTGGCATATTTCTGCTCAGATCTAGAATGCCACAGAGAAACATTGGGCTTCTGCATCCAGATCTCAAGTCTGCCTAAGGGCCCTGAGTACGTAGCACAGTCCTGATTTCATAGCACTGGGTTTTTCCCTCCCCTCCCCTCCCTCCCTCCTGAAGTTTTAGGTTATTTTTGATAGGCTGAAGTGTGAGCATCGGAGGATGAGAATGAGAAACTGAGACAGATGGTGGCAGTGGTTATACTTTGCTGTGGGGCTGCTCCTTATTTACATCTCCGGCTGAGCAGGATTGGGAAAAGGCATCCCCTGTAGTATATTGCTGCCTGAAGTGTAATGCCAAAAAATGCAGGTGCAGTCTACACTGAATCCATAAAATAGATTTTTGTTCTTTCTCTTAAAAAAAATAATCACCTGCCACCAATGGCTTATTCTTTCCTCTTTCCCAATACAGTTTGGATTCTTTAATACTTTTAACTGAAACTGCTTTTAGAGCACTTTTGACTGCAATAGCTTTTTGAATGTTTTAACTGTTTTATAATGTTTTTGCTTTTAAATCATGTATCTGTTACGCTCCTCTGGGCTCCTTCCAGAGGAAGGTCAGGATATAGATTTGATAAAAAATAAGCAATTTTTTGCTTCGCTTTTGCCCCAAACTTCATGAATGTGCCAATGTATAAAGAGGTCATCAAGCAGCACTCATATTTTTTTAAATTGCCAAGCGTATGTATAACCAGTGCTCCCTAACCTTACACACGATGCTTTTTTCTGGGGGGACACAGGGAGACACATACCCCTAACATTTTGTGAATCTACGTTTGGCCTCATTGAGGGGCAGTATTTCAATATGAGTAGGAAAATGACAGTACCCCTAAACCTTTTTAAAGAAAAAAAGCACTGCTTATATGTGTTACTGGATGTAAGATATACTTTTCACAAGTCTTGGTGGAGAAGATGGCTAAGTTCTTGCCCGAGCAGCTAAGTAAGAGGGCGAGAGTTTGAACTTTGTTGAAAATGCTAACTAACATTCACAGTGAAGAGAGGCTTCATAGGGTAGGGATGGAGAACCCATGGCCTCCCGGATGTTCTGGGTTACAATCCCGCCTCTCGGAGGAGGGCCACAGGTTCTCTATCCCCACCACAGAGAAAGCTCCTGGAGCTGCAGCTGTTGTTATGGTGAGTACGGAACAAAGCAGGACGGTGCTCCCCTCTCAGTGAATGCACAGGTGCTGAAAACAATGTTTACATCCTCAACAGGATAGAGAGGGGCACCAGTTCCTTGGCTGGAGCTCTGGAATGCCCTTACAGAGTTGGCGTATTGCAGGTGCAAAACCTATAAAGGGAATTCACAGGCACAGCGTAGGAGAAGAATCATCATTATTTTTTCCCTATGCTCCCTCCTCCCTTTCAGGAATGTTCCTCGTTTCTTCCTTGTTTTTAGTTTTTATTGGGGTTTTTTGTGTGAATAACATTCCACATCCTTCTGTGTGTTCATTTCTTCTCTCCACACTCCCCCCCCCCCGCCCCCTACAGCCCATGGTCTTTTGCATTTCCCCAGCGCCTACTTCTAATCTTCACCGCAGGAGGAAGAATATGTTCTGCATTCAATTAAATAGCTGCTATTGTTACCTCGAAATGGGTTCCCCCTATAGTAATGTTGCTGTCAGGAGCAGTTAATGTAACGCATGCCGTTACTCAAGGTAGTGTCTGAGCTAATTCGTTTCTATTTATTTTTCAGGACACCTCTGCACTACGCAGCTGCAAATTGTCATTTCCAATGTATGGAGACGCTGGTGACCACGGGGGCCAATATTAACGAAACAGATGACTGGGGACGGACGGCTTTACACTATGCTGCTGCCTCAGACATGGACAGAAAGTAAACAAGCCTATTTGCATTCCTTGTTTCAACTTCAGCGCTAAGCCAGTGTCATTTCTGGTCTCTTTATGCAACAGTCTTATTTCAGCAAAAGTACTCGCAGAACCAAAAGTATTCCCTTTCCCCTTCATGAATGCATTCAGCTGCTTTGATTACTTTGAATAACTCATGTCCTCTGCGTATTGAGAAGCCTCACAGTTCCCTTCAAGTTGCTGTCATACCCGCAAATGCAGCAGCTTGGACTTTATTTATTCATTTCATAAAATTTAGACACCGCTTGATTGTAAAAAAAAGACCCTCAACGAGGTTTACAAAAATGATAAAACTGGGGGAGAAAAATTGCAACCATACATACAAAAGTTAAAATACTAAAACAAATTGAAATCGCCTCACTTTTCATTCTGTCTAAACAGATTAAAATTACCTCACTTCTTTCTAATACCATCTTTCCATAGAATTGTTCTCTCCTGAAGTTAGTTCCTCACACAGGCAAAAGCTGTGTGTGATATGTAAAAAATTCACCTACAGTCACTTTAGATTTCATGAGCCTGTTGGTAAAACCAGGTCCTTAGGACATTTCTTCATGCAGACAGAAACAAGAGGGACTCTATTTACTGGAGATGAGCACTGTAGATGTTTTCTCCCTATGGTAATGTTGCTGTGATGCCGATCCTCAGTTTCTGTCCTCCTGATGTAAAAGTGTATGTGGGTTTGCAGTATATGGCTGATTTTTCTCAAAAGGAGAGAACACAAAGGGCCACGAGAGAGGCAGCAAAGATGATTCAGTCATTTGATAATTCAGGTATTCGAGCCTTGCATTAGGCCATAAATTCCTAGGTGACCCTCGTGGTCCCTTCCAACCCTACAATCCTATGGTTCTATGATTCTAAGAACCCATTGCAATTCATAACATTTTTTGTATACCTGGAGATACAGAAATATCAAGCGAAGCATGCATTAGGGGAGGCATTGAGACTATTCTGTCATAGGGCCCCATCATATCCATGCGCTAAAGAGATGGCAGAAGGATTCAGCAGGAACCTTGCACAGTGGCAGAAATTAAAATATCCCCATAATACTAATCTTCCTCAAATCTCCTGGCCCAATGATTGAGGGCAGGTCCACTCCACACGTTTAAAGCACATCCAACTCACATTTAAAGCACGTGGCTTATCTCAAAGAATCATGGGAACTGTAGTTCCCCCCCTCACAGGGCTACCATTCGCAGCAACCTTAGTGTACTGCAGTTCCCAGGATTCTTGGGGGGAGGTCACGTGCTCTAAACATGCATTGGATGTGCTTTAAACACTTGGTGTAGATCTGCCTGAATTCTCTTCCTCCGTGTGTGTGTGTGTGTGTGTGTGTGTGTGTGTGTTAAATTTGCCACATATAATAGTCAAACAGCTGGGTGAATTTGTACCTTTGTAGCCTGCCATGATGTATTGGTACCAGAGGATTCGATTATAATCTCTCTTCCTGTAAAACCCAAGTCATCATAACATGATTCCTTTCTACCTAGCTTGCTACAGATTCCATAGCAGCTGGGGACGTAACCTGTGCTTAATGCCTCCAGCAAAGATAATCTCAAAAGCTATGCCAAAGGAATGGATCTATATGAACTGCCTATGAATATGAAAGAGAAAGAAAGAAAGAAAGAAAGAAAGAAAGAAAGAAAGAAAGAAATGGGGGGGGGACCTGATGGAATAGAGTTCCATGATGTAGAGACAGAAAATATATTTTTTTTGGGTGGGGGGGAAGGAAAGGATAAGATTAATGCTCTTTAAAATTGCCTCCGTACAGCACGTTTTGGTACTTACAACCGAGAGGTTTAGCCAGTCCCACTTCCCCTGGCACATGTAAATGTCCAACACACATATCTGAAAACATCAGTGTGCGCTGTACCTGTGCACGCTACTTACATGGGGACATTGTAAAATGTTTTAGGTATAGCTGTAAAAAAGGGGGGAAGCAAGTTGTGATGGGCCTTAAAAACTGGACATAGTCATTTTTCTCCAGTCAAGGGTTTGTAAACAGAAATATTTTAAGTGGTCTTAAAATGTTAAGGTATATATTGTGACAGAATTCTTTCCTCAGGTATTTGAAACATTCCACTGTGATTGAGTGAATGGTATGGTTCAAGTGCTTGCTGCCTTTAGTTTTGTGGCATCAACCCTTTGCAATTCGCTTCCCTTAAATATTAGATAGGCACCACCTCTTTTGTCATTTTGGTGCCTGATGAAGACCTTCCTCTTTCAACAGACCTTTTAAGCTGAGATATTTACCTTTCTGCATTGTATTGGATATGTTTCTAATATGTTTCTATAGTTTTATCATTTGTTGTTTGCTGCCCTAGGCCCTTTGGGAGGAAAAGTGGGGTATAAATTTAATAATAAATAAGGTTCTTACCAACTACTGAAGTGTCAAATGCCACAAACAGCAACATTGGATGCTTAAGAAAGAAGACCAGACTTTTTGGAGAAACAATTCTGAAAATAGGAGTGCTGAACTTTTTGTGCTTTTTCTTCTTTTGTCTATCTTTATAAAAATGGACATACTGAGCTTCTCATTTCTACTGACCTGATTCGTTACAATACTCCTGGACAGGGAGCCAATTATGTATGAGGAAATGCTTTTGGGCTGCATTCAGGATTTCTGCTAACGAAACAGAATGCATTCATATTTTAATAGTGATAAACCCCAAGTCCTCATTTCTTCCATTCTATTTTAAGAACAGGAACATTCTGAACTCCCAGGGAACAGTCTAGTAGAACAGGTTTGCTGCTAGTGGCATCATGAGCTGCCATAGAGTTTAACTTTCTTGTTTTGTGAATCTTCGTTAAGAATGGAAAAGCCAGGAACAAGTCCACCGGTGGTAGATTAGGAAGATCTCGGTTAAACATGAAGAATACAAAAGCAACCTTAGGGAATCAAACCCATGGTACATCTAGCCCAGGAACCTCAGTGAAGCATCAGTTAAAAGTTGTTGATATAGGATAGCTGGTTGACCAGCTGCTACTTTTCTAGGAGACACATACTTCTCCAGACAGGAGTTGCTGGATTACAGCTCCTTTCATCCTTGTCCATTGGCTATGCAGGCAAGGTTGATGGGAAATGCAGTCCAAAAATACCTGGAGGTATTGGAACAGGTGTGCAGGCAATTACAGCCAACATGACAGTAACATCTGCCCTGCGACAAAAATTTTGCAAAATTTCTGGAACGTCTATTATGGAAGCTTGATGTGACTCTTAGCCTTGTCCATAGGTCAGACAGACAGTTTTTTATTATTATTATTATTATTATTATTATTATTATTATTATTATTATTAAAAAGGTTTCCTGGTGGCACCCATAAGTATGTACACTGCTCTGAAGTGAAAATGATGGCTGGTCGCTTATGCGAATCTCTGAAGTGTCGGTTTTCAAAATGAGTTGCGTTTTTCTGTCCCTTATGTTAAGAAGAAAGAATATTTTGGGTAACTCCCATGAAAATGCTGAAGAACTTGAAAGAGCCAATGAAATGAAGGAAAAGGCAGCCTCATTGTAAGTTTGGTGTCAATAGAGCAGTTTGACTCCATCTCCGTATAACGCTTTTGCTTCTGTGGGTTGCAGTTATGTGCATTCCTTATTTTTGCTCACCTGCTGTGCTGCTGCATACAACAGCTGAGACGATGAAGCGCTAACCTTTGAATTATGGTCTATTGATATTTGTGTATGTGTGTGTGTGTGTGTGTGTTTGTGTGTCTTTTTAACTTTTCCGTTCTGGCTGCCGCTGTAGCGTTTCAAGGCATTTTAAACATGTTGTGCTGTTGTCCAAATCAAATGCATTGTGATAATATGCTACAAGGAATATATGTCCTTCACAAATGTAATATTCACAGCTGATGTTCCTTATGCCATGGTTTTTGTTGTAGTGTTTGTGTTGATTGTCAATGAGGTAGGATATGCATGAAAGGAAGTGACACAGGAAAAAAATGTCATTGATTTTCTTTCTGATGGAGCTGTTCCCAAGTAAATAGACATGAGGAAAGCGGTTGGTTTTGAGAAATGCATAGGTTGACATTAATAATGTGTGGGGTTCTGTAGCTGAAGCAGCGACTACTACAGCAGCAGCTGATTCTTCCAAAAGAATGGGTTTTAGAATCTGGAGCAGTAGTAGAGATGATCATAAGGGATCTTATGACTTATGACATTAAGAAGACATCTGAAGGCAGCCCTGTTTGGGGAAGTTTTTAATGTTTGCTATTTTATCGCTTTATTATTATTATTGTTATTAATATTCTGTTGGGAGTGTTAGGATCGTCCTACTCATGTGTAGGACCCTGGCAGAGCAACATGCCCGACTGGTCGGTCGTTGGTGAGCCTCAAAAGCTTTCTCTAGCCCGAACATCACAGCGACTGATACCAAGTGGCATTAGCACACTTAAGGATCCTGCAGTGTGTTAGCAGTTTGCGTAACAAACTCAGTAGCACAGCATTTTGGCTAATCTACTTTATTTACATATAATATACTTGGAGCATTCTGACTTAGCTCCTTCCTCTTTCTGATCAGACAGCAAAGAGAAAGAACAAAGGACAGTAGTCTCACATCACGGAAACACAGTAACATAAACATCCTGTCTCCGTCACTTCCCACTATGTGGAATGAAAACATACACCATCATGTGATAGAAAACAATCCCATGACTACAAGCACGGAGCAGGAATCCTAACAGGAAGCCGCCCAGAGTGGCTGGGGTATAAATAATAGTAAATTATTATTATTATTACCCGGAACATTGGTTATTTCTGTACAAAATCTAAGTGAATATGATGGAAAAGCCAGCATGGAACAGGTTCAAGATTCTGTGCACAATGAAAAAGCTAGCTAGTTTATATTCAACACCAGGAAATGTCGTTGTCTTGGCATCAGTCTTTATGTTGAATCAGCTGGTACAACTCAGCATTTATACTTGCAAATATTCCACAGGTGTCTAGAATTCCTTCTTCAAAATGAAGCCAACCCGTCAATCCAGGACAAAGATGGGTACAATACCGTGCATTATGCTGCTGCTTATGGACACCGGCAGTGTTTAGAACTGGTGAGTAGGCCCTGAGTGCTACTGAGATGCTGCATGCCAAATGTTAGCTTCTGACAAACACAGTTTGTCACGTTCTTAACTCTGCAGGGCTGTTTTTGAGTCCTATTAGACTTTAATATTGGGTATGGGGGTAGGGAAGGGCGGTTCCCCAGAACAGACAGAATTCAAGACTGCATCCTCATAAAGTAGAGCTTGGAAATAGGGAGATAAATGGCTGGCTAATCAGCATGAAATCTCCAAAACCTTTTTAGACTGCAGATGCTGAGTGGAAATGCCTGAGGCCAACTCTGCTGATTGATGGCCGCAGTCAGCAACTGCTTCTGTAGTTTGACAGTACCATTGGCATAAAGATACAGTGGTGCCCCGCTAGACGAATGCCTCGGTAGACGAAAAACTCGCTAGACGAAAGCATTCGTCTAGCGGAAGGCTGCCCTGTAAGACGAATTTGTCTATGGGGCTGCCTCGCAAGACGGGGGAAAAAATTTCCGTCTAGCGAAATCCGCGGTTTGCATTGCCGCTTCGCTAGACGAAAAACCCGCTAGACGAAAATACTCGCAGAATGAATTATTTTCGTCTAGCGGGGCACCACTGTAAAGGTAAAGGGGACCCCTGACCATTAGGTCCAGTCACGGACGACTCTAGGGTTATGGCACTCATCTCGCTTTATTGGCCGAGGGAGCCGGCATACAGCTTCCCGGTCAAGTGGCCAGCAGCGCACAGAAACGCTGTTTACCTTCCCGCCGGAGTGGTACCTGCTGAAAGTGAAGTGTTGTTTTCCGTATAGGGTTGTTGATTCCATGACTCTTCATGGAATGGGCCAAGTATTGTGGGCCAAGACTCGTTTTCTTGAGTTACACCGTAATGACTGTTTTTTCTCAACGCTCCTTGTCACAGAGCACGTGTTGAAGTCCCCATTGCAATAAATGTGGTATGCTCAGTGCTATCTATGAAACTAATTGAATAATAAGCTTCGTTGCGGTGGGGAAACCAGTTCAATTCCATGACACAGTTCCCCCCCCCCCAAAGCAAGCTGCTGTCTTCTCTGCATTAAGTTTGGCTGCTCCTCAGTAGGGAAGCGATGATATTTAAAATATTGACAGATGCAGCCTTTAGCAGAGTTTCACAAGTAACGGCATTTGTTATCACGGTATTTCAGTTTTAATATAAAAAGTGTCGAGGAGGCTTTGTCTACCAGACTTCGCGTAGTCTGGGAAGTAAATGAGGCAGCGACGCCATCTTAAATAACATGTCACAAAAGGAAAAGGAGTGATGCAGATACTTGGATCTCATTCATCTCTATCTGTGGTCAACCATTCATAAAGCGTTTGAGTGACAGTCCCATGTATTAATGAATAAATGAGTGCCAGTCATTCCCGCCTGCTTTTGCTATACTAAAAATAGCCTCTCCCCCCAGTATATTCATTCCTTTATGGGCTAATTCTTTTGAGCCTTCATTAATCAGAAATAGAAACTGAGATCATTTGATAATATTTCATAGTTGCAGTAAGATAAACATCCTTGAACTGTATTGGCTTTTTTCTAAGCTGCCATTCCAAAGAAAAATCCTATTATAAGGCTGATAAGTATGACATGTTGATTGCTGTCAAATGATACATGGAAGGCTATTGAACTGGTAAACAGTGTGTATAAAATAAATGTCTTTCTGCAGTGCTTTTTAACTGGCTTACCAGACATAATTATTGACCTGCTATGTCTCCCCTAAATTTTCTGTGTCAATATAGTATAAATAAACTTATACTTTCATGACATATACTTTCCCATTTTTTGGCTCTTGGAGAAAACAAGTGCAGCTGAAACACAGTCAAGACTTTGGGACAGTATGATGGAGGCATTAAGTCTAAATCAGATCAGTTGTGAGCTAGTAAATCAACCATGTTTATTGAGCTGTGCATTTGGACATTTCAGTCCACATAATATTTTCAAAACTGCAAATTATGTAGATTTACATTTAAATGTGAACTGAGTCAAATCCCCCCCCCCCCGCTACATTCCTAGGATAGGATGAGCGATGTAAGTGGCTAACTAAGCAAATTTAGATTGGCCTTGCAACTTTTAATTATATTTTTTATTAGCTTGCTAAAGTATGTAGTAAGTAGTCTAGTTACCAACTGCCAAAATGAAGAAATGTGCAGAGAAAGGGGAGAAGAAGGGAAAACAAAATTAGAGAAAAGGGGAAGAACAGGATCGTGTTTGACACTGCAGTTTTAAAACACACTGACTAGAGAAATAATAAAAATAAAATAATAAAAATAAAAATAAATAATAAATAAAAATAAAAATAAAATTTTTATTTAAAATACTGTTTTATTTCCTATACCCTTTTAAAATGTGGGGTTTTGGGGGGGTTATTGTTTTTATTTTGATTACGTATTTTGTGGTTTTATATTTTGATTTTGTTCTGTGAACCACCCTGAGACCTCCAGGCATAGGGCGGTATAATAATAATAATAATAATAATAATAATAATAATAATAATAATAATAATTTATACCCCGCCTATCTGACTGGGTGGCCCCAGCTGCTCTGGGTGACTTCCAACATATATAAAAACATAATAAAACATTACACATTAAAAGGCTTCCTGATACAGATGTCTTCTAAAGGTTATATAGTTACTCATCTCCTTGACATCTGATGGAAGGGTGTTCCACAGGGTGAGTGCCACCACCAGGAAGGCCCTCTGCCTGGTTCTCTGTAGCTTCACTTCTTGCAGTGACGGAACTGCCAGAAGCCCTCCAGAACTGGACCTCAGTGTCCCGGCTGAGCGATGGGGGTAGAGACACTCCTTCAGGTATACATTAGGCACAGTGCCATTGGACTTAATGGGAATAATAATAATAATAATAATAATAATAATAATAATAATAATAATAATAATAATAATAATAATAATTTTATTATTTATGCCCTGCCCATCTGGCTGGGAACCCCAGCCACTCTGGGCAGTTTACAGCAGTGTTTTTCAACCTTTTTTGGGCAAAGGCACACTTGTTTCATGAAAAAAATCACAAGGCACACCACCATTAGAAAATGTTAAAAAATTTAACTCTGTGCCTATATTGACTATATATAAAGTAATTTTTCAATTTTTCCCACGGCACACCAGGCAACATCTCGCGGCACAACAGTGGTTGAAAAACACTGGTTTACAGCACATATAAAAATTGTAAAACATTAGACATTTAAAAATTCCTGATACGGGGTTACCTTCAGATGTCTTCTAAAAGTCAAATAGTTGTTTATTTCCTTTATGTCTGACGGGAGGGTGTTTCACATGGCTCGATACATCATGATGTTGAAAATCAGGTATCGCTCAGCCCTATTAGGTGCTTTGGAAACTGAGTTTGAGAGAACTGGTCAGATAAGGAGGCTGATACCTTTGTCCCCGTCATTGGCTATAATCCACAACTGTCAGGAGTGGCAAAATGCATTGGCAAGGACCCATCTCATAAAAACCCACTTTTAGAAAATTAGAATGCAAGTTTTATTAATTGAAACAGCTAATCTGACAATTTTAATATTGTCTTAATACAGATAATTAATTTCAGTGTCATTATATTTGAGAATCAGATGTCGTGGAAGGAGTTAGAATCGTAGCTGCACTCCCTAAAGGCACCCCATTATTCCATCACCTGTTTGTTCCTCTATTAAATGTGGCAATAGTGATAATATGCTACCAGCAAGTGTTGAACCCAGTATAGACTGGCAGACCTAAATGAAGCTCGAAGGCATTTACATAGTAACACAGATATAAGCATTTCTCCACTGTGTCTATTTCTCTGGCGCAATATATAATTATAGAAAATCCCCATGGTAATTTATCCTCAATTAGCACAAAGAATTACGCCTGGCAAGAAGTACTGTAAGCTAGAGAGTTATCAGTTTTGCTGGCAAATTTTGTGTTGACGTTAGAGCAGAGGAATTCAGCATTCTGGGTAGTAAGCTCGCTAGCCTTTCGTCCGCCCCCGCCCCCCCCGCATTCTAATCAAGTTTAAGATTAGAAACCAGCGATACTCCTCAATCCTGCATTTTCTTAAATAATAAACTCCCCACCCGCAGTATATTTCAAATTGCCGTCTCCCCAATTACTCTGAAGTAAAAATGCTCCTGCCAGCCTAGCAGTTCAAAAGCACGTCAAAGTGCAAGTAGATAAATAGGTACCACTCCGGCAGGAAGGTAAACGGAGTTTCCGTGCGCTGCTCTGGTTCGCCAGAAGCAGCTTAGTCAATTCTGGCCACATGACCCGGAACCTTTTGAAGGAACTTTTAGCTGCTTTGCTTGGAAAATAGTTTTCAGGTTTCTCTGTTAATCTTTGAACGATTGGGTGATACTCTGATAAATGTTATCACCTTGGTAATTGAGATAAAATTAACTTTTCATTTCAGAAGGCCTCTTGGAAGAAGTGCATGCTAAGATGACAAAGGGAACACAGTTCACAGTCATTTTATTTATGTGCCCACTGGAGAGTGATATTGTCATAGCCCATGTAGTTGAAGACAAGCGGTCAATTGCTTACACATGGGCAAAATCTAATCACTTGTCTGGCGGGTGATGAGGGCAGCTTTGCCAAGGATTTTAACAGGAAAGGAAATACTTGTTAAATTTGGGGACTAACAAGGGTTTGCAATCAGAGTCAAATAGCCTATAAAGCAATGAGAGTCAGAACCATATACAGTCATACCTCATGCTGCGGGTTACGTTTTTTCGGGTTGCGCTCGTGCTGAACCCGGAAGTACAGGAATGGGTTACTTCCAGGTTTAGGTGTTTGCGCAGAAGCACTAACTTGCGCTTCGCGCATGCGCAGAGGTGCCGAATTGTGACCCGTGCGTGCACAGAAGTGGCGCTGTGGGTTGCGAATGCTGCAGGTTGTGAACGTGCCTCCCGCACGGATCACGTTCGCAACCCGAGCGTCTACTGTAACTCAAAAAAAATAGTGACAAATATTAAAGTATTCCTAAAGGTTAAGCATATAGCCAATGTTTCACTTTTTGCAAAGGTTGGGATCTAGGAACAAGCATGTTGGCGCTAGGGATGCCAGATATACAGTTGGAACATCAGTAATCATCATCATCATGTTATTATTTATTCAGGGAAAACTCTTGGGCAAATCTTCTAAATTCTGGTTTCCCTCAGGTTCTCATTCTTCCAGCCTTAAGCTGAGTTCTATACATTTCTGATTCAGTTTGCGAATTATTTTTTTAAGTCCTTGTGAAAACCTGACTGGCTTTTAGTGCAAATTTCGTCTGATATACGCATTTTTGCGTGCAATTTTGCCTGATACACCCCCCTTCTGCAAGCAACTTATGCGATGCATTCTATATTTTCACTTATACATTTTTAGGCACACTTTTCCCTAATACACACGTTTTGGTACGGTTGGAGAACCACTCTGCAAAATTCAAAGACGCACAGATTGCAAAGGATCGCTGGGTTTCAGATATTTTTTCAGGAAGTGCAAATTGTGTATGTTTGCATTACTCTCCTCCAAATCTCTCCTCCATCCATGGCTCTGGCTGCCTGTCTCTGTGATATGTGTGTGTTTCTTTTCTCAATTCTAGCTGAAGACTTTAAAAGTTCACTGAATAGTAGACAGCATTCCTACGTGTGGTGGTAACTTATAAGGAAATGGTTATAAGAATGAAGCTTATACACAGGCAAAAAGTTCATATCAATAATATTAGTGTTGAGTATAATCGTAACACTAACTTTATTTTTTGTTTCGGAAAAGTGCCGTCATTAACGGTGAAGATTCATTACGAGAACAGCTGTTTAAGGGCTTAGTCCTGCTGTCACTGAAGTCAGTAGTATCGAAATCCAGTTGTTTGTGTGGTTTGGGTTTATTCTACACATTAAAAAAATATTTGATTTAGGTACTTGCACTCCTCTTTCCTTAGCCCAAAGCAGCTTACAATATCAAACTGGTATAAATACAATATAAAATAACAGCAACATCACCATCAACAATAGCAAAATCAATGCAACAAACAATAAAATGAATGCAACAGCGTGCCTTGCATTTACCTCATGAACAGTAAGAACTGTGTCCCTTTCCAACCAATGATAACGGTAGTGCCTGTTTGTTTTTTGGTTTTTTGGTGTGAGACATGCCTGAAGACTAAATAAAACTAATCTTTTCTGATATGCCCACTTCCCCCAAACATGCATGTTTTGTCAATCATCCCCATTCATGTGCATTATCATTTCAGCAGAGGTACAAAGCTCTGTCACTTCTTTATTTGTTGTAGCTTCTGGAGAAAACAAGCCACATTTTTGAGGAATCCGATTCAACAGCTACAAAAAGCCCTTTGCACTTAGCTGTAAGTACACAGTTTCAGTATTATATTGCTGCCTAACTCAAATAACAAAGCACAAGGTGTTTGGGTGTTTCCCCCCCCCTCCTTAGGATTCTCCCCCACCCCACCCCCGCCAGTATTTTGTTCCCCAAGCCTGCTGATACCTTTCTCAAGTGCATGGGCGGTGCCGTCTTGGTTACAGAAGCACACACGCACTTGAGAATACATTTGCTATCAATATATAGGATTTCTTGCTGGAAAGAAAAAATGAGGTACTCAAAATGAGGTATTCAAAATGCCCATTCCCCCGGTGTTCCTTTTGTGTATGGTTATAGAATCATAGAATTGTAGTGTTGGAAGGGACCGCAAGGGTCATCTAGTACAACCCCCTGCAATGCAGGAATGTTTTGCCCAAGGTGGGACTTGAACTCACAACCCTGAGATAAAGAGTCTCATGCACTACCAACTGAGCTATCCTGACCACTGACCATACTAGCTTGGTGTCAGGAATGAGCCAGCTCTAAGCGAAAGTGGAAGGCCTAGTTTTCGTTTTCATCTAGTTTATGTCATTACTTGAAATAAAGGAATGTAAATTGAGTTAATATGAATATACTTCCCCACAGAAAAGGATAGGAACATGAACACATGTCATCTTTAACCAACAGTCTATCTCATATGCTTAAAACATAAAATTCAATACGAATTTTAATGCATACCTTCCTGCATATTCTGTTCTCATTAACATTCAGAGGAATTGCACATCAATGAAATAATTAGAATTTCTAATCCTATTTGAAATACTGCAGCTTTTAGCTTTGATGAAAATAAGATTTTAGAATGAATGTAAGATAGAAATAGTTTTGTATTTGCCTCTTCAGCATTAAAGTCATATTTTGTCAACTGAACGGACAAACCCAAAATTACAACTACACTACAATTACAAGCTACAGTGCAGATAATACACATTCAAATTTAATTTTCATAAGAGATCTTCATCTACACTTGTGCTGCAGTTGTATGCAGTGAGCATTTCGTTTTTTAAAAGCCCCTTTAAAATGAGAGTTGAAACGTTGGATAACAAAATACATGAATTTCAGTGATAATTTCACAAATCTTCACGTCTGTAAAGGACCGTTGTTCTTGTTCAGCTGAGAGCCAGAAAAATTGTGTTAAACTGTATCTAGCCACAACTGCATGCAAACTAAACTCAGTGCTACCTAGATATCCAGGAGCAGCTCCACTTAACGCTCCTATAGGTAACCCATTTGTTGAGCACTCTTTCTGATTTGCATCCGGTCCTTATTGAGCATTCTTTCTGATTTGTTTGCTAGGTGGCTATATGAAAATGAGCATTCACCCCACATTCATCCTGATTTGCTTGCAGGGTGTCTTCCCATTATTCATTCATCCCACACTTTCCCTGTCACCTTCCTAACTGCAAAAAGTCTGTTCCTTTAAAAAAAAAAAAAGTGTATCTGTTGTGCTAGAGTGACAGAGCCCATTAATGCACTTTAATTGTGCAAAACTGAAGTCTGGTATGTGCTTGGATCCCACCTACAAAATACTGAAAGTCTGGAGGTGCCCTTAGGTTTCAATCCTAAACATAGGATTGCGTAGGAACATAGTGGAGTAGACAGACAAGCATAGGGTCGTGCTGTTAAAAGTATCTGTTGTTTAGCTTCTGACAATCTCCCATTTTGTATTTCTTTTTAATTAACCTAAAGATGAACAAGATAAAACAGAATTGGCCATCATATAACCTAAATCTCTTGCAACATAGATCTCATAACCTGTATGTGGATTGTTTGCAATTGTACCTACCTATGCTTCTGGAGGAGAGCATTTGTAACTTGATGTGTTTTCTGTAATCACTACGACCTAGTTTTTACTAAGTCACTGCGTAGTTATTTTAATCAGTTTTTTCATGGTATCTTGCAATAGTGTCGTGTCAGATAAAAGCATTGGAAACTATAAGTTGATGTGGTAAATACTAAATGCATGCTTCAAAAGCATTAAACAAGGTATATCGCCAGTATAATGACTTGTTTTCACTGTTGAAATAAATAAATAAATAAATAAATAATCTAGTAGCACCTTAGAGACCAACTAAGTTTGTTCCAGGTATAAGCTTTCGTGTGCATGCACACTTCTCCAGATACACTGAAACAGAAGTCACCAGACCCTTATATATAGTGGGAGGGTGGGGTGGGGTTTTTCTTCACTGTGTTCAGTTTTGATTATAATAAGGAATATCTTCCACACGTAAAATGCTTATGAAGTGCCAACTATTTGACCTCTAGGCCTATAATGGTCATCATCAAGCCTTGGAGGTGCTTCTCCAGTCTCTGGGAGATCTGGATATTAAGGATGAAAAAGGACATACTGCCTTGGACCTGGCTGCATTTAAGGGACACACTGAATGTGTGGAAGCTCTCATCAACCAGGGTGCTTCGGTTATGGTGAAAGATAACGTCACCCAACGGACCCCGCTTCATGCCGCAGGTCAGTGAGATGCTGTAATTTGTATGTGTCTGCTGCAATGCAAGTAAACTGCATACAGAGAAGAGAAGAAGGGGGCAGTGTTGTAGCCTGGTGATAGAGCAGCTACTTAGCATGCAGGTTCAGTCCCTGGCATTTCCAGGAAGGGCTGGAAGAGAGCCCTGTTGCGAATCCTAGAGAGCTGCTGCTAGTCAGTGCTGGCAATGCTGAGTCAGATGGACCGATGAGCGTGACTCAGCACAAGGCAGCTTCCGATGTTGTTAAGAACTTGTACAGAGTGTTTGCTGTTGAAGAGGCAAGTCATTTTTTTTTTTGGACCAAAGGGCACCTTACCTCTTCAGCAGTGGGAAACAAATGCAGCAGAGACTGAAGCTATGGTTGGGCCCCCTCCAGTAGTAACATAGACTGAACCTACTTCATTTCCCGTGCTAGAAATCTTGATCAAAGATCTTCAATAAATTGTACTCCTTCCTTACCCCCTTGAGACTATTACCAGTTGTCATTACTTACTGAACTGGCTATTAGGCCTTTTTTGAAGCAGTCCGTTCTGTATTCACACAAACTCACCTGTAATTGATGACTAAGTGCTGACATGTTACTTTTTCCTATGTTCTGGTTTGGTATGGAGTGCATGCTGCTGTTTCTCCAGTGTATTTAGCTGCATGGTACCAAACAAACAGGACGAGTCCAATCTTTTGTACTGACATGTTGCAGCACCTCAACATGGTCTGACAGAGCTGAATAAAATTTGTACACCATACACCAGTGTTTTTCAACCTTTTTTGGGCAAAGGCACACTTGTTTCATGAAAAAAATCACAAGGCACACCACCATTAGAAAATGTTAAAAAAATTAACTCTGTGCCTATATTGACTATATATAAAGTAATTTTCCCACGGCACACCAGGCAACATCTCGCGGCACACTAGTGTGCCGCGGAACAGTGGTTGAAAAACCCTGCCATACACCAGTTGCCAAACTTGTGGAAACCTTTTGGAGAAAGTGTACTTCCCATCAGGTGTCATCTTGTTTTGGAAATGATGGCCCATAAATTCTAGCATTTATACCATATTCCTGCAGTCTGCGCCAAACAGTCCTTGCCCTCAGCTTCATATTACATTGCACCATGTCATCTTGTATCCACCCAGATGATTTTCTTACATCACATAGGCACTGCCTCTCAATTCTTCTATCGTCACTTGCTGTTGTGCACCGTTTTCTGCCTTTACCAGTCTGATTTTGTAGTGACTGAGTCTCCTTATACCTCTTCAAAAATTTAGAAATGCCACCTTTGGTTAAGTTTCCACCAATTTTTCTACTAATTTCTTCATAACTGTAGCCTTGTAACTTAATATTACTATTTTACATCACTTTATGGGTGACCAGTCAGCTCTTTGCGCTATTTCTTTAATTTTGTTACGTTTTACAAGCTCACTAAATGAAAGAACAAAAAACCCCAACCAACTTGATAGCAATCACACAACACACTGACAAATGTCCTCCTTATTTTTGTTGTAATAAACAATCCTCCATAAAAGTTATTGTATTATATTCTTCATTAAATTATCTTTCCATTGATATACAATTTTATGGTAGTACTCCCCCCCAAAAAGTGGTGTTATGAGCCATCATTGCCAAAACAAACTGACACCTGATTGGCTCTCTAAACACTCCTTTTTCTGGTTATTTGGTTATAACTTTTGATAGAATACAGATAATTGAACAAACCTTTTTGAATTACATTCTTCATTAAATTATCCTTCCATTGATACATAATTTTATGGTATTACTCCCAAAAAAGTGGTGTTATGAGCCATCAAACCTCAGGAATACACTTTCTCCAAAAGGTTTCCCCAATTTTAGCCACTAGTGTATGCTAATATCAGTTCACTTAGACTGGGTTTGAGCATGCTGCATGTGTGTATGTGCAGGCACACACTCAACATTTTAATGCTCTATTTATTACAACTGGTGGCACAACGCTACATTTTTTGACGTCAGGAGCTTGTCATGGCTCTTTGGGAACATTGTCCCCCACAAGAAGTATCCATTGCTATGCCACCAAGGACAGACAAAAAATGCAGGCAGCTGTGTTGACCCACTTTATACAAATAGGTACATTCTATACCTATATCTATAGAATGTACCTATTTGTATATAGTGGGTCAACATACCTATAGCTAGGGACGCGGGTGGCACTGTGGGTTAAACCACAGAGCCTAGAGCTTGCTGATCAGAAGGTCGGCGGTTCAAATCCCCGCGACGGGGTGAGCTCCCATTGTTCGGTCCCTGCTCCTGCCAACCTTGCGGGTTCAAAAGCACGTCAAAGTGCAAGTAGATAAATAGGTACCACTCCGGCGGGAAGGTAAACGGCATTTTCATGCACTGCTCTGGTTCGCCAGAAGCAACTTAGTCATGCTGGCCACATGACCCGGAAGCTGTACGCCAGCTCCCTCAGCCAATAAAGTGAGATGAGCGCCGCAATCCCAGAATTGTCCGCGATTGGACCTAATGGTCAGGGGTCCCTTTACCTTTATACCTATATCTACTGGGGGAGTGCCCTCTTGTTCAGCAGGCTCCTTCTCCCTGACTCAGTCCCCCCCCCCCCCGAATTTCCTTTTCCAGGTCTACAATATCTCCCTGTCTGCCTTAGTTTCCCCTCCATATGTGTTCCCCGTGCACTATACCAACTGATCTTTTGGTCATTTGATTCCCACTAGATATACTGTAAATCCATATATTCAAGTGCTAAGTACCTTAGGGAACACCTCTTTCTTCCTTTGGGGTACACCTCTTTCTTCCTTTGGGGGAGAAAACACCTAGAATTTGGGACAGCTGTGAATAACTAGATGTAAGAGTGCATGAGCTTCTAGGCTTTATTTTCAGAATGCTAAAAAGTTTCTCCTTTTTGTAGTTATCAATGGACACACACCATGTTTGCGGCTTTTGTTAGAAGTAGCAGATAACCCTGATGTGACTGATGCGAAAGGACAGTAAGTCGACTTCCTTTTTATCTGTTTGTGTGACGTGTGTGATATTGGGAACACCTTAAGCACTAGCATTTAGATCATAATCCAAATAATGGAATAGAATCTTCAGAGTCGCTGCTTCCGTTTCTTATAAAGTTAGCTGCAGTACGGAAGCAGCTTTGGGTTTGGAATTGTGCATTTTGCACTAATTATTTCTGTCTTGGAAGCACACATATTATTTCCGTGTTTAGAGGATATTCTGACCTTTCCAGACTTAGGCAAAACAGCCACGCTGGAAATGATTGAAAAGGGGTGGGCAGTACCTCGACAACCTGCTTCCGAAGCTAACAGCAAAGATTCCAACAAGCAGGAAGAGCCGGGGAGGGGGGGATTTTGCCAAGACCCCAAGGGAGAAGAGTGATGCAATGCATGGACTGTTATTGCATCTCTATTACAACCTCTCTGTGTGCTCTTTTGTCAATGGAGGTCAGGCCACTGCTGGTAAATGGGGTGCAGGTGGTAAACCTTTTGCAACGGTCTCCCCGAGGGCAATGCTTTATTTACTTGTGCACATTAAGAACGTACAGAGGCGAGAGTAAGGGGGTGCATTGAAGGATGTTGTTGACATAGTTGGGATCTGTTTCCAAGGCTGGCCTTACCATTAGGCTGAGTGAGGTTTCCGCCACTGGGAAAAGTGGGGGCAGCCATGGCATAACTTTTGAAATTTTCTCCCGAGCCTCCTGGTTTTTGGTTGGAGGCAGAGCATTGTGTGTGTGTGTGTGTGTGTGTGTGTGTGTGACAACATCAACTTTGTTGGACTGGTCATGTTGTGCGGATGCCTGATTTTCATCTTCCAAAGCAACTACTCTATTCCGAACTTAAAAATGGAAAGCGTAATGCTGGTGGTCAACAAAAGAGGTTCAGAGACTCCCTCAAGGCAAATCTTTAAAAATGTGGTATAAACACTGACAACTGGGAAACACTGGCCTGCAAGTGCTCTAGTTGGAGAACAGCCTTTACCAAAGGTGTCATGGACTTTAAAGACACTCAAACTCAGAACGCAAGGGAGAAATGTGCTAAGAGGAAGGCACGCTTGGCAGATCCACACCGTGATCAACTCCCGCCCAGGAACCAATGTCCCCAGTGTGGAAGAAGAAGAAGAGAAGAGTTTGGATTTGATATCCCGCTTTTCACCACCCGAAGGAGTCTCAAAGCGGCTAACATTCTCCTTTCCCTTCCTCCCCCACAAGAAACACTCTGTGAGGTGAGTGGGGCTGAGAGACTTCAGAGAAGTGTGACTAGCCCAAGGTCACCCAGCAGCTGCATGTGGAGGAGTGGAGACACGAACTCGGTTCTCCAGATAACGAGTCTACCGCTCTTAACCACTACACCACACTGGCTCTCACACTGGAAGGACGTGTGGGCCCAAAATTGGCCTCCACTGTCACTTACGGACTCATTGGTAAAACCGTGTTTATGGAAGACAATCTTACTCGGCTACAAGTGATCGCCAAAGAAAATGTGTGTGTGTGTGTGTGTGTGTGTGTGTGAGAGAGAGAGAGAGAGAGAGAGAGAGAGAGAGAGAGAGAGATGGTCTGCTCTGCACTCACTGAACTGTTTCTTAGGGCTAGTTTATTCAATGAGCATATGTAGTAATTTCCTGAAATGTGCTACTTTAGGCTCTGGCTTCGTGGGAAATTTATGTGCAAATGTTGCCCTACGAAAAGAAAGAAGAGGGGCGGAATCCCAGCACTTGGAAATATAACATGCCAGGGGGAAAGGGTTTGGCCTGTTTCTCTCTCCCCCCCGCACCCCCATGGGACATCAGTAAAACTCTGAAATTGTTGCAGTGTAGAAATACCTTCACCACTTGATTTTCCTGATTGAATAAACAGACTCTGATTCATATTAGATTGGGGTAACCCAATACGATGGCCCTGTGTGTTTGTTGGTCTTCAGTACCTATTAGCCCCAGGCAACAAGGCCAGGAATGATGGGGATTGTAGTTTGTGGATGGCTACACTAGCTGCTCAATTTAGAAATATCTGTGGATCGGTATCTGGAATGTATGTTTAGCAAGTATGTGATGCAATGATAATGTTGGAAAGAGGGAGTATTGTTGCAAAGTGATGAAAATGGCAGGTCCTTTTGGATAGCATATTGACTAAAAAACCACAGAAGTAAGATTAAAACTGCTGTTGTCTCTCATTTCTTAGAACTCCCTTGATGCTAGCTGTGGCTTATGGGCACATAGATGCCGTCGCCTTGTTACTTGAAAAAGAAGCATCAGTGGATGCAGCCGATTCCTTGGGATGCACTGCTTTACATAGAGGGGTAACTGTTGATTTTTGAACATTTTGTCATGTGTGTCTGCTGCATGCCTTTTGAAATTCTGCCTGAAACATACATAATAGTATTCAACATGAGTACCGACCACCGAAACAAAGTATAAATGTTGTTGGATCAACTCCCATCACCCCAACATCTAGAGTACCAACATCTAGAGGACAATAGGTTCCTCATTACTGATCTTCCAGATGCATCTGGGTCCAGTTCAGCCAAGCAACTTCTATGTTCTGATAAAAAAAACCCAAGGCAATTATTTAAAAGAGAATTGCCATGATAAGTAAAAGAAACAATCAGGGATATGGAATATATGTAGTAAAATGAACTTTTCTTCTTAAAAAAAACTCCACAAGTCAGGTTTTCTATTGAAAGGTGTGTGTGTGTGTGTGTGTGTGTGTGTGTGTGTGTGTGTGTTTAAATTGCTGACAATTAAAAGCTTCAACATTTTTAACCGGAGGAGAGAATAAAAGGTAACAAAAACTATGAGAGGAATTCAACATAGTGCCATGGCAATTGTTCCATCAGCACAAGCTTTTCAGCATGCCAGATGGAATTGTCCTCCTTCGTTATCTCTGTATGGTGTTCTCAAGGTTACCCTGAGCCCCCCAAGCCATTTTGGGGGAGTGTGGGGCTCAGGGGAGGCAAGGAGGGGAGTCCCATTGTGCACACTTCCATTAGCAGGATACGTTAGTTGAATCCCGCCCAGTATGTGTACATATAACAGTATGCTCTTGAGAAGTGGACTTGGGGGGGCTTGCTGTTTAGGTGCTGACACTGTGGAACACAGTCCCAGCATTTCCTGTCCCTAAGAAATGTTTTATGTGCATTACCCTCAACATTCTTGTTGTGTTATAATCTCTTGTTTGAGGTGGTAACCACGATGATCTATGTTGAGTCACCATGTGGTGTGGCTGATGTTACCAATTTAATTCATTTAGGCAAGCGAAGTGGTGACTTCACTGGCCCCATAATTCGTGTAAAGTGTGGGTGTATTCTTATAAACAACACTATAAAGAAGCCAGGGATGTCATGTTTTCAGAAAGGCGGTCATGGTGCTTTCTTTTGCATTGAGCTCTTTTAAGTCAGGCAGTAGTATCCTTAAAAGCCGAAAACCATGTTTTCCATGCATGTGAAACAAATGGGCAACGGGTGGCTTATTTGTGTATGCCACACCACTACATTTGCTACAATGGATCTTTCCTTTTATTTTTAAATTAATATTCTTACATGATACACAACAATGGAACAGGAATATAGAATTGGATTGCATGCGGTAGGCAACAGTACATATCACATTAGCCATTTCTAACCATGCTGCTACTACTTCTTGGACAAAGTTGATTTGTTACATCTTTCAAACATACTAAGCAGGACTATGTTTAAGGGTTTCTGTGAGTAATTGATGTATTTTTGCTGTGATTTCTGGCCTGCCCCTGTAGCTCACCCACCATTGGACTGAAGCTTCCCACCACATATGAAAATAAGTTGTTTGCGACCTCTCCATCATTCTCAATTAGTTACCCCCATGATTTAATTTCAGGGGCACAATCTTCACGAAATTGCCTCTTAACTGTGCAAACACCAATTTAAAATGTTTTTCTTGCATATCCCTACCCAGTTCTCTTCTGAGTGTCTCTCTTCCCCCTCCCCCATATATTTATGCATGTGTGTTTTAAATCAGATTATGACAGGGCATGAGGAGTGTGTTCAAATGCTGTTGGAACAAGAAGCATTGATAATGTGTAAGGACGCCAGAGGCAGGACACCTCTACATTATGCAGCAGCTCGTGGTCATGCCACATGGCTGAGTGAATTGTTGCAGTTGGCGCTTTCAGAAGGGGACTACAATTTTAAAGATAATCAAAGTTATACACCTTTGCACTGGGCTTCTTATAATGGTAAGTTTTTGCCCCAGCATACTATGTTAGGGTCGGTGTGGAGTTCAAAGTAAAGTTGAAGCCAGGATTGTAGGCTTTTCTAAACTCTCAGAAGAGCAGTCAGGCAAGCATGTAGGTGTGAGACTGCAAGTGTGAATAAATGCCAGGCACCAAATTCTAATAATCACAACACAAAGCAGAATTAAGGAGGGATGGAGCAGCTTATTCCGCGTCACTTTAGCATGTACTCAATCACAGCTCCGTTCTGTCTCTTTGTTATTCATGTATTGCAGGGGGTTGAATAGTTCCATGTTAAAAGGTATTTCTGTTTTTTAAAAAGCACCAAAACTTGCACTTATATCCGGTCATTCATTCCCCTCAAACACACATTTTTACATGTTTCAGAATGCAAATGCACACACTTTCATGTGCATCTTTTGAACCAAGGCTTCATCACAAAATTCAGAGAACAAAATCAAAGTGATAGCTGTGTTCCAATCTGAATACAGGTAGATGAACCAGCAGTTTAACTCTGTATGAGGCACCTTAGTACAGTGGAACCACGGAAGCCGAACGCCTTTATACTCAAATGTTTTGGCCTCCCGATCCAAAACCAGAAGTGATTGTTCCGGTTTTCGAATAATTTTCAGAAGCTGAATGTCCAGTCCGGCTTCCACAGCTTCCGATTGGCTGCAGGATGATCCTGCAGCCAATTGGAAGCCGCACCTTGGTTTTGGAACTGTTCCGGGAGTCGAACGGACTCCTGGAATGGATTAAATTCGAAAACCAAGTTACGACTGTATGCTGAATTGCTAATTTGCATTATATAAGCTATTTCAGTTGCAAGCAATCCTGAAGCACTTTTGTAACATGAAATCACCCAATTTGTTACAGGTAATGAAGGCTGTATAGAGGTACTGTTGGAACAGAAACCTTTCCGCAACTTTATCGGGAACCCTTTCTCTCCATTGCACTGTGCTGTGTAAGTAGAAACGGCTGCATCAAATCTCACTTCTTGTGGCTTTAACAGAAAGTCAAGCTAAACTAGGGATACAGCAGCAGAAAATTCCTAGAGACAATATCCTTGGATCACGTCCAAAAATACACATATCTATCTGGTGTTAAAATGCTTCCCTTCTCAAATAATTGCTGTAGGAATGAACACTTGCCACATAATAACCTCACGGTATGTCTGCATTTGAAGTGTTAACTAAAATTAGGGCAAATTCATAAATGCGGGTTTAGTCACTCTAAGGACAAAAGGAATAAAGGTTACAGAATATCACAGCCCCTGCCTAATTCCCCTGCTTGTCAATTATTGTGCTGTGAACTCTTTGCTTTGTCACGTCAATAAATATAACCTAGAAATGATTATAGTGTTCATATATGAGAACGCACCACCATAATTTTCGGATTTGATTGTCAGCTTTTCTGTTACATGCTATGTTCCTAGATTTCAAATTGTGCTCTGATCTATTAAATAGAAACAGTATAAAGCCCTCTGTAGAACCAGTAATTTTACTTTTGCCTGGGATATGTTGGGTAACATTACTGCTACCTCCCCACACTGGCCATGTTAACTTGTCACACTAAACTTAGTGCATCATGCATGGGCTCTGGAATGAGCCTCAGGCTTGCATCCTCCTCGCCACCCTTCTTTCTCCCATGTAGCTGGAAGGAGAACTTTGGAAAAATTTACTTTCTGTTTCCTTTAAAATCAGCTGCTTGTTGCATCTGAACTGGGGTTTGTGGTTTACCCTAATTATGGTCAGTTTAAACAAGCCAGCTTCATAGCCAGTGGTTTGAAGTTAGCATGTTTCACAACTGACCGGAATTCTAGTTCATACATATCACACTAAAGTGAATGTGGACAGTGTCTCTTTTTTAATAACTAGAAGGAACAACTCTTGTTGTGAAGTACCAAGAAAAGTCAAACGTCATGACTGCAATCCTATACCTAGTTACCCATGACAAAAACCCACTGAAATTAGTAGCATGTACCCACCAGAAATGGCGGTATTAGTATTGCTTGAAATCTTTACTTGCACTGAGAAACTTAGGAATAAAGAATGACATTTCATCACTTGGTATTATTCAAGTTCATATAAAACTAGCTTCTAATTCATCAGGAGAAGAAAATCGCTTCAGTCAGATTCCTGCCAGAGTTTTTACTGAATGTGAATCCTCAGCTGTGTGTTGGAACTATACACAGAACACACAGGGAGCACATAAAAAAAGAGTGGGGCTGTGCCCACACCCCTTTGCTGGCCCCCTATATGCATTCATCATAACTTGTGAAAGAGCCTACCAGGTACAGTTTACACCCGCTGGTGCAGACTCCCTCCTCTATGCATGTTTTCCTTTACAAATTATATATATATTCAGTCCTGAAGAGTTCCCTTATCAAGAGTTGAGGGTGGTGCTGCGGTCTAAACCACTGAGCCTCTTGGGCTTGCCGATCGGAAGGTTAACGGTTTGAATCTGCATGATGGGGTGAGCTCCCGTTGCTCTGTCTCAGCTCCTGCCAACCTAGCAGTTCAAAAGCACACCAGTACAAGTAGATAAATAGGTACCGCTGTGGCGGGAAGCTAAACGGTGTTTCTGTGCACTCTGGTTTCTGTCACGGTGTCCCGTTGTACCAGAAACAGTTTAGTCCTGCTGGCCACATGACCTGGAAAGCTGTCTGTGGACAAACACCGGCTCCCTCGGCCTGAAAGTGAGATGAGTGCTGCAACCCCATAGTTGCCTTTGACTGGACTTAACCGTCCAGGGGTCCTTTACCTTTACCTTTTACCTTTTATGCATATGTGACACATTTGTAACTTGGGTATCTTACCTGTTTGTGTATTGCAATCTAGGCTATGCACAGAGTATGATATAAATCCAAGCTGATAAAATATTTGGCCCTAGATATTATGGCAAAGGCTTAAGAACATAAGAGCAGCCCTGCTTGATCAGGCCATTAGCCCATCTAGTCCAACAACAACAACAACCAGATGCAAGCAGGAACTGAGTGCAACAGCATTTCCCCCCTCCTGCAATTTCCAGCAGCTGTTAATTGGAAGCATACAGCCTCTGACATTGACAGTAGCCCTTGATGTAGACTCGTTGCCTAGGCTTTGTTCAGCCAGAAGTACAACCCGGGGAAAGGATGTGTGCTTATGAAATGAATGACTTATTAAAGGAGAGTTCCAATTTACAAACTTGTTTTCTCAATAGAATCAATGATCATGAAAATTGTGCGTCGCTACTCATTGGGACCATTGGTGTTGGCATTGTCAATTGTAAAGATGACAAAGGAAGGTAAGGACTGCTCGGATAATGATTGTGTGTTTGTTTTCATTTAACCCATTAAGATATGTTCAAAATACATTATTGATGGTCCCCTGAAAAAATCAGAGCTTACAGATTTCTCAGTTCTCTAAGATAAGACTTAGGCCCACCCATACTTTCTTTGGTCCCGTGATAGATAGATAGATACATAGATAGATAGATAGATAGATAGATAGATAGATAGATGTTTATTCGGCATTTGCACCCATCATACAATACAATCATACAATACAAAACAAGCAGTCAATCAAAAACAGATAAAATCAAATAAAACGACAACCCAATACAGGCCGTGGATATAATAACACAACTCACAGGGACCAATATTATCACTTCGATAAAACATATCTAAAAAAGAATTAAGGTTAAAATTTAGGCACCCAAAACTAAAACCAATGTCTAATTCTATTTTTGAAAAACATATCTAATTATCAGTAATCGGCTGACATCCCATTTTGTCTCTTGTGTGAGATGATGGCTGTTAGGAATCTAGCAACCTGTAGAGTTATAGAAGGGTCCACATCTTGAAGAACCCAAGCAAGACGTAGGTCAACTGGCTTATCAGCAATGGACTGAATTATCAGATTTAATATACTGGCACGTATCGACCCGTGATTTCAAGTCAAGGGACTGAGAGTGGTTTTGTTTTTGTTTTGTTTTTCCTGTCACTTTCCCTGTGATAGCCAGCTGTTTACTGCTGAATTGGGGGGGACGGGACTTCAATCCACAGAAAACCCAATTGATGTTTGTTCCGATTCAGCAGTAAACAGCGGGATTTTCCGGGTAAAGCAGTGGAACAAAACAAAAACAAACAAAAAATCATGGAACAAATGAACATGTGGATGGACCCTTAGGCTGTGTACAGTTTAAAGTGGATTTGATGGATCCCATATAGGCATGTTTCTTGTGTCATCCACAGAACAACGTTCTCATCCGAGTAGCAGACTGCACTCCCCCCTCCCACCTTTAATGTTGAACTATTGGGTTCATTGTTTTGAAAAGTTGTTAGCTTGGACTTAGTGATGGAATAGAACTAAGTAATAACACTAGTAAGAAATTCTCTAGTGTCTTAAAAAAAGGGTGTTATTTCTTTTTAGAACACCACTTCATGCAGCAGCCTTCGCGGACCATGTAGAATGCTTGCAGCTTCTCTTAAGCCACAATGCACAAGTAAATGCTGCAGATAATTCAGGGAAAACACCACTTACGATGGCTGCTGAAAAAGGACACGTAGGTGCTGTAGGTAAGTACCTGGCTGCTGGGAACTGATGAGAATGAATACCTTTGTACAGGTCTACAGATATTCTGTATGCGTGTTTAGCAAGAAAAGGCCATCTTCGTACAACACTGCTGCTGCTTATGTCACTGACAGACATTCCAGATTTCACTTCTAAACACTACTTTGACAAGATTTTCATTAGGGTGTACAGGACCAGAGTCTCGTTAGTTTTAGGAAATGCAAGGAGCACACCAGAAAATGGGATATTCTGTTAACAGAGATTGAAGGTAATTTAACTGTCTGAGAGTAATCTTGTGGTCTGTTTTCTTTCTGTATCTTAGATTTTTTGGTGAACAGCGCGAAGGCTGATCTAACTTTGAAAGATAAGAACTCGAATACATCCTTGCACTTGGCTAGCAGTAAAGTATGTTTAAAAGCATTTGTGTGTGTGCATGCGCGTAGAAGACATTATTAAAAGTGTGACAAAATGATGATACTTGTATCAGAGGCACATGGTACCCAACAAAGTCGTCCTGTTCACGCATGGACTTTCGATTACAAACTTCCCCTATTTCTCCTCTCACTGTGCACCCCCCACCCCCATCCTGGATCCCCCCCCCCCAATGGTCCAGAGTGGATTTGGTGGTGACGGGTGGGGAGCGGAGAGGAGAGGGAGTGGAAGTTGCATTGCACAAGTGGAAATCCTTGAGCAAACCAAGATTTACCGCGTGAATTGGGCTGTATGTGCAATGGAGACATGATAAAAAGTTATTTCTTTGTTTGTTGCCTGCCCTTCACCATAAGACCTAGGGTGGGTTACAACATGAAAAACAATTCTAAAACAGCCCAAACCATAAAAACAAGGGGGGGGTGTACCCCCCGATTGTGTAGTTAGTTTCTTCCTAACGCTTTTTGCAAATCTCTGTGAACCAACTGAATGCTAAAGTTAGCCAGTATATCTTCTGAACACTGGGAATAATGTTGAAAACTAGTACTGTCTTACAAAGGAGGGTTATGGAAAATCAATCAATGACTGACATGGGTGAGTAGGTGGGGAGGAGAACAGAAGTGCAAACAAATCAACCTAAAACAACAGTGCTCCAAAATCATTACCCTTTGTTTTTGGTGCATTTTGAGATAAACTGAAGAGAAATTGCATTTTATTGTTGACTTTTACTATTTGCTAGTGCCAAAGGGCAGAGAATAAACTGGGCTGGAGGATTATGTTCATGGTTGTTTTTTTTCAGTTTGGGGGAGTAGGCTAGAAGTGGAATAATCATCACAGGTTGGATAAAATATACTCATTTATTTTTTTCAGTATATTAGGGCTCACCATTGTATATGGAGTGGCAGAGGGTGTATACTTTCTTTCTCAGATTTAGTCTCAGATAAAAAGCTTTGCCGCAACTTGACGCAGTGGCAGAGCTGGTATCAGCAGCCCAGTGGCTTTCTTCCTACTTTGCAATGGAAAAAACCAAAGGGAATGTTCCCCTGACAATGTTGCAAATTAGGGGGAAATCCCCTGGGGTGCTGAGGGCAACTCTGTCGCCTCCTCAAGCTGGTAGCACAGTTTTTTTGCCAGGGAAAAAAACATAAAATGGTTGCAACTTGTCTGTGTCCCCAAAATATGGTTCCATGACTTTTCTTGGGGAGTGAACAGTAGTCTTGTGGTTAGCATACCTGCTAATTTGAGTTTAGCACTGGTTATGTACTGAGCTGAATCCTAGAACAATAGGATCCAGAATGCAGCAGTCTGATTGGTCCTGGAACAATAGGATCCAGAATGCAGCAGTCTGATTGGTCTGCAGGAGCCACCCAATCCAGCTCCAGGTGGAAGTGAATCAGCTACCTGATTGGCCTACAAAAGCAGCCAATCAGGCTCCTGGAGGAAGTGAATCCGCAACCTGATTCACCTACAGGAGTAGCGCGGAATTAGCCGATCACGTGGGGCCCATTGTGTAAATAATATATATATAGCAGACGTTTGGGGGAAACAGACCTTCCTATTCTTCTTTTGCTACTACAAGCTGAATAAAGAGCATGAAATTCACACTTGACTCCGAGTATATTTCAGCACTGCTCAGAGATTACACACACTTACAGATAAAAGATCCACCAGGTGATCTTGCTCTCATTCTAATAAATTTCCCCAGTTTTCGTATGCAAATCACTCTTCGTCTGCTCATATCCGATAGCATTCCTTAAAAATTAGCCTGGATCAGATTACAGAAAACTAACCTATGATAGCATAAAGGGGGGCTGTGCATACTGAGGTCATGGCTTAATTAAATACTGTCAGATTCTCATCATTTCCTAAACCGAGAAGAACATAAATGCATTTATGTATTCCAGGGACATGAAAAATGTGCCTTGTTGATACTTGACAAGATACAAGAACAGAGCCTTATTAATGCAAAAAATAATGCATTACAAACGTAAGTATAACCTAATGAAATTTTATTTTTTGTTGACACAAACTGGCATTTAGTGTTTTTAAAAGTCTACTTAATGTATATTTTTGCATTCTATAAATATGGCGTGCATGTTTGGGGTTTGTTTTGGGGATGTTTTTAAGCAGAGGATGGATGCTTTAGCTGAGATTCCTGCAATGCAGGGGTTGGACTAAATGACCCTTGGGTCCCTTCGAACTCTAAGATTCTATGATATGTACATGTTGAAATTGTCCAGAAAAGAATTTCTAGTATCCTATACTTTAAGCACGTGAGCGTGCTTTGCATAATATCCCGACAGACCTTTTGAAATGCATCAAGCCTACTTGAATCAAGATGTTATGTTTTCTAGACCTCTTCATATTGCTGCACAGAATGGCTTGAAGATGGTAGTTGAGGAGTTGCTAGCAAAAGGGGCATGTGTACGAGCAGTAGATGAAAATGGTAAGTGAAAACACTCATGAAGAATAACTATCCATCATTATTCAACACGTGTGTGTTTCTAAAATAAGACACCAGTAGGTTAGACAATGCTAATTGTAATAAGATGTTGCAGGTAGGTAGTAAGATGTTCAGTGTAACTTTGTTAAACAGTTATTTTTATCATCATCAAAGCACATTTTTCTTTAGCGTAGATAAAACACAATAGCTTATTTTCCTTTTTTGCTTCGTTTTGCCCTCACTGACAGCTACCAGTCATTCTTTAACGCAGTAAGAATTAGAATCTTCTAGTTGCACAAAAGGCATCAAAAAAATTTAACTTCTTTGACTGAAGAGTGCTGTGTTTTAAATGCATAATCAAAGCATGCTCAGGAGAGGCGGCGGGGGGGGGGGGGAATTCAGCAGTTTAACTGTTTCCTTATTCATTCTGAGATCATAACTGTCTCCAGTTCTGACCAAATGTGGTATGCAAAGAAAGTTACTGCCACCCTGTGGACGTAGATGCAGAAAATATTACGTGATTTTTAAGTATTCAAATAGCACTGCCATTCACTGAAAGCCTCTTTTGAGTTCCATCTCTCAAAAATATTATGTCGAACTGAATTCTGTACAACCAATCACTTTTTGCTTTGAACTTTTTGCACGGAAGCAAATTGCTGGGTGGATGGCGATCTGATACTGAAAACGCCTTGAGCAGGACCCAAAATGCGATGTGATAAACTCTCCACGCTCACAGTGGTTTTGGATATAGGTTTCTTATACAAAAGTCCTGCAGTGCTGCATGGCAAACCACTTTGAAGTTTGAGGGAAGTTTCGAGACCCTTTGGAGTATAGTGTAAGGGTTTTGGCATTAATAAAAATATTAAATGCTCTCTGGACATATGCAAGTATCTGAGCACACTTAAAGTCACTCTTTGTATCCCATCCTTGAACAGCTAGAGATGGCTAGTATTAATGATGTACCGGTAACTAAATGCAGGCCAAATAACAGAGTAATTTTGGGATTTAATCTCATTTTCATTCAATATTCATACAAATATTTTTGTAAATATTTTAAAAAATAACATATAATTTTCTTACACATTGAACCTGCATAATATTCACACAAGGACACTAATTCAGTTACAAATGGATATACACAGAATGAGATGGTATATAAAGAGGAAAATAAAGGGAATCAGTAAAGCAGGGGTCTTTTGTAGTAAAGCAAAAGGAGATTGTGGTTGAATGTTATCATGACTTATCGGAATCCATTTTTCAACAGACTTACCCATTCCCATGCTCATTTGGCAATCTTCTGTAATAATTTAGCTTAGATAATATTGTCATATTCCATACTTTCCTATAGCAGACCAAAATAAACAAAACACCTCCCCCCCCCCAAATTTGCCGCAGTGCACATCTGAGCAGCTGTAAGTAGGATAACAACCACTTCCAAGTCGGTGATATTGACTGGAGCCTTAAGATAACCTAAAAATATAACACTAGGTTCCTTTGGTAACAAATATCTTGTAATTTCCTTAATTAAGATCAGAAAGTGTTCCAAAAATGTGTATTTTAGAACATTCCCAAAAGATAACTAGGCCCGTGCCATCTTAGAGCACCAATAGTTGCCCTGTATGAATGGATAATTCTTGCTCAATCTATGGAGGGTCATGTACCATTGGTCCTGGGATTTTAAATTCATAGGCTTAATTTAAAAACCTTTATATGGTCTTGATGTGAGGGGGGGGGGGAGGACCACAGTCAGGCTCCCTAAAAACCTGTACGCCATTCTCGTCGTATAAATGATGCTTGCCCACAGCCCACCAAACATAACCGTGAACTGTAAGGGATGACATTTTGTGCTGGCAGAAAACTATCTCCATTACGTCACAGGGTTAAAAACTTGAAAGCTGAATTTTTATTTTTTTTAAAGAATTCATCAGCATATACCAAAGCCTGGTTCACAATGTATATAAGCAGTTTATTATTGTATCATTCCTACACTGTACAACACAATAATAATATGCTTGAGTACTAAGAGATCCAGCTCTTAGCACATTTTGCTTAAAATTACTCAGCTCTAGTTCAAATTAAGTATTTGGATTCTATGCACTGGCTTCCATGTATTTCACTTCAGTAGGGCCTATGATACATTTACTGTGTATTTCAATAAGTTTTGCAATCTTCCTTAATGAAAATACTGTTTGCTTAATGGCAGTATAGATAGTCTAGAATCAATCATCCATTCATTCCTCTCAAACGACTTACTTTTTGAAATTATTTGCCCATAAAAATAAATGCCTATATGATTCTAAAACAGTCAAATATCATTACGCAGTTGATTTGGAATGAAAGTCATTGTTCTCAGAATGAGAGTTACTCACATGATATTTGAGACTAAATACGTCTCGGTGTATTAAAGTTGTTTTCAATTTACATTGTCCTCGTGGAATGTCGGTTCACCTGTGTTTATTTCATTTCCGTGGAGGCTGTAAGTTGCCTGCTGTTTTCCTTTAAAAAAAAAACTTTTTTTTTAATTGCTTGTAATGAGATTAGCTTAAAACCTCTTTGTGAATTGTGTACGTTCCCAGCATGCCTAATTTTAAAGTGTAACACTGCCTTGCCTGCTGTGATTTGTGACTAAACATACATCTCCAGGCTATAAACCCATCTGGAGATGTATCTGAGGAATGCTCAGGTCTTTTCCTTAGTTCCCCAGTACTAACCATTGCTTTGTCTGCATTTGTGCCCAGGTCATACGCCAGCCCTGGCTTGCGCTCCTAACAAAGACGTGGCTGACTGCCTGGCACTCATTTTGGCTACCATGATGCCTTTTTCTCCTTCCAGTACAATGACGGCTCTCAACTTCGTTTCTTTTAAAAAAGACAATTTGAGCAGGACTCACCTCTGCAATAGCTCAAATACGAGCAGCGCCATTGACTCCTATAGCAAACCCTTAAGTAACGATGTAGGGGCAGAAAATGGATACAATGAAAATGATTCTGATTCGGAAACATTTTGACTTCGGCATTCAATGCCCTTTTCCTCAGTTGCATTTGGATCTAAGTTGGTATTTTCCTTAAAAAAAAAAAAAGAATAAAAAAGGACAATGAATCCCAGAATTACAGTTGACCTTCACTTTTGACTGGAATGAGTACAGTTAGGCAACGAAAGGCTTACCGTTGCCGTTAAACAGAGCCTTTAAGAAAACTGGTTTTTATTGAAATGCATTCATGTTAATGTTCTGCTACTTCCAGCTGTCATGCTTTCCATAGGTCCTCGTGACTCCTGTGGAATTCTCTACCTCCTATTGTATGCAGAAAGCAAAAGCTGCCCTATTCATTTTGACAGCACAAGTAAACAGGGGAACTGTTGTGTACATATCACGGTGTTAGCTAGGGTATACTGCTAATATGAAGACATTTTTTTCCAGTGCAGTATTTGTAGATCATGGGAAGAAACTCTCCATCTCTCTTCACTTTTATTACCTATAGTTATCTAGTCTTCGTTTTTAGATATCTTTGTTATACAAACCAAAGATAAAGCCACAGGTTGTTGTTTTTTCTGTTTCGTTTCTTTGTTGTTTGCAAGCACTGCAATGCCAGTATCACCACTTTCTACGGAAATTAAAACTTCTAAATTCTACATGAGATGTATTAAGCACTTAAGTACACAAAAGGCACTTTTAAAAGACATTAGCCACAATTTTTCATTTGCAATTTGAAAGTTTTAGGACCAAATCTTGCTTGCCTCAGTCATCGCACATATCCACCTGCAGCAAAGAGATTATTGGTAAAGCAGATATTATTTGCCTTCCTTTTTCATTATTTGGCACAGTCTTGCTTGGCTATTTGCACTTCGCAGTTAAGAATCCCTGGAAATGTGTTGCCTGTGCTGTCAAGGCAATGATATGTTTGAGAAAAATCAGCTATACATTGATAATGCACCTAAATGTTTGTTGTTTGCCAAAATGAATTATTCCCCCCCCCTTTACTTTAGTGTTTATAAGTTGTATTTTTTTTATCTTGAGCATTTTCTGGTTTTAAAATTCTGGGCTACATCAGGTTGCTGTTGTCTCTAATTACTATTACTGTGCTTAAGCTATACACAGCAGATAAAACCAAAACAGGTGAAGTATAAAAAAAGCCAATCAATCATCAGGAACTACATAAGGCAATTGCAATATATTAAAAAGGCCTGCTGACATCAGCTTTCTTATTAAACATCTGCATTATGAATATCTACTCCTTCTGCCAAAGCTTCTAGGTCAAATGGACCCTGTTCCTCGCCTGAGAAAGATGTACGGAAAGAAGACTGAGACTCTTAAAATACAAAGAACTAACCAGCTATACCACGAGGACCAAAAGGCTTCAGTATCTTAAATGGGAAGATGTATTATTTTTTTAATAATGCAAGTGAAAATTCAAATAACTTTTCTAATCACACGTGCACACAAAAGTCTTTTATGTAATTAAAGAGTCTTCTTGGCTGTATTGTACACTTTAAGACACAAATTTCTAGTAGACATTTTGACATTTGTAACTGATGGATGATGTGTTGATCACAGTTTATTTTTCCAGACTAGAAAATGTTCATACTTTTAATGTTAAATGTGTTTATATTTATTTGAAATGAAACAAGTGCCCAGAAAAAAAGACCATGGTTTGTTACTTTTTAAAGTTTTTATTATGTCTTATTAGCTATACATTTAGGCAAGCCTAGCTACTGAGGTTTTGTTTTGTTTTGTTTTGTTTTTTTGTTCTTGTATAGCAAGCTGGGTGAAATGTGAAAGCAAAGCTCTGTTCGTGCCCAGTATGGCATGGGGAATGGAGGTGTATATTGCATGATTCAATAAAATTGGATGCCAGAGTAGAGGGGTCTGCATTTTAAAAAGTCTGTAGTATATTTGTTCTCCCTGTGAGGAAATGGTGTTCCACATCTCATAGCAAAATGAAGACTAAAGAACCAGGAGGGAACTGCCTTTCTTCATGAAAACAAGTTATATTTTGGATCTGGGGTAGAAAACCTCAGGCCCAGGGACTATATGTGGCCTTCCAACCATCTCCATCTTGCCCTTGAGATAAACCCCAGGCTACACCTTATCATCCCTTCTCCCTGGGCCACACCATTCGCTGGCCCTATTTGCACGCTTCCTATGTTTAGAATCGTAAGCTACCATTAAAAGGTAATATTTGCATTCCTGGCTCCTCCCACTTTTGCCTCTGGCCTTGTTCACTGCAGGTATATGACCCTTGGGAAGTTGCCCAGAGGGGAATGTGACCTTTGGTCTGGAAGAGGTCCCCCATCGTTGCTTCAGATCAGGGTTTCCCAAACTTGGGTTTCTAGCTGTTTTTGGACTACAACTCCCATCATCCCCAGCTAGCAGCCAGCCTCTCACTTTCTACCACCTCCTTTCCTTTCACCCATTCCTGCCTTTCCTCATCTTCTCTTCCTGCATGCCCTATTCCTTCAGAAGCTGGAGGGTTTCATGCTACGTGTGCAGAGCATGAAAAATGGGTGTTGAGTGACTAGGACTAAGGGGGACAAGTTTCCCTCTCCTTAGTCCTTGTCCTGGTTTTGAGCTGCCTTCCTTTTATCTTCTCCCTAGGCTCCTGCCTAAGAACTCCTGCCTGTCTTTCCTTCTCCTGGCTTCTTCGGGAGTCTTACCTGTTTCTTCAGCCCACATTCCTAGAAGTGCAGTTAGCTGAAGATCCTTGTTAGCTGGAAAAAGAAAAAAGAGACTTCCTTTCTCTAGGATCAGATGGTACTGAGGGCCACAGCACCCAGAACATTCTGTATGGTGCCACGGGTCACTTATGACCGCAGGTTCCCCATCCTAATACGTACTTCTGCAGTAGGAAATGTAGTGTGAGAACTCACCCCCCGTTACAGGCCTGGTCCCCATTAACATCCAAAGAAAACTCACACAGACTACAGGATGATTCATAACATGCCCTGTTAGGCTCGACAAGGAATAATCTACCTGCACGTTCACAGGGTGACCAAGTAGTCAGCAATTAGAGTTCCTGCTTTTATGGAACACAACAACCGCAAGCTTGCTTTGAGCGGAACAGTTCTGGTAGATGCGTGTTACTACCGGGAGGTTGTGCCGAGAGGGAACAGGCTAATGTGAGGCTCTAAGAATTTCTGTCTACACTGACCATGCATGTTAGTCTGTTTTGTCTAGAAGGACTTGAGAGTGTACTACATCAGATCAGAGCCATTGTGGTGTAGTGGTTAAGAGCGGTAGACTGGTAATCTGGGGAACCGGGTTCGCGTCTCCGCTCCTCCACATGCAGCTGCTGGGTGACCTTGGACTAGTCACACTTCTTTGAAGTCTCTCAGCCCCACTCACCTCACAGAGTGTTTGTTGTGGGGGAGGAAGGGAAAGGAGAATGTTAGCCGCTTTGAGACTCCTTCAGGTAGTGAAAAGCGGGATATTAAATCCAAACTTCTTCTTCTTCTTCTTCTTCTTCTTCTTCTTCTTCTTCTTCTTCTTCTTCTTCTTCTTCTTCTTCTTCTTCTTCTGTAACAGGCATGGCGAAACGCTTGGAGATTTGGAGATTTTGCCACAATTGGGTGGTAAAGAAATTTTGTTAAGGAAATAAAATAAAGGAACATCATATAGACTGGGAGGCCACTGATTACCTACTAACAATATTCCATAAGTCATGTCTGAAAATCCCTTTTTAATGAGTGGTAAGAATGTTTACTGCTCAGAGCCATAGGCCTCAATACACACAGAAATACAAAGTAGATATAAAAATGCACATCAGTCTAACATCAAACTTATTTCATCAAACAACACACATAAAAAGAACAAATAAAATAAAATAAGGCTTCCCCTCCAGAACAAAAGGGACACTGGGCCTCCCTGTAAATTAGTGTATAGGTACTAGAACAATCTTACTCCTCTTAGAAATTACCTAATTACAATATGCAGTGTCAGGGTAGGGTCTGAGAAGAACAGAAATATAATTTAGTGCCAGTGAAAGCTAAACAATCATAGTAATCCAATGTACTGTATTTTGCCCAGCTATTATGGATCAGATCGGTGGTGATTGTAAAATGGAACATTTCCAACCCTTTAAAACTGAAATGCAAAAACCTCTTCTTTAAAGATTCATGTTTCCTTCTTTCTTTCTGTGTCAGCCGCACTGGGAAAACTGAGCATCTAAATCATGAGTTTTCCCTCTCAGTACTGTAACTTTTTATAACCGAAAAAGACATTCTAGAATATTGCTGAACGGCAATAACTGATACTTGGAGCACTTAAAATGAGAGGTGTCTGTAGAAGTGAGCAGAAACCCCACAACTGCTTCTTATTATTTCAAGGCTGATCATTTGTTTAAAGAGCAGGGAGGTGCTATTGCTTTACAGCAGATACAATACTCTTATTTATTTCTTCTTTAGAGCATCAAGGTGTGAAATCCAACTTTGTGTGAGCAGACTTCTCCTCCTCCTCCCATGTGCCCTCCAGATCTGCTGTAGAGGATGTCCCAATCCTCTGGAACAGATCCTAAGGCTGTGCAGCGGGAACAGAGGAAGAAGAAGCCCCCCTTACACAAACAGAAGTCTGGAAGCACTAGATGCCATCCCATTGTTTACTGACAGCAGCTGCAAGTACTTACAGAAGGCTTCCTCAACCTCAGCCCTCCAGATGTTTTGAGACTACAATTCCCATCATCCTTGACCACTGGTCCTGCTAGCTAGGGATCATGGGAGTTGTAGGCCAAAAACATCTGGAGGACCGAGTTTGAAGAAGCCTGACTTACAGGATTGCCTTTTTGAAGTACTTACAGGATTGCCTTTTCGGCTGCAACCCTCTGCATCCATACATGGAAGTAAGCCTCACCGAACCAAGTGGACCTTGCTTCTAAGTTCATGCGTTTAGGTCTTGGCTGCATATTAGGAACCTAAGAAGCTGCCTTATATCTAGCTCAGCAATGTTCTCTGGGGTTTCGTCTTCTGCAGCTCTGCATGGGACTAATCTACACTGGTCAATTTAAAACATTATAGATGCGTTATAAGCATGTGACACCAGAGGGTTCTGTAGAGCAATGTAAAACCATCCATGTAAAATTCCATTGAGAGCTACATAACGTTTCTTTTTTTACCGTTTTTACAATCAGTATAGATCCAGCCTTGGAGATCCCAGTAGGCTATTGTTCTACCCCAGATGCCTTTCTCCCCTACCACTAATTCCAAGCCTATTGGAAAGACAATGTTTTAAATTAGACCCAATATTTTTGATAGTGTATCATTAAAGTGTAAAAGAACAGTGCAATCCACAGCCATTAAAAAAATAAAATACGCGAGATACTGGCAATCAACTTCAGTGCAATGCGGATTACACTCTAACTATTCTCTAATCTAAATGGCAATACTGTTTTGTAGCAGACAAGGTACTGTATTTAAACTATAGGTAAGATCAGGTTTGATCTGTTTTTTTATTTGTTAAATCTATCGGAGGCTAAGCGCTCTGTCTGTTCCATTGAAATTGGTGGGACTTACTTTCAAGTAAATGTGTTTATGACTGAGAAGCATGGACTCGACTGTGAGTAGTAATGCATGCCCACATTTCTGTGTTGACAACTAGTATTTAATTCTTATGAAACTTCAACTGCAGGGTTATAATGCATGGCACTTACCGCTTGCTGGTCTCTATTGTTTCAATTGTAAGATGAACTAGCTCAGGGTTTGGTTTGGTTTTTATCACTACTAAAAGGGCACCACATGATGTTTTGGTACTTTTCCGCAGCAAACATCTGCTGTACTTAACTATGAATCAAATGCTTAAACTCAATTTATTGTCTACTCTTGTTCAGAAACTTGACAATGTGTTTGGGTTTTTATCATCTAAGAAACTTTTTAGAGTGCCTTTTTATATTTGTGTATGCTGGTATGTTTTGTGACTTGTCTTTCATTTGAGTGATACTGAAGCAATATAATACATGTACATTTTCATTTCAAACCTTTCTTTGAATGTTTCTTTTTTAAATCTTGTGTTAACATGGAAATTGATATGCTAAATTTGTATAGGAATTGTGCATAACTTTCTGCAGTGCTGCAAACACTTTCTTATTACACAAAGCAAACCTTAGGTCAGTGTTACTGGGAAGGGTGTTTTAAAATGGTGACAATCTTGAGTGTGTATAAAATACAATTATACATGGTTGTAATGCAGTGATATAAATATTTAAAAAGCCAATATCTAATGTTTTTGTAGTTTTGTCTTCATATTCTATGCTTTTAGCATGTGCAATATATCTTTACAAACCATGGTGATATGAATCTGGTGCCAGTGTTACATTTTGTAAGAACTGTTTGTAATAAACAATATGAAATATTGTTGAATGGTTTCAGTGTGTTTGTTGCTGGTTATTTTTTTTAAATCTAAACTGAACTTCAGTGACATAACTATGTAATTAAATGACATGGTTGCACAAAATCATAGCTGTCAATTTTTCCCTTTTTAAAGGGAAATTCCCTTATTCCGAATAGGATTCCTTGCAAGAAAAGGGAAAAGTTGACAGCTATGCACAAAATGGGTACAAGAGAACAACTGAATGCTGTGTTAGTTAAAACAAAATAAAATAAAAAATTCCTTCCAGTAGCACCTTAGAGACCAACTACGTTTGTTCTTGGTATGAGCTTCCGTGTGCATGCACACTTCTTCAGATACCTGGAAGGAATTTTTTATTTTATTTTGTTTTGACTATGGCAGACCAACACGGCTACCTACCTGTAACTGGAGCTGTGTTAGTTGTAACTGAGTAGCTTGACTGCAAATGAACACTGAAATGCCTTCAGATGGATATTTTTTTACAAATAAATGGTACGAGTATTGTGGCAAAGCTTGAGTCCATTTGTTAGTACTGCATATTTTCAGGTTTCTATAAACATGCACACATAAAATTAAGCAAGAAAATGCTGATCCAATCCCATGATGAAAGACTGCTAGACAATAAATAAAAAATGAGTATTATATAAGCACAATAGAAAAGTGTAAAAACATAATTAAAAAGCATGAACTATCATTATGATAAACTCATCAGTGTTATATGGAATTAATAATGATTAATAATTAAAGCACTTCTAAATTATGATAAAATACATACCCTCCACAATAAAACAGCAATCTGAAAACTTTCAAAATCTACCAAGGCATTTAATTTAAAATCCAAAACATATACAGTAGAAGAAGAACTGTCCTTATGTGCTGAGCTGAAGGGGACCAAATGAAGAAGTTTTCATGGTCTACAGAATGTCCTGTTCCTCATAATCACTGATTTAACCTTGGATGGAAGTGGGATGCAGAACAGAGTGTCTCCTGAAAATCTTAATGCATTGGCAGAATCGTGTAAAAGCAGGCAAATAAGTATGTTAGACTGAAAATGTTTAGGGCTGTGGGATGTGATACATAAGTGGCAGTCAAGTACTACATTCCTTGTTTTCCTAGAGTGGACAGGCGGGGAATGTTTGGTCCAGCCAGTCAAAAACTTCCTGTTTCCTCCTGACTAGAACATACTTCCTTTTGCATGTGAATAGAGGTGGGCGTGACCTTACCTGTCCAGGGAACAAAAGGGAGGGACAGGGCACACAGCCCCTTCTCTCTCTCTGACTTCCTCCGTCGTTGGAGCAGCAGCTTTTAGCTAGAATTGCTCTGTTGGCTGTCAGACAACAGAGGACACTGGGATTATCTCCATATGGGATAGATCCACATGTATATACTTTGTAACTAAGTCTGCCTTCAGGGATCCAACTGTGAACTGATGCATGTGAGTAAACGTCTTTTATATACTTTACACAAGATTGTGGCATGTTTTAAGAGAGATATAAGGGAATTTACCAGGAACCTAACAGTGAGAGGCTTACAGAAGCCTGCAACCCACTATCCGCTGTGCATTTAAAAGGGGAATGTGAAACTCTGCTAAGTTATAGAACTTGCTAGTGCAAGTTACAGGTAGGTAGCCATGTTGGTCTGCCATAGTCGGAACAACATAAAAAATACCTTCCAGTCGCACCTTAGACTTGCTAGTGCAAGTTTGTAAGAATATTAATAAACAATATATCCTCTCCTGCCTCCCTGAACATTCCCACAAGGGCATTGGTTATTTGGCCCAAAACCAAATAAGAGAGACAGTGACGAATGAACAGTATTGGAGTAACAAGTAGGATATGCAACTGGGTTGTTTGGGGAGTTATCCCTCTTAAGGTTTTTTTGTATTTCTGTTTCTAGCACATTGCTTAGACACAAAGCAGGTGTTACAGCAGCTGGATCTACCTTTTCAAGGAGAAAGGAGAAACTTCTTTGCTACAATGTGATCTTTCCCATTAACCTCTGTGCTGACAAGCTTCCTTTGGGTTGTATTTAACTAGGTCATACTCAAGAGTAGACCCATTGAAATCAGTAGACACGACTAAGACAGTCCCACTAGTGTGGGAATCGGTGTACACACAACTAGGGTTGGCGTATTTTTTTTATATAAAAAACCCTCCAAAGTTGTTTTTATGAAAATGCCAAAAAACGGTTTGCTTTCCTAAGATCCAGGACAAACCACCACCTTTTAGAAATCCCCCCCCCCACGAGGCATCACTTCCACCTTTGAAACTCCAGTAATGTATGTCAGCTCTACATTAGCCACAATCCATATCTATCCTGCTGTTTCTTACAGAATACTTGCCTTTTGATGCCTTTCTCCCCAAACCATCTTCAATCCAAATTGAGAAAAAGAATGACCTGTGTTTAATGACCTGTGTACACTCCCTTTGTCATTAATTTCAGTGTGTTTATTCTCGAGTATGACCCAGCTGAATACAACCCTTTTAATATATATAGCTTTTAGACTAGAATTGGTGAATAAATTCCTTTGTTTTCTCATTAACTCTCTTGGGGGCCCCCAAAAAAATTAAAGGGAAAAAACTGGATGTACATTTCCAAAATTAAATTAAATTAAACCTACATACAGCAACAGTGTTTTGTGTTGTGTAGCCTCCTATGATGTAAGTAATGGGCCCTACCAGCTAGCCTGCTCCCTAAAATATCACTGGTTTGCTATTATTATTTCATGTTGGTAGCAAGTTTCTAGAGACTAGATTATGAGTCTTTGTAAATTGTGTTTCTAAAAGAACTTTTGTTACTGCCAAATGCCAAAGTGTCTGCATGATTGTTTGTTATGAATGAAAAATCATTTTAAGTTAGAGCTTAATAATTATTTCACTATTAATATACTTCTTCTTAATTGTATTCAACAATTGTATTCTTAATTGTTCAACAATTCAAATTCAAATTTTATTGCGGCTATAAGCCCATAAAAACATAAAATATGTAATATATGACATAAAGTTACAGCAAACCATAGACCCTGGAGTCATAGGGAAACAAACCACAGCACAAATACAAGTTTTAAAATTGCAACCAGGGAGCAGAAAACAAAAAAATTAGAAGTCGTGTAGTTGGCCACAGCGCCTTTTTTGAGATATGACAGAGTTTAGAAACCTTGCCACCTGCAAGGATGTTCAACAATTACTTTGGAAAAAGTCGTATTTTGTTATGTGCAAATGGCTTTAGATACCTATTAGGTCCATAAACTACCATATAGCATATATTCAACACACACAAAAAAAGCGACAATTTGTTGTTGACAAAGGGCAGCTGGACATATAAAGGGCCTCATCACCTTCAGTATCTTAGGGCCTCATCAAACCTAAATCCGGCCCTGCGGGATATATAAGCGCAGCCCCTTTAAACGCCGACCCTGCCAAGAAGCTATCATTCCTCCCCCCGCCCTCCCGCTCCCACTACCCCTCCGGGAATCCCAACATGGCTCCTAAGCCGGCACCTGGCCCTCTTCCGACCTTCCAAACATGGCGACGGGCCCACCCCACCCCACCCCGCCTTCCCCTTCACGCTTCCAAGCCGGCCCCGCCCCTGGCCCCGCCCCTCCGCCAAAAGGAGCTTTGCCCCGCCCCCACGCGGGGCGTCTGTGTAGCCCAGTGAGGCGAACCGCGGGGAAGGAAGAAGAGGGAGACCCGGCGAGTGGAGACGCGGCGGCGGCGGGCGGCATGTGGCTGGGGGCGGGCAAGGTCCCCGGAGCCGCGGCGGTCTTCTACGGGGCTCTGGCGGGGCTCGTCCTGCTGGGCGTCCGGGACGTGCTCTTCCAGTACGAGGAGAACCGGTGCAGCATGACCTACATGTTCGAGTACCCCGAGTATTTGGTGAGGGGCCGGTCGGGGTGGGGGGAAGAGGGGGCGGCGGTGCCGGTTAGCGGGGTTGAGGAGGGGGGGAGTCGCTTTCTCCTCAGAAAGGGCGGCCGGTGCTTCGCCAGGTACAAGACCCTGGAGGGTTTCAGGGCAGGGGGGGCGGAGGCAGGACCTCCCTTGACGCCTTTCACCCCCTGCTTCCATAATAATAATTAATAATAATAATGATTAATAACAATAAATTTTATTATTTATACCCCGCCCATCTGGGTGGGTTTCCCCAGCCACTCTGGGGCGGAGAACTGGGCAAAAGAACGATCTGACTTTTTAGAAGGCAGCCCCCCTGTGCCGGGAGCTTTTTAATGTTTGATGTTTTATTATGTTCGCATATGTATTGTAAGCCAGCCCAGAGTGAGCTGGATAACAACAACAACAACAGTAAAATTTGTAAGCATGCAATTCCCTCTCTTTTCGTGTGATAGAAGTACTAAGATGCCACTGTCTGTATACCAAACTTCCTGCATTTAGGGGGCACACCTTATTATTATGATTTTGACAAGCACTAAGATGTCACTGTCTGTATATCAACTTTTCCCATTTTTGTGTGTGCCTTTCCTGTTATTATTATTATTATTATTATTAGCACCAAGTTCCCACTGTCTGTACATCAACCTTTTCCCAATTTTTGGCGTCCCTTTCCTATTATTATTTTTATTATTTTGTTAGTAGTAGTAGTAGTACTAAGATGCCACAGTCTGTATACCAACCTTCCTGCATTGGGGGGGGCACACCTTATTATGATTTTGAGAAGCACTAAGATGCCACTGTCTGTACATAATTTTTTTCCCCATTTTTTGGCTTCCCTTTCCTGTTGTTGTTATTATTATTGTGAGAAGCCCTAAGACTCCACTGTCTATACATCAACCTTTTTTAAACTTTTGGCACGCCTTTCCTATTATTATTATTATTATTATTATTATTATGATAAGTACTAAGATGCCACTGTCTGTATATCAGCCTTCTTGCATTTTGGTGCAAGGAACATGAATCTTAACATCGAGGGGAACTGTGAACAGGGGTGTGTGTGTGTGTGTGTGTGTGTGTCAATCTGAAGTTATTGTATGGTTTATCTCTGCAGATCATAGCATAAGTATAAAGGTGGACCTAACTGAAATATGACAGGGGACCCTTCTTGATGAGCTCTGGTGACCTTGGTACAAGTCTGGTTCCAGCCTCATGTCCTGAAAAGCATTCAGGCATATCCTGAGTTCCTCACATCTTGCATAAAGGTCAACACATGCAGATTTAGTTACCAAGTACGGTCTACAAGATAATTTGAAGGCAGAGGGCAGGCAAAAGATAGCCAGTTTAAGTCACAGCCCACCAGGGTGATTTTCATTCAATTCCATTATTATTTCTATTTGAGATTCCTACATTGCAGGGGGTTGGACTAGATGACCCTTGGGATTCCTTCCAATTCTACAGTTCTCTGATTCTTATCATGAGAAGTACTATGATGCATATATTAACCTTCTTGCATTTTTGTGGCACGCCTTCCTTTTTATTTATATTTATTTATATTTACTTCAAATATATCCTCTCCTTGATTTGGTATGGTCTCAGTTGCCACAATCCCAGACATGGCTGTTCAGAAGTGGGCTCCATTGATTTCAATGGGGACTTCCTCTAGGATGCATGTGTTGGATCGCAGCCCGAAACACACGTTCAGGTTGGAGTCCTAAACATGCTTGCGAGTCTTGATTCCGGGGTGCTAAATCCGCCAAGATTTTCCTCCTCTTCTTCATCTTCATAATCTTTTATTAAAGCTTTTTCATCATACAACAATATAAAGGAAACTAATCTAAAATGGAAACAAAAACCAAGAAAGAAAGAGAAAACAGTCCACTTTCAAAGGTAGCTGTTAACCAGTGTCACATACAGAAAGTGGTGGACCCTCCCAGTCTCTCACCCTGGGAGATCTTCCCTTCCTTGTGTCTCACTCAGGGTCTTTCCACCAACCATCCACCACATTCATGGGCGTGTCAGGGATTTTCTTCAAGGGGTGTTTTGAATTGCGCTGCAAGGCTGCATCCCTGAAAACTCTTGCTTGTGAGTTTCATTGAACTCAGTGGTGCTTCAAAGTAAACATAAATGGGGCCTTCTCATTTTGCACACAAGTGTGTATCCATCTACTCTGTTTGGAGTGTAGTTTGGATGGTTGTTGGGTTTTTTTTTTAACCAAAATTCACCTGTGTAACCTGTTCCAAGGTTGTTCAATTCAACACATGGAGTTGTCTCCAACAAATTGCTTCTCTCTGTGAAAAGACAGTAGGCTCCACCTGCCACAGTTCCCAGACAACATGTCTCCACGATTTTATTGAACCCTGCCATCTCTCCAACCAGAAACTGAATGCTGCATTTACCACTTTGTAGCTTCCTTGATTACGAGGGCGCAGGATACTTAAAGGTAATGAATGTTGCTAAAAGCATATTCTTTGCTCCCAGAGTGTACTCCAGCATTCTGTTTCTGGTACAACAGGCTTTTCCGGTGTTGGCATCGCTCAAAACGATCCCCTTTTTTCACACCCAGTTGCATCCTGAGATCTGCTATTGATGGTTAGTGCTGTACGGCATTGCTATTTAACAACTACATGAAGCCACTTAGGAAATTTGAAGCACAGTGTTGTCTGTACACTAATGACACACAACTCTGCTTCTCTGCGATATCTGAATCAGGAGGTGCTGTACAGTTCCTGAACCCAGCGTCTGGACCCATAATGGACTGAATGAGAGCCAACTAACTGAAACTGAACCATAGCGCCCCCCCCCTGTGAGTGAGTGGATTCCAGGTTTGGGAAATTGGTTGTACTTTCTCTGAAGTAACGGGTGCACTGCTTGAAGGGTGCTCCTTGATCCAGCATTGTCACTGTAGACTCAGGTTTCTTGAAGTGCCTTTTACCAGCTTGGGCTGATAGGCCATTTTATGAGTGTTACTGGACAGAGTACATACATCGGTAAACTAGACCTGATTATTATAATATGTGGGGCTGCACTTGAATTTGGTGCAGAAGACGCAGCTCGCACAAATCGCTGCTGGGTTTTTCTCTGCGGCAGCTTCTTGACAAAGCGTGACAACGTCTGTTGTGCCCCCTGGCATTCTCTTTCATTTAGAATTGAAGCAGCCCCAATATGGTTAGGTTTTCAATGTTTGTTGAAGACTTCTTTCAGGCCCCACACCCATATAGTCTTGCTTCCTGTTCTCACAGCAGCCAAACTGATGCCTCTGGGAAGTCTGTAAACAGAAGCTAAGTGTAACAGCACTCTCCCCACTTGGGATTCCCAGCAACTTGATATACAGAGTTATATTGCCTCTGACAGTGAAGGTAGAACGTAGCTGCCAGGCTGGTAGCCGTTGTATAATGTAGAGTGGTCTATAAACTATGATACAAAGCCATGATAAAATATTGTGCCAGTTTGCACACAGCGATAAACTACAGTTAATGGCTTATCAGCTGTGTGCTAAGTGCTATCTCCTTGATTGCTTGTTGACTTCCTCATTGCGTTTTGTTGGGGAGAAGCAAACTGATTCCGGTTCAAATATCTTGTTGCTTGCTCCAGCAGAGGAGCAAATCACAAGCCATCAGGCATCCTGAGTTAGCGTGCTGTTCTGTCGCAAAAAATCCTGACTTACCGTTATGTGGAAACAAGACCATCGTTCATTAATATCTAGGTCAGCCCATCTCTCCCAGTCTCTCTTTCTGCTGGCCTTTCCCCCTTCTGTCTTCAGAAAATGGCTGTGGTGCTAGCAATCTGACCTGTTGTAGGTAAGATCATGCTCCCATTTGTGGACCAAGATCTACCCAATGGAGACAGTTGCTGCAGAGGATAGTACTCCTGAACCTTGAAAAGAGACAATTTTGCAGCTGGTTATTGCATAACATGGCAAGCACAAGAAAAGCTGAACCTGCCAACATTTTCTCCTAGACAGCAATCTCCTATTAATTGGGTCATATTAGGCACAAGAGGTCACCCATTTTACTTATATTTCAGCCGCCAGTTTATTCTGGAGTGCTGATTGTTTCTCAGATGTGTTAGGTTTCCATTCTGTCTGCTTACATACCTCTGTTTCAATAAGGATTCGGGGACAGGGAACCAGCTTCAGCATAGAGTAGGGAGAACCATGAGAATTTTAATAGGCTTGAGAAAGGACTCCCACACAGTTATCTGCACCTGACATGGGTTGCAATTTGGGTGTTGAAATCTGTTTTTTTCCTCAGGATATTCAGTGCAATAATAGCTATGTTTCATGTGCAATGGGTGTGGGAGTGCCAACTAAATACAGTATTTGCTGCATGTTGGAAATGGAGGGGAGCAGGGACTGGTTATCTGATGGTTTAAGCGTATTGGTCTTTATCTCTGCATTCCTAAAACCAGAGTTATTTCAGCTCTAGCAGAATGTAGATTATCCAATTCATATTCAGTGTGTTGCAACCTTCAATGTAGATCCAAAGAGCAGGGTGCTGCAAATTGTCTTAAAATAAATTTAATAATTTTCTCCAAATTTTCCTCTTGCGAAATTCTAATTCATTTCTTATGAGAAGCTTATGCTATAAAACCTTACCTCAAATATAGTCCTTACATTCTTCCCATTCAATACTCTTGGTGTTCAACACTAATTTGTGTTTTAAAGCAACCATAATTCAAAAGTAACATTTTATCAGTTTGACATCCTGTAAAATATTGTAAAAAAGGATACGAAACCAAAAAACAATGCAACCTAAAACAGTGTTGGTCTACTTATGTGGGGGGGGGGGGTAGGTGGGTAAAATCATGTTCTGTCCCATGTAATGCATGCCAAACACCAACCAATCCAAATTCAGCTATACATCCCTTCAATAATCCTATCTAAAACTGGATCTAATTAACACAATTTAGGGCCATAATATACCGTATTTTTCGCTCCATAAGACGCACCTTTTTCCTCCTAAAAAGTAAGGGGAAATACCTGTGCATCTTATGGAGCGAATGGTGGTCCCTGGAGCTGAATTGCCCAGGGGCCAAAAGCAGATTGTGCTTTTTATTTTACAAAGAGAAAAGGGAGTGTTGAAAGGACCCTGCTCAGCAGCTGATCAGCAAGAGATCGGGAGAGAGATAAGAGTCCCAGCTCCCTTTCAGCCCCGCCCTCCTTTGTTAAATGTGCTGCAGAGGGAGGTTGTTTGTTTCCCCAGGACATGTGACTGGCTGATTAGATTATCTGTCTGCAAACAGTAGAAATGGCTCCCTTTCCTTAAGATTTTTTCAGAAATGTGAGTTAAACCCCATAAAAATGGGGCTTTTCCTCTTTGCTTTTCCCCCTTTGCAAAAGGAGCTTTGCTTTCCCCCCTTTGCAAAAAAAGCTGCAAAACCTTTAGCTGATCCTCAAAAAAAACCAAAAACAAAACAAAACAGGGCTTTCCCTTTTGCAAAAAAGCTGCAAAACCTTTAGCTGATCCTAAAAAAGGGCCTTTTGCCTTTGCAAAAACAGCTGCAAAACTTTTAGCTGATCCTAAAAAAAACAACCAGGGCTTTCCCCTTTGCAAAAAAAGCTGCAAAACCTTTAGCTGATCCTAAAAAAAACCCCCCAAAAACCCACAGGGCTTTCCCCTTTGCAAAAAAGCTGCAAAACCTTTAGCTGATCCTTTAAAAAAAGGCCTTTTGCCTTTGCAAAAACAGCTGCAAAACTTTTAGCTGATCCTCAAAAAAAAAAAACCAACAAAACCAGGGCTTTTAGAGGAGGAAAACCAGAAAAATATTTTTTTTTCTTGTTTCCTCCTCTAAAAATGAGGTGCGCCCTATGGTCCGGTGCGTCCTATGGAGCGAAAAATACGGTATATCTACTGATATACCCCAAACTTTCAAGACATCTATTAGGTAGGGCCTCAGCTAAAAACAACAGCCACCCCCCATATAAGTCATACTTCTCCCCCCCCTATATTTGTAGGCACCCATAATGATGTGTAAACTGGCTCTATGATATGTAAAGATTCTTAACACTTTTCTGAAATCAGGAATATTTTCTTTTGTTTTATGCCTCTGTACCTGGCTACTTATTGCACATCCCAGAAAAGCATGGTTTGTTGTTGTTGTTGTTGTTTTAAAAAAAACACATTGGTCTATCGGCTGTTCTCCATTTTATATGATTATGATTTAGCAGGTTATTTAATCAGTCTAATCTTGTGGCATGAAATAAATGTTAAACTTTGCTCATAATCTTAAAACTGGGACCTCCCCCCTGTTTTGTAGTGCTTTGAAAGTATAAAGCTTATCTCATGTCAAAGGTATAACTGTAAAGGCTAATTGCTGGAGAGCTTATCTTCATTAAAGAAAACCATTCAGGTGATTAGGCTGTACAAAAATACACAATGCTACAAAAGGGGAATACTACTGATATCTCAAAAGATGAAGTGTCTTAATTTCATTTGCATCAGAACAATTGTAAATTGAATCTGACAATCCTTAACATTCAGTACAGTATCTTTTAAGCAAATCTGACCATACTCAAATAAAAAGTCATAGTAATGGATTGAAATTTCTTATTTTGCATTAATTGGTAAATTATCATTAGTATTCATATAGATAGTGCTCAAGTTTCATAACTTGCTAATCCTTAACTGCTTCGTAAAGCATAAACCACTTTGTATCTTGCTAATTGCTTTATAAGGCAAATATTCTCCGTACAAGGCCAGAGTCTGGAAGACAATTGTGTGACCTTAGACAAGGCACTGAGTTGATGGCTGAGCTGGGATTCCAGTGCATAGCTTATGCTTAAACCATTGATTCACAAAGTAAACCCCCTTGGGAGGCATGGGGCAGTGGTCCCTTTCTTCCTTCCTAGCCAAGATCTGAGTTGATTGTATCTCACTTGCCAATAGACTCTCAGTGATCCACATTGGATTTGTTGGGGTGGCTGTGTTCTTACTGCCTTATCTCAACTCGTTTTGGGAAGAAAAAGAGCTGCTTTTCATAGCTAGTTTAGGATGAGGCCAGAATGATCCTGTACAGCTTTCTGTTAATGCTCTGCAGGGCATCACATGCAGCAGCAGGCTGCATTCTGTATTCTGGGGAGCAACCCCCAGAAAATAGCAGAATTGTAGGTGAGGAACAAGTGCAAAAGAGTTGAGAAACCTTTCCAAACTAAACCACCCCTGCTTATACTTTCATGGCTTCTGAAAAGTGATTCATTTGGTGGAGAATTTGAGCATATACTCATTTCTACCCCACCTTTAAAAAAAATAAATCAAGGAGGCTTCCCGTCAAAGTGGTAAAATAGTGCATGCACACGAAAGCTCATACCAAGAACAAACTTAGTTGGTCTCTAAGGTGCTACTGGAAGGAATTTTTTATTTTATTTTGTAGAGACTGAAATGTTAGCAACAGCAGTCACCCAAGTTAATGACAAAATTCTAACAAAGGTCACTGAAATTGCACTGTCTGCTGTTCACCTAAAGGCAAGCAGTAACAGGGCCAGCCAGGTGTACCTCTCATAGGAAGCTATTATGGAATTTAGGGGTCACGGCTAAGAAAAGTTTCTTGGATAGCTGCCACCTGTAATTCCCACTGCAGGGAGACCCCAGGAAGGAACTCCAAAGTAAGTTTCTGGACAGGTTTGCATTGGAAAAAGCACAGTGATTCTTGAGATGTTCTACAGAGAGTTAAGAGTAACATAAGCGTTTTAGCCAGAAGAAATGAGTTATATCTGGCTAGGCTCCTAAGACTCAAGATAGAATTACAAGGCCACGACAGGTTATCTAAGCCAGAGGTGGGCAGAAGATTAGGCACAATCTAATGGTTGGCCACTGACCAGTTTCTGAGTTTCTCACAAAGAATGCTGGACTAGCTGAACCACAGTTCTTAACCAAGAGTGCGCATTCAAGATCATATAACACATGCTATGGCTTAAGATATCCTGACAGCACCTCTTGCATTTAAAACACATTGGTAAACCATGAAGATTCTAAAAAATTGAAAAGGTAGACCACACACAAATAAGCAAACCCCAACCTAATTGATTCCTTTTTCTTCTTATTTCAGCCATAGGTACCGCTATCATATAAAGTAGCAAAAGTTTACTCTAAAAACCATAGAAATCAAACTGTTTGGAACATCAGTGTAACTGTCCAATGAAAGATTAATCCATAGACTGTTGTTTTGTTCCTGAGTTGATCTTGCACATACGGATGTGTTATACCTATATACAGTACGCACACATGTATTCGCCATCTGTAAACATGACCAAACAGCAACAGTTACACTGCTGTACTGTATTTAGAACACAGTTCTTACTCTAATATCTAAGTAACTGCTAAGATCCATTGAGAGGATTTGAAGTGGAAATAAGGTCTCCTTCCTTTACTGTACCAGGAATTCATGTACTATACTGGTGCATGTTCACTGTACATGTCTGTTTTAACCTTGGGACAGATATGAAAGGTGCTTGTCTTATAGTGAAATCCTAACCATATATTCTCAGAAGTGGCGTTTGTTCCTAGAGTAGGTGGGGTTAGGATTGTAGCTTTAGTTGCTACCTTTTAAAGGAATTCTAGCTAGAACCTCTTAAACCCGTTACGGCCAAACTTGGCCCTCCAGCTGTTTTGGGACTACAACTCCCATCATCCCTAGCTAACAGGCCCAGATGATGGGAATTGTAGTCTCCAAAACAACTGGAGGGCCAAGTTTGGCCATCACTGCTAAAGCTTTACAGTGTCTAAGATCCAGGTGTTTATTGGGCAGTATCCCTTCAGGTAATTATCTGAGTGTTTCTTCTGGGTGCCCCCATCTTCTGAAGTGTGGCCTTTTTAAATATAATGGCACATTGCTTCCGGAATGCGCTTACATTTTTCCATGACTTATTTTCCCTGACTACTAAGGTACTTTTAATTGGAAGTATGTAACTCTCCTTGACTGACTGATTTTGTTTTTCCACTTACGTCTTTTTTATTTATTGTATTGGTTGCTTTCCTTTAGAAGGTGCCCTGAGAGCTCCTATTCCTAAAATTCTGTCTATAAATTTAATGATAGCTAAAGAAAACAAGCGAAAACCCTGTGGTACTTAGGCTATATTTATTGGCTTTCAAATATAATAGCTTACCGATCTGCCCTTTTTCAGACAGACAAGCCACTGCAAGGTTCAGATTGTCCCATTTGGTTTCCATGTCTGCTACTTCCGCATCTGATACTAAATATTTTATTTGCAAAATAAGCTAAGAGATAAAGAAGGAGTAGTGCAAATGCCAAGCAGATTGGGCTTTTACCCGAATAGTATCATGAAAGGTGGCCAAAAACAAGATGCATAACAAAACAACTTCAACATAAAACTGTTACGGAGGAAACAAAAACATGCAGCAGCTTTCCTGATTGCAGTGCAGAACTGAAAGTAAACTGCACAGAACCTGAGAGCTGACTCGGCAGTTCCTGGTTTGGCAAGCATTACCTGTGCAATTGGTGAACAGAATTTAGTTGCTTTACTTTTATCTTTCAGGCTTGGATTCCCCCCAAATTGGGACACAGGTGGCGCTGTGGGTTAAACCATAGAGCCTAGGGCTTGCTAATCAGAAGGTTGGCGGTTTGAATCCCCACGATGGGGTGAGCTCCCGTTGCTCGGTCCCTGCTCCTGCCCACCTCGCAGTTTGAAAGCACGTCAAAGTGCAAGTAGATGAATAGGTACTGCTCCGGCGGGAAGGTAAATGGCATTTCCGTGTGCTGCTCTGGTTCGCCAGAAGCGGCTTTGTCATGCTGTCCACATGACCCGGAAGGTGTACGCCGGCTCCCTTAGCCAAAAAAGCGAGATGAGTGCCGCAACCCCAGAGTCGGACGTGACTGGACCTAATGGTCAGGGGTCCCTTTACCTTTACCTCCCCCCAAATTATGGCTTTCTCCATAAGAATTTATTGCCTATGTTTGGTATGCTGCATTTATTGTGCTCAGATGTATCATGAGAACAGGGTTGAGAAACCTCAGGGTCTGGATCTCTCCGAGCCCCACACCCCAGACACACACACACGTATTTTCACTCTCCATGTTTGCTTTAGCTTGGCTGGAATGTGACCTTGAACTCTGTTAATGACTTGCTTGCCTAGTGGAAGAATTGAGTGGGGTATGTGAGTGTTATTAGAAATTGCCCTTCCATACAAAGGCAAAATCTTGAGAAGGCTTTTGTTGGCATCCCCAGGCAGGAGCCTTACTCTGATGTTTCATTTCAAAAAAAGTAAGTTTCTAGCCCTCCAAGAAAGCATGTTATGGAGCAAAATGTGCAGATACCCTTCTAAGTGATTTCTGTGAAATGAGCAAGCCTGTCTGCTTCCCCTGGCGGTATTTTTAAGCAATGAATGAAGTCAGGGCTGTGATTGGTAAGCGAGTTGTTCTGAAGCTAGGCAATAGAAGCCCCCTGTGTTCCGAAGAGCTGCTTTTCTCAGTTCCCTTTAATGTACTTTTTCTGCTTCAAATTTCCTAGGCTGAAATTCAGTAGGTGAAGCCTTTTCTCATATAGAAATGCAATTAAGGGGAAAGCGTTACAGAGACTCGAATCTCTAATTTTGTGTTGTGCTGTGCCTCCCTTGGCACCCATTTTGTAACTGGTGCCTCCAGCAGTCTCAAAATTCAACATGCATTCCCTCGTCCGAAAAGGTTTGCGGCCCCTGACCTAAATTTTTGAGAAGTATATTACTTTGATTTTCACACACACATCACCGTGATCCTGTAGTCTGTAAAAATTCAGGGGTTGGCGGTAACCTTTAGCATTTTTAGAGCAAATGTCTTTCAAGTTAGCTGCTTAGTTATGATGTGCTTGTATTGCAAGAAGAAGCTGAAAGGCTGCGTCCTGAATTGTTGTAAGTGTTTGAATTCATCTGCAATTCATGTGTTGGCCAATATTTATCTGGCTGATGACGTATATGCGGTTGACTGGTGACAAAGCAGCAAACTTTAAATGAATTCAATTTCACCTCCCCTGACATTTTATTCATTATGATGTAAGCCTATTAAGTTAGTCAGACAAAATTACATTCTCAAAGTCAACACTTTTGTATTTCTTCTGGCATGCCAAATGCTTTTGGATTTTTATTTCACTGAGTGTTGTAACAACTTCTAAGTAGGCCATCTGTATTTCTTATATACAGTACATACCTCTATGTGTGTGTGTGTGCGTCACGTTCGTGTGCACACACACATACAGAGACTGAGATATAAATAGAAGTGATTTGCTGGTCCAGGAGTCATGGGGTTGAAATGGGGCTTGTACCTAGATTTCCTACATAAGAGAACCAGAATGTCTTCCTTTTCAGCATGGTAAGTACTGCAATGAAACTGTTGGATAAACTGATGTCGGTGGAAAGAACTTTCCTGGATTCTAATGCTACCTTATATTTTATTAGTAGATTCAGTTTCTTGTGTGTAGTTTTTTTTTTAACATTTTATTAATTTTCCAATAAAAACAGCCAATTAACATATCCATCAAATCATAATAATCCAATTAAAAACAATAAACTAAAATAAAAAACAATCAAATTACAATCAAATTATTAATCATTAATTTTTCTGGGGCTCCCCATAGTCTGGACCTTGAAGCATCTCTAATACCTTATTCCTGCTTTGTTATTATTCTCAAATTTTCCACATTCCGATCTTGACACTTTGTAGTTCATAGTTCTCCGTCCCTGGGTGTGCGATTCTCAATCATGTCAGAAATCATAAATCCTTTCATCCATCAGGTACAGCTTTATTTGTATATATTCCACTGTCTGTTTGCCTGCACACCTTTTCCTGACACCGTTCCATTCTTCCAGCCCAAGCTGTAGTCCAAATCTGTCCTCTGAAGTCCGAATCTATCCCTTGAAATTTAATGACGCAGCAACTGCCAAATTATTTCAATCAGGGCTATTATCCAAGCCTTAAGATTTATTGACAAAATAATTTCCACCTTGTTTCTTAGACAAACTATCTGCAATATTGCAATATAAATGAATTGTATTCCACAAATATAAATCATTGGGCAATCAATCAGCTTTTCTGGAGACCACACAGTCCCGTCCCCCCCGGGCCCTAGAGCGGAGGCTGCTAGACATCAATTAAGCCTCCTCTCACTCATAATGAAGAAATTCTGCAAACAGTTGCGCTATGTGTTGTCTCAAATTATTATCTCAAATCATTATAAAGTCAGCTAACGAGTATTTCCCACTTTTCTCAAAGAAGGGAGCCATTCTTATCGGTGCTGCGTCATCTACAATCGCCATCTTGCTTCTTCTTTGTCCTTATCAAGTCAAGTTTCTTGTGTGTAGTTGAACTGGAATGGGATGGAGGGGTTGAGAGCAAGATCGTTTAGGGTGATGAAAAAGCATCTGCATCATTTCAAAGCACCCAACGCTATCTCTGCTGAATGCAAATATACCCCAGCTTGAAGTTGCACAGCTATCTCCTTTTGTAGTCAACCGTTTCTGTACTTAAGATGTACATTTCAAATTTGAACAATAAATTATTACCTCTAGCATACTCTGAAATACTCCCATTTTCAAACTATCCCTCCGGCCTATCTGTCAGGCAGATTTGCAAAAATCCCGGTAGAGCACCGTATATGTCCTTGTCACATGAGAACCAAAGAGGATCTCACACATTACTTGTTGTACTGTCCCATCTACTCGGCCTTCAGGGATGTGATCTTACAAACTATTCCCAAATCAATAATCACCTCTGAGGACCAAGTAAAGTTTCTGCTGGTGGACGCTGACCCACGGATTTCCCACGTGGTAGCAGTCTTTGTGGCGAGGGCTATGAAAACTAGGGTAGGGTTCATGGATGATGTAGTGAGGGCCCTCCCATCGCTCTCCTAACCTGTTGTTGTATCCTCTTTCCTGTATGGTGGGGATTTGGGTTCTGTCTCCTTTGCTGGAACAGTGCGGCATGAATTTTAACTTATTTTAATAATTTTATTGTTTATCTTTTTAACAATGTTATATGGTATTTTGTGTAAAGGCATGGACCTCACAAATTTAATAAACTTGTTTCCAGAACCTCTGGCATACATAAAATATTATTTATGTATAATTGTATTTTAGAATTATAATTATATGCATAATTGTATTTTGCAGAAAATAAAGCTTCCTAGGAAAGTATCCAGGCGTTATCCAGCCTATGAGCTCTATCTTTACGGGGAAGGAAATTATGCAGAAGAAAATAGAAATCTGCTCTTAACTGGGATTCCAGTACTCTTCCTCCCTGGCAATGCTGGGAGTTACAAACAAGGTAAGCTATATCTGAAGCAATACTGATGTGTGTACAGTATTAAAATCTTTCATAAAGCAGGAAATGTATGAAGATGTGTAGAATGTTACCTTTTTTAAACATAGGTCTTTGTGGAAGTATGTATTCTGAATATTGTGTTTACATTTAATTGTTAACAGGATTACCAACTTTCTTTGTTGATGTATTTGCATCATTTCATAGCCTAAGGTAAAATGTGACATTGTGTGAACAGTTAGAATACCCAAATTATGTAAAATTACATAAGATGAGCCAAAAACAATCAAAACTACAAATCGACAAAATATATTGAGACTGAGCACTATATTTACACTATATCTTGATTGCGCATCAAGCATGTAAAAGAGTTGTCAAGGAAAGTGGTGTTGGGCAAGGTTTTAGAGATTTGTCTGGAAGCAATCCTTAGTCCTGGGCTTCTAAATAGAATGAGAGCTAGGCAAACTATCTCTGTGCTACAGGCATCAAAGAGGATTATTCAAATAATCACAGAAGATACCATATGGGCATCTGGAAAATGAACAAAATCCCATCTGAATCATGCTCCCAACTGCCATTTGGAGCAACAGAATGTGATTTCAACCTGCAAAAGATGGAATTTTCTCTGAGAACTGGGGAAATATGCATAATACTAAAATTAGTGGTACAGGCAACTCCTGTTTTAGGCATGACCAATGTGTCTGCAGTTGCACAAACGCGCACAGTGCTGAACCCAGAAACATAATAAAGATGTCACTAAAAGGGGTGGGGCAGGGAGTTTGCAGGCTTTTTCAATGGGTTTCCGATTTCACGCAAGCGCACAATGACCCTGGGACACAAACCCCACGTAAATGGGAGTTGCGTGTATTTGACTTGTACTTGGCTTGAATGAATGAATGAATGAATGAATGAAATCTTTGTTGCTAAAAGCTATAAGCCGCCACAATTGGTCAAAATGCGTAGAATACAAATAATTGATTTAAATCTGAACAACAACAACAGAAAAGCAAATACTGTATACAAAAATGCGAAAATTACACCCGCATAAGTTAAGCACTCCACATCTCACACTCCCCCTTATGATACTTGTTTGTTGCCTAGCTCTCAACTTACTTGCAGCCAAGGCAAATTTTGCAACCAATGCAGTAATAAATGTAAGTGGCTTGACCACCCAGTGCCAGAGGGCCATGAGCAACTATGTTGGTATGTACGTTGTGATGTCTCAGAAGTGCCGTATGAAAACCAAGAGGCTATAGCAGTCAATTTGGAGGATGGGCAAATATAAACTTGGACCACCCTCTGACTGCATATCACCAAGAGATCTACCAGTCAGGTTCAAATACTGCAAGGCGTAAGATCTGTACTCCTTACTGCTTGTATTATTTTTGCCCTCATAATCCATATATACATTCAAGGAGTGCTCTCCATTCATAATTCAGTTTCCATAATAAAAGCTAGGGCAGGAATAGCAAACATGATGCCCTCCAGCTGCAGTTATCACTGACAAAAAGCCATGCTACCTCATGGTACTAGAAGTTGTAGTCCAAAAACATAGGGAAGCACCACTCCTGATCTAGAATAATTAAATATTGACCATGGATTCCACCCCCCTCCCATTCCGGCTAAATGTTAAACTCTTTAGAATTTGTCTCTGTCTTCCAAGAACATGTTTGTGTTTTAATATGATGGGCCGGCACCCTGTTAATTATGCTGTTTTAATTGTGTATTTTATATTTGACTTCATTTAACATTTTTTTTTTCTTTTTGAAATGTTTAAGATTTTTTTTGTTAACTTTGTTTTAAATATGTATTCTGTAGTTGACCTCCTTTGTAATGTTTTATTTTGAATTCTTTAACATAATATTTTAGTTTTCTGTTAATTATGTTGCTTTGACTGTATACTCTATATTTGACCTTCTTCGGAAAGGTTTGATTCTGGATTGTTTTATTGATGTTTTAATATGCTGAATACCACCTTGAGATTTTCATAAATAAATAATCTCTACTGTTTATAAGAATTTCCGAAGTAGCTGCTGTGACGAGAACCTCTTGCCATTAGTTCTTGTCTTCATGGAAGTAAAAGCCGATCAGCAGCTATGTTGTGGGGTTGTTGTTTTTTATCAAACCAACTATAGATCAGTATAGGGTTATGAAAAGAAATGAGATCAGAACACATTTAAGAATGGTGTATATCTGTTGCATTCCGAAAGCAACACACCACCACTATGTGTGGTTTGCATGTGTGCAGATAGGAAAAGACAAAGGGACTGAGCTCTTGACCAGCAAGGCTCTGGGGGGGGGGGGGGAGAGAGAGAAAGAGAGAGAAACAAAGAACAAGCCTCCTCTCCACTCCCCCCAGGCTCCTTTATTCAACACAGGGAGAACTTACAGAATTCAAACCAGCCAATCAAATTAAACCAGCACACCTCAGGAAGTCTTCACGTGGTTGGAATCAGGTAACAATGACCTCATGAGAAACCCAGGAAACCCACCACATGTCTACATCAAAGGATGGGATAGATGAAAGAATGGGATAGATTGGCATTTGGAGCAGGGAAGTATAAAGATAGGAAGAGATAGCAGGAGAGTGGCAAGGAAGTGAGACTAGCATCCTGTTGTCAGAACTCTTTATGAGTTTGCCCAGGCAATCTCCCTTCTGAGGCTTGGGGATCAAAGAGCTAAGTTTATCACAGGAATGCCTGACAAATGGAAATGCAGCATCTGGTCCCAGCAGGCACCAGCTTTAGTGAGAACTTGCTCTGCCAGCTTATAGAGACTGGCAAAGAGTGCATAGCCCTATGGGAAAACACACAGCCTTGTGGGATTTTATCAGAACCTTATGAATATGAATCTGGCCCAGTAATGATATGATTCATATTACATAATTCCTTATAGTAATCCCCAGGTGACGGCCACACATATCTCTGTTGGAGAAACACCTCTCCCATGCTTCTGCATTGTTGAGCATTCTAGATGTGTATTCCATTCCATTTTAACAATAGATCTGTATCTTTTCTGTCCCCTGAGGTCACATTTTAGTGATCTGCCCTAGCATCAAAATCTAGAGACATTAAACTACTTGCTGCTAATAATTGATGTGTGCTTTTTCAGTACGTTCCCTTGGGTCAATAGCCCTCAGAAAGGCAGAAGATGCTGACTTCAAGTATCATTTTGATGTCTTCAGCGTCAACTTCAATGAGGAACTTGTTGCACTCTATGGTGGAAGTCTACAAAGGCAAACTAGATTTGTGCATGAGTGTATTAAAGTAATTCTTAAATTGTATAAGGTATGGAGATGAGCATTGTGCACTTATTTAATTCTGCCAAATTCTTAGCTGTATTGGATATGACAGCTGCAGGTTGGGAGTGAAATACTGTTGCTCTGCGTTTAATGGTTGGGATACCTATCTATCTATCTATCTATCTATCTCCATGTTTTGGTATAGGGCCGTGTTTCCCAAACTTGGGTCTCCAGCTGTTTTTTGAACTACAATTCCCATGATCCCTGACCACTGGTCCTGGTCAAGGATGTTGGAAGTTGTAGTCCAAAAACAGCTGAAGACCCAAGTTTGGGAAACACAGTGTTTGAAATTCTCTCTTTCTCTCGACTACATTCAGTAGCAAAGTGCATTATTTGAAAGTTGGATCCTTTGAAAGTTGGGTCCTTGTCTATCCATACTTGGCACCACCCACACTTAAGCGGGGAGCTATCTGCAGCCTCAAAGCCCCAACATTTGCATAAATACACCCATAAGGATTTTCATATGCTTATTGTGTATACTATATCAGTGGGACATTGGTGGACTGTTGAGAGAGGAGAAAGTAGAAAATGAGTATGGGTGTGGTGTGCAGCATTGAGGAATATGGTATGGAACCCTGGAAAGGAGCACTCCAAATTGCAACAATTTATTGCAGATCCCACTGCTTCTTTCTATCAGCTTGCTGGTTGGTACATTCAAACATTAGGGTTGTGCATTTCTGATACTGCATTTCTGAAACCTTTCTGCTTTTTTAAAAAAAATATCAGTAAGACATTTCTATATTGGGGGTGCTCAGCATAATGGTACAAATTATGAAACAAAGCAAATTTCTCATGCTAATCACCAGAGGACAATGAAAAGTCTTTAAAAAAACCCAAAACCTTTTATTGTCATCTTGTGATTAGCATGAGAAATTTGCTTTCTTTCACAGTTTGTACTATTATGCTGAGCACCCCCAATATAGAAATGTCTTACTGATTTAGATTCAAAATCCAAATAGCTGTACTTGAATTGCAGTCTTAGTCTTTATAGTAACATGATTTTCGGCAAACGACAATAAAGTACACCAGAATTCAAATACATCAGCTATTAAGCAGGAGGGTGCCTGTGATTTCATACAATCTCAGTGTGTTTGATGTCAAATAATTTCTTCCTTATGCTTCCTTTTTCTGTTTAAGGGCCAGGGGTTTGCTCCACGTAGCGTTGCAATAGTAGGTCATTCCATGGGCGGCCTTGTTGCAAGAGCACTGCTGACGCTTAAAAATTTCAAGGTGGAACTCCTCAATGTCCTCGTTACTCAGGCCACACCTCACATTGCACCTGTAATGCCTTTAGACCGATATCTTACTGGTAAGTTTACTCTTAATATGGCCACTTGGTAGACATCAGCAAGATTGCTTTACCTGCGGGTGGCGCTGTGGTCTAAACCACTGAGCCATTTGGGCTTGCTGATCAGAAGGTCGGTGGTTCGAATCCCCGCGATGGGGTGAGCTCCCGTTGCTCTGTCCCAGCTCCTGCCAACCTAGCAGTTTGAAAGCACGCCAGTGCAAGTAGATAAATAGGTACCACTCCAGCGGGAAGGTAAACGGCATTTCCTTGCACTGCTCTGGTTTCGGTGTTCCATTGCGCCAAAAGCGGCTTAGTCATGCTGGCCTCATGACCCGGAAAAACTGTCTGCGGACAAACGCCAGCTCTCTTGGCCTGTAAAGCGAGATGAGCGCCGCAACCCCAGAGTCGTCTGCGACTGGACTTAACTGTCAGGGGTCCTTTACCTTTTTAAAGCGCTATAGAAATTTTGTTAATGTGAATCAATATCCATTTTCTGTCAAAATAATTTAAAAAGGGTACTAGATGACCCTGGTATTAGTCCTCCTGATGCTTTTTATTGTCAGTTCAGGCAAAAATTTCTTGCAGTGCCCCTGACAAAGCTCTGACGAATTCCAAGGGAAGGGTATTTTCAGTGTAAGGGGTAAGGAGCCAAGAATGTCTCAACTTGCCCTTGTTGTTTGATCATGGCTTAGAAGTGGAGCTGGTGGGTCTTCTTTTTTAAATTTAACTAAGAAAAGAAATGGCAGTCTTTAGGTTGGGAGGGCCCAGTCCATTCAGGGTTTCATAGGTCAAAACCTTGCATTGTACCCAGAACAGCTAAGAAAAGCTGTACAGGTCACTCAATGTTTCATATAAAATGCTTTTGGAACTTGGCAGTCCTAGGAGGTGAGGTATTGATTTCAACATCAGCCACCAAGCGTTTTCCTACAACAGTTCCGTGTGTCTTGCACTTGCCACCCTTTCTTAAATTATAGGTGGTGACAGTAATATCTTAACCCAAGAAGGAGAGCAAAGAGCATTGCTTTTAGATGGAGCTGGTAAAAAGCTTTCCCAGATTCTGCTGTTACTTGGACACTGGGGTGGAAAGGAGTGCACTGTCCAAGGGAGGTGCATCTCTTTTCTCTGGCTCGCTGTGTATGTCAGTCATAAATACTTGGGTCATCTCTAGATTTGGCTTCCTTGATTCGCCTGCATCTAGCTTTGAGCTAGGCACTAGAGGCAGGACTGGGGCTAAGATGAGAAGGGAGACATAGGACAGAGTGGTATCAGCATATGGGTGGAATCTTGCTCCAAATCTTCTGTTAGTCTCAGCTGGTAGCTTCTTGCACCTTAAACAGGAGCAGGGGCAAACAAGAGAAGCAATCGGTGGCATCCACCTTGCCAAGAACAAGGGACGCAGTCCTGAATTATCCTGTGAGCAGCCCTCCTTACAGTTCATATCAGAGTCCCTAAAATATCAGCAGCTTGCCCTTCTGATTTCTAAGCATATAAATTATCAACCAGGATCGCATTCAGTGTCAAGCCTACGAAGCCAGCGTAATTTACACTGGGGTAAATTGTGCCAGTGCACCTTAACCCAATTCCAAACATTTTAGGAGTGTGGCTACTGACAACTGAGCAAGCCCAAACTTGGCAGAAGGAAAAGAAGCCTTTACTGCAGAACATTGCTTTTAGAAGGCGGTATTTAAATGCGGGCATTAAACAGCTATAGTTTAGCTTCCATTTAGAAACCCGTATTTCCTGTACCATGTTCTTACTAGGTTTTGCTCAGAGCCTTTGGAATGAGTTCAGGCAATGTGTAATAAACGAAATGTTTTGGCTGCAAGCTACCCTGGCAATGGGCCTGAGAATCCCAGTGCGTCAAGGCACAGCTCGAACGTTAAGCTTAATTGTCTGTTTCATTTTGGGGAAGTGTTGTTAAGCAGTTGGTAACTGGCAGAGAGAGTTAGACACAAGTGTTGGTTATTTGGTCATTCATGGCAAGTTGGTTATCTTAGTTTTCTTGTGTAAGTGTGGGTGCTCTGATTACTCTATTTTCTTGATGCCCGAGCTTTGACAGAACTGGGACACTGAGAGAATCCCTTGAATATCAAAGTCTAATGGAATGACTTGCAGCTTTCTAAACTCAGATTCTTGACTAATGGAAGTATTACAAGAAAATGAAGGACTTTGAAATCTAGGCCACTTGAAGGTTTTACTGCATGTTTTTGATGCAGTTTGCTCTGTGCAGGATTCCTTTGTGTTAGAATTCTGATGACCAAGACCACTGTCACCTTGACTAAACCTGTACATTGTTTTTCATGAGCCTACCGCTCATACCCCAAAGTTAGGCCAATATGCATAGCCAATATGCATAGTTGCTAGCATCAAGTTAACTGCAGCATGAGTGTAAACGAAAGACTCCGAATGGAGCAGGAGTTCCGTAAGTATGGTTGCCATGGTGACAATGAATTTAATTCTCACAATCAGAATTTGGAAGCAGCATCCAACAAGAAGCAGCTGTGCTATTTTGCTCTTAAAAAAATAAAAGCAATGTGCCAGCATCTTCTCAATTGAACAGGTAACCCCCAGGCTGCCAGGCCAACCTCTGCCATTCTGGCTGTTGGAGTGGGAACTGTTTGCATCATTTCTAAAGTCTCCCCCCCCCCCTTAATGGCCTGTCTCCATCTATGCCCTTTGCTGCTGCTGTCTCCTGTCACTTCTTTTCAGCAGTCCTCTCCTCCTCCAAGTCTCCTTTTCCTTCTCCTGGACTTTTTGCCTGCAGCCGAAAGGGAAGAGTTGCCTCTGTGGTTGGCCTCTTTCCCAATTATTTATGTATGTGAAAATGGAAGGTGTTTTGTTTTGTTTTTTGTACTCCCAAAAAAGAGAAGTAAAATTCCCCAAACGGAGAAGTAAAACATAGCACACTGGTTTTGTTACTTAAATATAGTGCTCTTGTTTGAAATGAATGAATGAATGAATGCTTGACATTTACAATTTCCTCAATTGTGTTGGGAAGTCTTTGCAGCCTGATTCTAAACACATTCACTCTGAGCTAATACTGATTTTAGTTGGGACTGCTAAAGCTGCTGCCTTAGTTTGCATTGTGTGGGCTGATTCACATGTCATCTGTTAATGGTTTTGCATATGTGGGAGCCAGCCTCATCTCTGCATTCCCAGAAAAATGGTACTGTTTGAGGTGGTAATATATGGATCTCACCTTTGGATAGATTCCTATCCATTATTGAGTATGTGGGCCTGATCAGGAGTGAGAGAGATGTACTGAAACCTCAATTATTATTTTCTTTCCAAGTATGCAGATGTGAGAGTGACTCTCATGTGTGCTAACCAAGAAGAATGCCGTGTCTGAATCAGCCGTGAGACTCGAAAATAAGTTGTGCTCATTTCCCTTGAGTAGCTCGCCTTCCTTTCTCTTTTACTGTGTAGCATTTAGCTGGTGGTTTTGATACATATCTTTTTGATGCTGCTCTCCTCAGATGATTCTTAATATCCGGTAAGAAAGTATAGCTTTTAATGTACCGGTACATTGTGGTTGTTCACTTCAATTATGCCAGATTCAGAATTTGGACTTCTCTAAACAAATGCTGCTAAACTAATGTTGAAAACAACTTTTTTCCTTTGGAAGATTTTTACAGAGCGGTAAACCAGAAATGGATTCAGAAGGCTAAAGAAATAAAGAATCTAACGACTCTTTCTGTGGCGGGAGGATTTCGAGATTATCAAGTTCGTTCAGGATTGGCTTTTCTGCCCCGAACAAGTCATCAAAGCAGTGCCTTATGTGTTGTGGTAAACTAAGCACCCATTCTTTTAAAATTAAAGTAATATTTACAGATTTGGGGATAAGTAATTTGCAACCCTAGGGCTCTTGTACACACTGAAGGATTCTTGTTAAAGGTATTGCATATTTTATCCTTGCCCTGGCATTTACTATAACCGGAGTGATTAAAGTTGTATTCTAGATTCAGCTCTCAGTCCCAGTGGAAACAGTGACATTTGTTACCAAAGAAATGTGGATTCCCTGTAAGATTAGAAGTGTAATGCTTGGGCCAGTATTTAAACGTTTTTCTCCCAAATCCCTTTTCTGATAAAAGGGCCTAGCAGGAAGAAATAAGAAATCCTACTGGACATGACTAAGAGATTGGGCTTGCCTAAAGTAAATTTTTGGATTCTGTCTAAAGGCTGCAGTCCTGCGGGCTGAACAGAAGGATCCAAAGAATCACACATCAATAATTTTACATATCCAAGGGCACTTTTAGCATTCCCCTTCCAGAACAGCCGCTCTCCATGCTACATGTCAAACCAATTTTGACATTGAGTCGCAGTTCTGAGGCATAGTGATCTGCTATTACAGGGCGAAAGACAGAAGTTCTGCTGTGCTGTGGATATCTAAACTAGCCCTTTGAATCCCTGCCATTGGGATTTAAGCTTCCTGTGGGCAGGATTTCAGCTCTCTGTTTTCTTCATTAAGATAATATTAAATGTTTCTCATTAGTAATTTTTGAAAAGAAGTAATAGAAATCTCTTCTTAAATAGACTTCAGCCATTCCTCGTGTCTGGGCTTCAACAGACCATCTCTCCATAGTTTGGTAAGCAGCTAGAACCAGATTAGGTACCCGAATTGACTCTCCTTTTGTTGCTTGATTTCATTTTTACCTGTAGTTTTTATAACTAGCCTTTTCCCTTACACTCTTTTTATAGGTGTAAAGAATTGATCTTGGCTACCATCCGAGCATTTTTTGACCTTATTGATGAAAACACTAAGCAGGTTTGTATTTCTTGAAACGCAGCCATGTTCCATTAAAAGAGCAGTTCTTGTCTGAGTAATTTCGAACTGTTGTAAATAGTGATGGTATTAATGTTAATGATGTTAATTTTAATCCATATTCTGTCTTGGGTTTAGTATAAATATGCTTCATGGTGACCAAAACTTAAGTTAAAATTCTTCTGAAATCACGTGTTAATTCTTAGATAACAGAAGATCCACAGAAGAGAATGCTAGTGTTAAATCATCACTTTCTGAGGCACCCTGCAAAATTATATGAAGAGAGCCCTGAATCTGTTGCTGAACTAACAGGTTAGCTTATCTTTATTTTATACAAGGTCAGGGTTAGTAGTGAGTCTAAGTAAAATGGGTTTGAAATAAGCTGTGATCTCTGGTGAAACTAAACACTGGCAGCTCCTTCTCCCACCTGATGCTTTATTTGGGCTTTTTCCATTTTGTGCACATAGAACCAAACCATGGTTTAGCATTGTATATATGTCAGGCTCCTAGGTCTTGGCTTTGCCCCCCCCCCTTTGGCTGTAGATAAGCAGGACAAAGCAAAAAAAAGTCCCTTACCACTTAATGAGTCTTTAATGATCACAGCAAAAGAACAAAGCATCCATTTTCGCAATGAAGGTGTTCCCAATTAAGGATTCCATCCACTTCCTTCCTAGTCACTTCCGCATCTTGCAACCTGATTTTGCAACCACCCTGCTTTTTGTGCAGTCACCTTATCTGCTCTATGTGACCTTGGACTGATAGGCTGAATACTTTCCAGCAAGAGAGAGTCTGTTAGCTCTCTCTTTTCCTGTTCTTCCTGACTTTGTTGTTCACCTCCCAGTTCTTCCCAACTTTTGTCTTCAGAACTATGCCCCTCTGCAAACCGCTGTTCCAAATCTATACTGCTCCACTGCTCCTGGGCAGCCTCAGGATCCTGGTCAGGAGCAGAGGGTAGGGGGAGGCTCCCATCATTCCCCATCAGAGTAATACTCCTTAGCCTTGTCTCTGACAGTATATGAATGTGGCCTATGTGTGGCTTCTCTAACTTCTTGTACCAACTCCATACAGCATGCTAAACTAGTTCTAAGTTGGTGCTATACTTTTATGACATTAAATCTTGGGTGGTTTAGTACAACACCGTCAGGGAAATGGATCTTTGTATATTCTTAAGCTTATTCCTTATTTGTATGAAGTCGGGTCCTTGGCAGATATCATGGCTTGATACTATTTGAAGTTAGAAAGTGAAAAAACAAAAACGGTGGTAATTTTGTAGGAAGTGAGGAAGAATTTTATTCCTGGATGTGTGAAGAGTGATGTTGCTTGATTGCAGGAGAAGTAAACTGGATCCAGATAAAAACTTCAAAATGGTCCTATACAGTGTACAATGTGAGTTGTGTTGATTTCTTCTTTTAACTGTAACTTATTTAATTTGGGATAGATGACATGGGAAGCTGCCCAGCGGGCAAATGGAGCAACTTAAGGCCTCCTTATTTGGTCCCTAGAACTCTTCACGGGCCACAACTCCACTCCACCAGCCAAAGTCTTCACTGGCTCTGGTCCACACTCACGTGTTTTTTGCCTGCCTGAAATGCTTGCTTGGATGGAGAATAGGTGTGTGTGTGTAGAAACCAGCCTACTGTTGTGTTGCCCATTTTTTGCCTCTGGCCCCACTCGCCACTACCATACGGCCCTTGGAAGGTGGCCCAAAAGGGAGTTCATCCCTTGGGCTGCTTTGATGAGTTCTCCAACCCTACTTTATACCAAATCAGGCTTTCCAGGGTTTCAGACAGGTCTTGTTTCCCAGCCCTACCTGGAGATGCCAGGTATTGAACCTGAGACCTTTTGCCTGCAAAGTATGTGCTCTACTTCTGAGCTTTTGGCTCCAGAACTGTAAATGGCTAATGGTGATTGGAAACCATGTCTGCTCGATCCCGTTCCAGCAGTTCTCCAAACTACAGTACTACGGTTTCAGTTCAGCATGTTTTTGTCCTTTTCTGAACAGGAATCGGATGGAAAATACTTTACTTTCCCTCTCTCAGCCCATCGAAAACCATACAGTCATGTCTACTGTCAAAGCAGTATGTTGGTGAGAAAATTGCTTTCCTTTGCGGCTTGACTTAACTTCTTATGTATTTATAGTAAGAAAATGATTTAAATGCTTTCACTACTTTGTATGCCAAGCTATAACATGTATTCTTACCCCCTTTTTCTCCCCCACATATTGGTTTTATCTATCAGGACACAAATAGTTGGATATATGGCTGCATAAATAGTTCCTCATCTGTGTGGTAAATATATTTTACATTTCATAAACAAGTAAAATAGAACAGTTTGCAGAAGATACTTGTGCAAATTATTGCTGTTTTTAATGTTCTTTTAAAAATAAGGTTTGGTTTTGTATTTGCTTAAAATGAGTGGTGCTTAGTTCCGTTTTGTTTTCATTTTTGTGTTGCATTTTCTGGCCTCTTCAGACTGTTGTGACATACTAGGAATTTAAGCCACCCTTAAACCTGCCTTAATCCACTTCTTGGATTAGGAGAATCCCTATAATCCCACGGTTAGCTGTGTATTTGGCTTTAATGAATAGGATTCCCCTGGGGACTGGTGGATTTTGAACATATTCAAAATTAGCTTAAGCACCCTACAGTTATATTTAAATACTGAAGAAAGAGGAGAAAAGAACATTAATATAGCCATATTATAATATCACATTCAGCACTGTAACACTTTCATATGGTTTATCCAGTACATGAGAAAGCATTTCCAGTGCTCAAAATAGTTCTTGCTCAAGGAAAGGCCTTCCAGTATTTGTTTGCAGTATGCCAGTTTATACATTAACAGTCTTCCATGCATTCATTAGCCATTATTTTATTTTTTCCACTGAATGGTAACCAAAATGTTTGCACAAAGTGGCACGTTAAGAATTTTTTAATTTTTAATTTTGATTTCTTTTGGTATAACATCCTTAAACTTCCCCTACATAAGAGGATGAGAACAATATTTAGAGGGAGTTTGTGCCCGCTTGCTGCCTTCCCTTTATAACTTCCATGTAGAAAGCTGCAGAACAGGCTATTTCCTAATTAGTTGTTGTGCAGGAACATCAGACACAGTAAAAGTCTGGACCAGTGGTAAAGGGTAGTTTCTGCAGTCAAAGAAGGGAATAAAAGCTGGGGGGCGTGCGCAAAGTTTTTGTGTTTGTTTTAGTTTTGCCCAAAGTTACTGAGCTTTTTGGCCAAAATTGCAAAAAAAGAAAACGAAAAAAGGATGTTTTTGAGCTTTTTAAAAAGTAAAACCACCAAAAACGACACTGCTGACATGGGGTGCCATACACCCGCATTTTCCTGGACATCTTGTCGATTTACGCCTTGACACTGCTTCCGACAGCAGTATTCCGGTTATGTCTGGGAAATTTCAAACGTATGGCAACCCTATTCACTATGGTTTGCTGAAACAAGCCAATTTCACAGATTACAGTTGGAAGGTGGCTTATTTCAGCAAACCACAGTTAAAATTAACCACAGTTTGTCCAGATGAAAAAATTGCAATGTGCTACAGTGAATCTAAAATGGAAGAGAAAGCTTCTCCATAATTCTAGAATGTAGTTATTGTGTTACAGTTTCTTGTCTGAGGGAATTTAGACATGCATTTCCACAAAGGCCTAATTTGACACTCTGGCCACTACACCACATTAGCTATAGTTATCAAAAATACAGTGGTGCCCCGCTAGACGAAAATAATTCGTTCTACGAATTTTTTCGTCTAGCAGTTTTTTCGTCTAGCAAAGCGGCAATGTAAACCGTGGTTTTCGCTAGATGAAAAAAAAAGACGAAAAATTTTCGTCTTGCGAGGCAGCCCCATAGACTTTTTCGTCTAGCGAGTTTTTCGTCTAGCGAGGCATTCGTCTAGCGGGGCACCACTGTAGTGATATTAGAGTTGCTTTCTAAACTTGCTTACCAATTAAAACATAGCATTGTGCATAAGAAACTTGAAATAAATGTTCATGAACATCATCTAGCATGGTTCTCCAATCTCTAAGAATTTTTTTATGTTAATTTTCTACAGTTTGCGAGGTGTTGATTTGAGCTGGAAAGCTGAATTACTGCCAACAGTTAAGGTAAAAACTGCACCATTTCCTTGAAAACTAAACACTTGTTTTGTTTATTTACTCAGTATTTAAGAGAATATAAATGTGCTGTGCACTTAAACACTGCAGAATCCACTTAAGTACATTTTGAAGAGCTTCTGTGATAAAATTAACAGTTCCAGTTTTTCCTTGTGGTTTAAGTGCTCTGTTGGAGACTTGGGAATTATTTTCACCATGATTTTGTTTAAAAGACTCAAAATACACTTTTCAGGTCAGTTAAACATTACTTTTGCTTGTGTTGTCTTTCTAGACTGTGACTCTGAAACTTCAAGACTATCCTTCTTTGTCTCATCTTGTGCTTCATATACCAGCTGTCAATGGAAATAAGGTAATAGAGAGGGGTGTCTAGTTTGTGTGTGTTTAAAACCAATAAATCTGAGTATTTTACATAACTTTTCCTGAAGCGCCACGCCCAGAACCTGTGCCTCTTCCCCGCTGGAGGAGTTGCCCTCCAGCTGCTGCCTGCCTCCTCCAGCCCCACAAAGCTGCCGGCAGCGCTGTAAAAAGGTCATCAACTCTGGGAAACGGGGGGTGGGGAGGCGCCAGAGGGATCTTTTAACCACGGCGCTGGATATGCTTAAGACGGCCCTGCTAGGGATGATGGGAGTTGTAGTCCCAAAACATCTGCAGGGCTGAGTTCCTGTGTTAGACGATCAATGGATTGACTGCAATAGTTGTTTGCCTCTGTAGTATCTGGGGTAAAGCACAAACCATTCTTTAGGCTCCACAAGAGAGCCTAAAATAAGCCTTAGTTCCAAATGACACATTTGAGAATCGGCAGAACATTTGCAGGTGATACAGAAATGACCCCACTATGCTTATTTCTGTTTGCTAATAAGGTGATTTGTTAAGTTTATAGTTGAGTCAGCTCTCGAACCCAGTTCTCCTGGTGTGAAGTTTAATACAGTGGAACCTCGGTTGCCGAACGTAATCCGTTCCGGAAGACCGTTCAACTTCCTAAACGTTTGACAACCGAGGCGCAATTGCCAGTCGGCAAAATCCATTGAAAAAATGGAGAAACGCACCTCGGAAGCTGTTTGACTTCCGAAGCATGTTCGAAAACGGAAGCATTCATCTCCGGGTTGTCAGCGTTTGAAAGCTGAAATGTTCAACTCCCGAAGCGTTTGACAACTGAGGTTCCACTGTACCTTGTCTTGGTTTTCCACTTTGTGAGGATGAAATGCTATGTGGACCACTGCCAGAAATTCTAGAAATTACTTTGTATTTCTTTGTTGCAGTTTACTTTTGACTGCGAGTTCTTTAACGAAGCTTCAAGAACAGTACAGCTTCCTGTGACCCACCTTTTTTCATTTGGTAGGCCTCCTTTACTGCATATGACAAATGCACGATTCTTGTTTCTGTGTACAGTGGTACCTCGGGTTAAGTACTTAATTCGTTCCGCAGGTCCGTTCTTAACCTGAAACTGTTCTTAACCTGAAGCACCACTTTAGCTAATGGGACCTCCTGCTGCCGCTGCGCCGCCAGAGCACAATTTCTGTTTTTATCCTGAAGTAACATTCTTAACCTGAAGCGTACATTTCTGTAACCTGAAGCATATGTTGCCTGAAGTGTATGTAACCCGAGGTACCACTGTATTTAAATAATTATTTCTTGTTAATTGTGACTCTAAAGACTAAAATCTTTAAGATAATATTTTAGTTTTCTGTTAATTATGTTGCTTTGACTGTATGCTCTATCTTTGACTTTCCTCAGATTCTTTTATTGAGGTTTTAATATTCTATAAACCGCTTTGAGATATTTCTTAAAAATATAAAGCGGTATAGAAATGAAATAAATAATAATGATAATTTACTGACTACTTATGACATGAGGCAATACTTTCTACAGGGCTTTCTTCAAACAAAATCGTATTGAATTCAACTGGCCTTATTCACAAGGTTCAGCTTCAACATTTTTGTCAGGTATAAATACTGATTATTATTATTATTATTATTATTATTATTATTATTATTATTATTATTTCATTATATGTTTTCTGTTTTGGGTTAGTTCTTTTGGGGAGTTCTAGTAAACTAATATTTATTGCATTGTTACATTTGTTTAGATATACCAAGCTTTTAACATCCTGATAGAGAGCCGCTGCCAGTCGCTTAAAGGTAAATTTATTTCCAGAAATCACTTTTAAACCAGTGAGGAAGGGGCAGGAATCCTATGCATGTACTTAATTACTCACATGCTCTTATTTTTGTATTGTCATTCGTTCTGTAGTTTTATTTCTAAGGTCATTTTGTAGTCTGACTCGCTGTAAAATTTACCTTATTTGATTTTTGTTTATTTATTTTGCTTTGTTTACTGATGTGGGTAGTTGGCAGTACAATTCCATGTACTATATTGAAACCTACTGATTCACATTTGAGCAAGGCACATCCAATATTAAGGCTCACCTTGCTCTTCCTTGCTTTTAAAATCTCCCAATTTTTGTTCGTTTTTCTTGAGTTTTGCTGAGATTTCATAACAATCCTCTTCTTTTCTTGAAGTATAGTTTCAGTAGCCGAGCTTGCCACTTCATTACAAAGCACTCTACAATTCAGCTCAGCTTTTCTGCAGTACCCCAGCTTGACTTCATATTATGTTAACTCTGCTAGCTGATAGATATATATCAGGTCTGAAAGGTCTGTTAATCTAGAAGATTTGATCTGAACTATTATCTCAAGTTTAGCAGGTGAACTAGTGAACTACAAATAAGCTAAGGTATCAGCATGTGGAGATGTTTGCTTAAATCAGCCATTTAGAGTGTGTGTTTCAGAATCCATTATTTTTTGTTTGCTCTGATCATGGGTGGGGGGGGGGGAAGGACTCTGTTACACAATAACTTTTTTTTTAATTGGTCGATTTAAAAATTGATGGGTGCTTGGGAGGCAAATTTAAGCTTAAGCTTTTAATGCAAAGGCAAAATTCATTTTAGTCCATAGATTTTAATATTCTTAATCCCTTATTTATTGGGGTATTTCCTGAGCATCACAAGATTGGGGTGAAATGTTTGAAAGAAAATAAGGTGTGTGTGTGTGTGTGTGTGTGTGTGTTTCTTCCCCCCAAATAGAGCTAAAATATTTTCTAATGTAAATGGTAACTGAGATGTGACAGTTGATTCAGGACTCTGCTTCATTAATGAGGTGTGGACTGAGAATTTTATCACTGGTGAGCACCTGGTGTGCCCTAGTAAACCAGCTAAATATGTGTTGCCACTGAGCTAAGTTTTATTCTAAACTCTGTTCTGATCGTTTAGATTTGGTATATATAGATCCCTGTGTGGGCGAGAGAGGAATTACATGTGTGCAAACGTAGTTGGTATCCATAAGATGCCTAAATTTGTTTTCTAATCTGCTTATGTTTCAGAGGGAAGCTTTCAGTTCATATGTATGAGATGGTATATGTGTTCTGTGTGTGTGTGTGTGTGTGTGTGTGTGAGAGAGAGAGAGAGAGAGAGAGAGAGAGAGAGAGAGAGAGAGAGAGAGAGAGGCCCATTGGAAACATGGTGATGTGGATAGAATGAAAATATTAATTCCTTATGTTAAAGTCAGTGGCTTTCAGGGTTCACAGTGGTAAAATGACCGGTTCATTATGCTGCGGGCACACAACATTTAAAATGAACCTGGATTGCTCTTGAAGTTCTCCTCTTGCCCCCGCCACAGATCTTGCAGGTTAGAATTAATAACAAGGCATGGTCTTTCATTGTCCATTGTGTTAGCAGACTACCAGTTTGTACCTTGATCTTTTATAGTTATCCTTTCCCTAATCCAAACTGATTCACTTTGTCTTGGGTAGTGCTTGGATGTTAGGCATTATAAAGGCAGATTTATGTGGCTGGGTTCCCCCCACTTTATGATAACAATCACACAACAGCTTGGCATCTTGAAATCTCCCGTTTATGCCAGCAAGGATGTGTAGAACCTTATCATCCTCTTGCCCAGGAAGTGCCTGTCAGTGCAGAGAGGAAGCTTATGCATTGTAAGCCTGTCATTTTTAAATTGCCACTTGAACTGGGTGCACGACACTCTCCTTAAAGTTGGCAATCTAATGCCACTTAAGAGTGAAAATGGATGAAGTGAAGATACATTTTCTGTTCTGTGAATGACCTTCCCATTTATCTCTCTGAGTGGCACAGTTGCCATTTCTCTTTGCTCTTGTGGTACTTCATAAGCCTCTTTATATTTCTTTCACTGTGCCTTCCTGCAGAGTTGGAATCGGGTAAATTATGATATCACACAGCCCTAATATTAAGTCTGCCATGCCGCTTGAGTCTGCAGTGTGACGTGAATAATGAGAAGTGCGGCTCAATACAAAATTGAGACAGACGAGACACATTGGCAGAGAAGCAAAAAAATTAAAATGCCGAGCATTAGAGATTGTGAGCAACTGGGAGATAGTTATTGGAAAAAGAGAATTACACATTATCTTTATTTTAGATGTTGTTACATTTCAATATAATTCTACAGCCTTACATTCTAGCTGTTTTATGACTATTTTTAAGTATTAAGATCTAAAGAAACAAAAAGAGAGTCAAAGGACATTTGGGCCTCATGCTTGGTCTCTCAAGTCACAGCAGAACCTAAAGTGTTGCAAAATACTCCTTGGACTTGCTTTTTGATAGCATGATACGTTTTGAAAAGTTTGTTCTTAATATTTGTTGTAGCAGATTCCTGTTGTAGTGGCCTGATTTAAATTGTATTTCACCACGTGCTTGGCTCTTTGTTTTATTATGTACTTTCATTTGCTTCTTTCTTTCAGAAAGGAAACCTTCTGTGTACCAGCTTCATATACCATGGTCCTATGAAGACTCTTTAACTTTGTCACAGTAAGAGTTTACCATCATTTGATTTCTTTATGTCACTGAAAAGTGTCACACCATATAGGACTTCCATATATTATATGAATGCATTCTCACAATATGCGGGTAAATAAGACCACAAAATTTGGGATAGCAAATGATCTTAATGTCCGAGTTTTTAAGGAAGGGTGAAGGTTTCGTGTGTAACAACAAAACACCGAATAATAGTTAAGTAGCCAGAAGATTCCTACTAATGCCCGTTTCTTCACATGAGACATGGCTTTGTCATGATGCTTCCATGTGTGTATGCCTCTCCTAGAATAATTCCAAAAAGGTATCAGTTAGAAGAGGCTTGAGCAGTGATCTGGAAAAGTTATGTTGCTGGTCACTTGTTCATAGGTTCAAGCAGTCTCTTCACTGCCTTGCTGACAGTGTTGTCTCCACTGGTAAAAACCATGGCTCCTATCCTAATCAGAGTTTGCAAACTAGCTTCAACAATAGTTTGGATGATATGGAAACTTTGATAAGCGGTAGTGCCACTTGTTAAATGAATGACAGCTCTGAATGTCTGCTTTTTAGCTCGTCGTTAAAAACAACAACCAGTGGAACCTGCAGCGAAAGCTAGCAATGTATCCTCCTGCACAAAATGAGTTCTCCTATCTCATAATGCCATGCACACTTAACAGGATCGCATCAGACTTTATTTTAGATTGGACAAGTGTTCATTGCAGACCAATATTTAAAAAACATAACATAACCACCACAGGGTTCCATCTTCGACTGAGATTTCTGCAAAGCTGCACATTGCCCAGCCTGAAAATGACACTGCTGTTCCATTGTTGAACATTTATTCATCTTCAGATTGCCAATATGAAGTAAGTAAAAGCTTATATGAAGTAAGTATAAAAAAGAGAGTTATATTTCTCCTAGTTTCCTTCAAAACAAGGGGGCCCATTTTCAGTATTGTGGTAAGACAGTCAGTGGAAGCCTTTTGATGCACAACTGAAGTGAAGCTCCCTTGGTTGTATTGCAGCCAACTGATGTTTGTTATATATCAGAGTAGGAGAAGGGCCTTCTTGGTAATGGGACCCCAGTTTTGGAATTCTTTATTTTCCCTGGTCTTTGCTCAGTAATTAGTGCCTAGGCCTGTCGTTCAGTGTTTCCTTATGATTGCAAATCATTTTGCATGGATCTGAATTTTAAGTTGTAACCCGCTCTGGGATTGCTTTGCAGTGCGGGTAATAAAATATTTTAAATAAGCTCAATCGCGTTTTCACCTTTTGTGAAGTGAGCATTTTAAGAGTGCTGTATTTATTTACTTGCCGTATTTATTTATTTTCCACTAAAATGCACATTTTGCTATTGGTAGTAATTCTGAGGATAAAAAAATAACAAAAACTAAAATATAGTTGCCAGTCATTAAAAAAGCACACATCAAATGACACTTAAGTAGGTGACGCTTAACAAAGGCCTGGACAAATGTTCTGGTGCTGGGGGGAAATCTTACCATGGTACCGAAAAGGCATAGTGATTGTACTAGGTGGACCTTACTGGGGGGGACATTTCTACACACACGATGCTAGTAATCCCCCACCAGACCTCAGATACCGTGTTTCCCTGAAAATAAGACACTGTCTTATATTTATTTTTCCTCAAGAAGACACACTATGGCTTATTTTCAGGGGGTGTCTTATTTTTTATTACATCAGTTGTTGATGGGGCTGCCCGCACCTCTCCGGTCACCTCTGAGCCTCCTTCCCGCTGGAGGAGCCGCCCTCCAGCTGCTGCCCGTCTTCTTAACTGGTCCGCATTGGTACGCTTCATAGCCACACCTATCCAGGGCCGTCTTAAGGGCGCTGCCAGCGCGGCTGGAGCTGTTGCCAGGAGGTGCCACGTCCAGCCTCGCCTCTTCCTTGGCGCCCTCCAGAACTGCGCCTATCACTATGTCTTATTTTTGGGGTATGGCTTATATTGCGCAAATGCTTAGAAATCCTGCTACGGCTTATTTTATGGGTATGTCTTATTTTCAGGGAAACACAGTACTTGGGCACAAACATGTGGTAATTGGGCAAGCTTTCAGTTTCCTGAGTCCTAAACTGTTTAGGTCTTACCCATTAACACCAGAAGTTTGAATTATGCTTGGAAATGGATTGGCAGTTGGTGTATGTTTAAGAACCAACAAAATACGATCTTGATGGTCAGTCCACATAGAAGCTTAGCATCTGTGTTTTAAGTTTCCAAACAGTCTTCCAAGGCTGTCCCATGAACAATACATTGCAGCAGCCTGATCTGGAGCCCATAAGAGCATGGGTCACTGTGGCCCCAGCAGTCAGTGTCTAGGAGGGATTGCAGTTGGTTCAGCAACCGAAAATAATGCAAGGCACTTTGTACGGACCGAGGCTATTTGGGCCTCCAGGGACACTGCTGGATTGTTAAACTGCACACCTTATTTTATCATAGTAACTGAGAGTATTCTCATTATTTTGTTTTTATGCTATATTATTGTTTTGTGTAAAAAAAAGCTACTTTTTAAAAAATGTGTGTTGCAACTAGGTAACCGTCAAGACCTCTTTTCTGCAAGTCCTTGGTCAGGTAAGAAAGTTTTGTTTCACTTAACCTTAAGCTGATAACGCGTAAAGATAACAAAACAAAAATAACGTACCTTGATCTGATAAAATGTATTCTGTGAGTGTAGCATGCATCTGTAACAATAGGGTGTAGTTCATAAAAGATAGTCCCAACAGTTCTAACTGATCCCTCCCCAAAATAGGGGTGCGGTGTCTACATTGCTAAATAATTCACATCCATGGAGCCTGGTGGGTCGGGTTGGCTGGGTGGAAGCAGAAAATGCTTTGTTCATAAGAGGTCCCGCTATTGCATGTGCTTACAGGTTTCCTGGCACCAGGCAATACCATCCACGCATCACATCAAGAACAAACAGTGCCGTCTACATCTGTGCCACAGTTGGGAAGCAAGAAATAACTTGAATGTAGACCAAACAAATGACTTGCTCAAGGCCATATGCTCAATTCAGTTCCCAAAACATCAGACCGCACCTCTCAGCCAACACTTGCTGCTACTGCACTGTGCCGCTTTTTAAAGAAGACAAAACAGTTATGATCCCAGTTGTGTTGTTCAAGATAAAATCTGGAAGCAGACGGAAGAGCCTTAAATAGCAGTCTCTAAAGCAGGGAAAGTCAGCGACAGAATAGCAGATGAAACTTATTTGTGCAAATTCAGTTTTGCTTAAATCCTACTTGTATTAACTTAAACCAGGTCAACATCTGAAGAAATGTGCATGCACACGAAAGCGCATACCAATAACAAACTCAGTTGGTCTCTAAGGTGCTACTGGAAGGATTTTTTTTTTTTATTCAGGTCAACGCAGCTTGTCATGCTTCAGATCAGCCATCATTTATTGCAGCCTGCAAGAGCGGTTGGTAATTTATTTTTTTGCTGCCTGCCTTAGATGGGTAAACACCCAGCAAGTCAGAACACATGTTGGTGGATCACAATATAATTCAGGCTTGATTTGCCCAGTTGGCTAAAGTTACATTTCTGAATATAAAGTGGCCATCTTTAATCACGATCTGAAACTTGATTGTGCTAAATTTGAAGCCGTGTTCTGGGTTCATATGTACAATTATGGGAGCATTGCTGCTTTCGCATCCTTACCCCCTTCGTGCTAAAGCTGATGTACTTGATTGCAACTTGAGATTTGAGTAACAGATTGATATGTCTGCGTGCTTTATATTTGGCACTAGAATGTGTGGCACTCGTACCTGTGGAAAAGAAACTGAGCCCATTTTTATCTTGAAATAAGATATCCTGAGAGCTAGCGTAGCATATTGGTTAAGAATATAAGTTGGGAATTTTTGATGAAATCTCAGTCCACCCATGAATTTGCTATGTGGTATTGAGCAAGCCATTTTGTTGTCTCAGCCCTGCCACCTGTTATATAGGCATGTCTCACAGGTTTTTCATAATTACTGAGTTAATGTATGTGAAGTATTTAGGGGGGGAAAGCACTATGTAAGTACTGAATTATTGTGGACATTGGGTGATATTTGCATGTTCCGTTTTTTTCCATAAAACATCCTTGTTTTGTAGGTAATAAGATTCCATGGTGGCACTCTTCCCGTGTACATAATTTCTAATATTCTTCTTGCTTATGGAAGACAGTTAAGGTCCCTAATTTCAACAGGTAACATTACGTGAAAAGATTTTTAAGCACAGGTTTGTTTATTATTATAAAACTAGAAAACAGAGTTTCGTTGTACATTTCATTTGTAGTTTGCCAATCGTTTTGTTACTGCTTTTTTTAAAAAAATCCTGAGATTTGTTGTAAAGTGGTTGATAATCACGTAGATACAGATAGGAATCTGGGAGGGAAGCGTTTAACTGTCAAGAATAAAGAATAGTTATTGTATAGCTTATCGACTTGAATGTATTTTAAAGCAAACTCTTTACAATGCTAAGTAGAGCTTTTAAAAGTCAGTACATTTTTAAAGCTTTGAGTTATATTTATTTGATTTCTCAAATCATTAGGGTGATTTGCAGCAGCTTCATTTTGGTCAGACCTGCAAGCTGGGTGGGGGGGGGGGAACACATTTAAATATATTCATAGAACTGAGAATTCCGTCTCAAAAATATTCAGTGTCGAAAATTGAATACAACTATTACTGTAAAAAATTTCTGTCGGTCTGTTTCCCCACACCATCAGTGCATTAGTAATGACATTATATGACAAATAGAAGTTTTACTGCAGTGGAATTAGCATTTAACAATGGTTATAATATATCCTGAATTTTGGAACATTTATTATTTTCCTGTTAATATTATAATTTACTGGCCACATCTGATTCTTGATATACATTTTTCTTGTTCTAGGTCACTGCACAGATTTTGCACCTGCACTTACTAAAGCAGCCAAGCCCTATAAAGTAGAACCAATAGTGAATATTGTTAAATTCTTGTTGGGGTAAGTTCCTTGCTTGTATATTTTTCCACTACACCATGGAATTCTTCATGCAGCAATAAAGGTCCTCATCAGTAACATACATACTAAAAAAAAATAGCATTTGAAATTAGGATTAATTATAAATTTTTGATAAGCAAGTAAAGCAAACCACTATAATATTGTGTTTTGCCTCCTACAGGCTTAACTGGTTTAAAGGAATCTGGGATATATTATCCTTACCAGAATTGGATGCTGTTACACTGAACAACCGGAACTTGTGGTTTCCTTTTGTTTCTCTAATCCTTTTTATGTTTGGGACCGGCCTAGCCTATTGGGGTGGCATACTCTTCAGTTCATCTCTAAGGATCTCATCCTCATTGCATATAGCTTTGACCAGGTAAAAAAAAAAAACTGCTCTTATTTTATGTGGGCAAAAATGAAAAGATGAAAATATAATACCTACTTACTAACAGTGATTATACTAAACCTGGGGATAGTTCTTAACTAGCTGAGAGAATGGGTTAACTTTCTAGGGGACTGTAGAACATTGTACAATATTTTACTAGCTTTTAGTTGCATCTTTGTGAGATGGTTCTAAGTGTTGAACTACTAATAAGCTGATTTAACCTGACTGTAAGGGCAATTTGGTTAACTTGCATTTAAAGAGGGGTTTTTCTGCATAAGGTAGAACCTTATCAAGTTCTACCAATGGATACTATAAATGGTCAGAGGTAATAGGGTTAATATTTGGGTACTTGTTTAGTACAGGACATCATTCAGGAACTGACCATTGGCAGTTTGTAAATTTTCTTTACAGTTGAAATGCCATTCTTTTTCAATCAAATTCTGAACAGGGCATAAAAGCTTTTTTATTTCATGAAGGAATAAACCATTTATTACATTTCTGTTCTAGTTCTGCGGTGGTTTTCTTCCATTTTTGTTCCTTGGCCTAATCATATCAGATTGCGTTTATTATCCTTCTTTTATTTATTTTTTAAAGGTTAGATAGGATAGATATCATTTGTGGGCTTAAGGAGGTCTTTGATTTTGCTTTCAATTTTAGTTCTTGGAAATTGGAGCAAGTTTCTGCACTTACACTTATTTGTACCAGGCAGAATGAAACATACAGCTGCCAAAATTCATGACCCTTGACTTGATTAAACTTGATTTTTGCTTTTTCTTTCCATCAAATTACTCTTTTTAAATTCTTGGATTGTACAGTTGATCTTTCTATTTAGGACTCCTCTTTTTCAAAGTAACTTTGCTCATCTTATCCGGGCAAAGTAAAAAGTAATCATGCTTTAATTTAGACTTTGACCCAGAAAGCCACAGAATGCTTGATTCCTATCTCAGCGTTTGTCCAAGAAACATTTTTTCTAGAACCCCCCCCCCCTCCGCACGCGCAAAGAAGCTAAACCATTCCAATGTGTTTGTGCTGTTGTAATTCTGCAGTACTAAGATCTGCTTTGGGAAATATACATAATTGAAAAACAGACTGGATTCACTAAACTTCAATATACAAAAGAGATATTTGGTAATAACTCCTTTTCCTGAAAGGCGAAATGTTTATTTGCATGTTCAGGAGTAACATTATTTTCAGAAAACCAGGACATGACATCTGTAAGTAGTATTCATAAATACCAAAACTGTCGGTTTAAAAAAGAAATGGAAGGGAAAGAATACAAAAAACAGCAAATTCGGGACACTGTGAAATAAATTGACCCTCATAGTTACGGACTTTGGCAAGCCTCCAGACACAGCTGCATTATAGATGTAGTGCCAGAGTGAAATTGTAACTTTTCCCTATGGACACGAGGGCACCCTCCAAGGGGCAATGTGTACCTCCTTTTCTTGAGCTAGGAAAATGTCTATTGCATAGGTTCAAAACTATGGTTAGCACAAACCGTAGTTTGACAAGGTGTCTGAGCTGATCCATTATACTTTATACATGGATGAAGGAAGAATGTCAGATGAAGTTAACGGACTACGCAGAATTGGATAAGATGACAGGGAGAATTGGAAACCGGCAGGACCAGAGGTTCTTGGAAGATTGGAATAAATTTGAGAACTATTTGAAGAACAACTGTAAACAACAGATTACGCTAGTAGGATTGCAGGAAGTTTTGTAAGGAGGACTATATTAGGAAATATTACAGAGAAAATTTAGGAAAAGGATAATTTGTTATAGAATATTTAAAGTAATAGTGAAATTATGGAAATACAATATTAAGTTATGAAGATTGGAAATCTCTAGACATAGTTGATGGAAGTCTAAAATGTTGTATAATATATGAACAAATGTTAAATGATGTTTGGAAAATACATATAAAACTTAATTATTTATATATATATATATATATATATATATATATATATATACACACACACACACACACACACACACACACACACACAAACACACACACACACTTTATACATGATTAATGTTTCACTGTTCAGGAACGGAAACCTTTATTTTGTGTGAATTAAATTATGACTGTTTGCATTTGCCAGACCCTCTCGACATCCATCAGACCCCAGTTTGTTTACGCGAAGAACGTTGTGCGTAGCTGTTTGCATGTTTTTCCTTAGCTGGACGACATGTGGAGCGTTGGCTATATTAATGACATATGCTCATTACACCTTCAAGGTATTTAACCAGCATGTGGCAAATACAGTGTGTGAATAAAATGCTTGTAAAGTTTTTAAATCATGGGTTGCTTTGGGCAGTCTTCTCATAGGTTTGGTGCTGAGTGTGATGTGGGGTGGAAAATGGGAGGAAAAGATTGTGCTCGTCCTGCCTCCAAGGCATCCAGCTACCCCTGGTTTTGGTGCACATAAAATCCAACACATTTTGCTCAGATTTCTTGGTTGAATGCTTTTTTTTTTTAATTGTTACACCCCTCCTGCCTTCTGTGCCAACTGTAAACCTACTTCAGAGGGTTGGGGGACCCTTCCGAACAATATGGGAGGTGGCACTTGGGGTGGGAGTGCAAGTCCAGTTTTCAAACCCCATCTTTCTCAAGTTCCCCTTCCCTCGCAGTTTGAAAGAATGAGAAAGGAATTACGTTTTAGTTGGCTTATGCAGAATTGGCAAAGTTGACAGCTAAAATAAGAGAACCCTATTGACAAAGGTTTTGTGGAAGAGTGGAAACCCTTTTCGGATTATTTAAGGAAATGTTATTATATGATGGACACGCGAGCAGGATTGGGACTATGAGCAACAGAAGAGAGTAAAATAACAGCAGTTTTGTTAAGGTTTAAGAGACAGAAAACAGGGTGCGACAGAGGAACAGAAGCAAACACCATGGAGAAGGGGGTGGGAAGTAAAAGGGGAAAAAGTTTTTATAATGTACAGAAATGTATGTGTGAAATTTTAGAAAACTTAATAAAAAGTTTTTTTTAAGGAATTATATTTTAGTCTAGGACGGTGATGAAGTTAAGTTGCACTTTCAAGTTGATACACTGCAGTTTAAATAGTCTTTTTTTTTTTTAACAGGTTATTAAACTGCATTCACACGTCAGAACAGAACTAAGTGTCCTTGATACGGTAGGTCTGTTCTATGTCTTTCTTTGGGTTATGTTAGGTTTTTTCAGTTTTTAACGTTTCAGGATTGTCTTTTTTCTTAAGGGAGAAAAAAAATAAAATACCTCTTGCTGTCGGCTAACATCCGAGGGGGGCTGCCCCAAACATGAACCTGAGAGTTTGCTCAGGCGAAAAGGAGGCTTCTCTTCCTTTCCCTCAAGTTTGGTTTTTACTCCATCCTAGCTTCACTGCTGGATCTTACTTTCCCACCCAGTGAGTTAATCAATCACCTACATACCAATCGACCGCAGCAAAACCTCTAAGCAGTTTACAGTATATATTTACAGTTTACAGCCAGATGGGTGGGGTATAAATAGTAAATAATTATAATTATAATTATAATAAATTTATTATTTGTACCCCACCCATGTGGTCGGGTCTCCCCAGCCACTCTGGGCGGCTTCCAACAAATATTAAAATACATTAAGATATCACAGATTAAAAACTGCTTGCACTTTGACGTGCTTTTGAACTGCTAGGTGGGCAGGAGCTGGGACCGAGCAACCGTTGCGGGGATTCGAACTGCCGACCTTCTGATCGGGAAGCCCTAGGCTCTATGGTTTAACCCACAGCACCACCCGCATCCCATGTAGTGTAAGGTCTCCCAAACTTGGGTCTCCAGCTGTTGTTGGACTACAACTCCCATCATCCCTAAGCTAGCAGGACCAGTGGTCAGGGATGATGGGGACTGTAGTCCAAAAACAGCTGGAGAGACCCAAGTTTGAGGAACCCGGGTGTAGTGGTTAGAGTTCTGGATTAGGACCTGGGAGACCAGGGTTGAAATCCTGAGTCAGCCATGAAGCCCACTCTTACCCTCTCTTACCCTCACAGAGTTGTTGGTGAAGGTAAAACGGAGACAGGGAGGTTGCATCTCCCACCTTGAGCTCCTTGGAGGAAGGAAGAGGTGGGATATAAATTAAATGAATAGCACCACTTGATACTTTTTACCTTCACCACGAAGCACTTTTAAGTTCACCATTAAACTTTTATCAACTTATTAATGCCTATGCTTATATTTTATAGTGCCCAAAGAACTCGGAACAAAGCTCCGCTTGTTCCAAAAGAGAAACGGAAAAGAGCTGTGCGTCATCAGCAGATGGCCTTTCAGAAGCAGCAGCAGCAACATCATCACCTACGGGCAGCACAGCCATTGACAGCGTTGTAGACAGTCTTAAGATGCACGTCACCGTCCTCAACTTGCTTACGTTGATTGTGCTGCTCAGTTGCCCATCTTTAATTTACTGGCTGAAAAATCTCAGGTAACCTGCCAGAAGAACTTACAGGTTTTTTACAAGAATCCACAACGGGATTCCATCCAAAGGGGTTGATTTTAAAATGCACTGCATATTGTTTCTTATTCCTTTCCATGCCATAAAATCTATTTCTGCTTGTGTAATCCATTAGAATCATTGATTTGTGGATGTCAGGGAACTGCCACCTGGCCCGCTGGGGGGAACGGAGGGTCCGTTAGCATACAGAGAGCCCCGACGCCAATTCAGCAGCAGCAACTCTTCCAGCGGGGAAAGCCGCCACACCTCCAGTGGGGAGGAGAGGGAAGGAACCAGCCGCGCGGGGAGGGGGCTTAGGGATGCCACTGATAGCTCCAGCGCCTCTTCTAGCCAGGAGCCAGGAGCAGGGAGCCTGGCGGGGAGAGGGCTTGGGGATGTCGCTGAGACCCTGCGCTCACCTCGCCTGGCTGGTCAGGAGGGAGGCATGCCATTTCTGGCACCCCAGTTGCGCAGAGGGGTGAAACGCAAGGAGGGTAGGAGGAGACTTGGGGTGCCAAAGTTATTATGCTGGGGGAGAAGCCGGAAGGGGCCACTCCCGGATTCTGCCAGCGACTGAGACAGAAATGCTTTTTGTAGCTCTGCACTGTAAATAGTTTGCACAATAAAACTGCAAAAAACTGTTTGGGCTCCTGCTCCGTTACTCGTGAAGCACCTTCACGCGAACCTTACAGTGGAGTTGGAAGGAACTCCAAGGGGCATCTAGGCCATGGGTAGGCAAACTAAGGCCCGGGGGCTAGATCCTGCCCACTCGCCTTCTAAATCTGGCCCACAGACGGTCCAGGAATCAGTGTGTTTTTACATGAGTAGAATGTGCCCTTTTATTTAAAATGCATCTCTGGGTTATTTGTGGGCCATAGGAATTCGTTCTTCTTCTCCCCCCCCCCAATATAGTCCAGCCCCCCACAAGGTCTGAGGGACAGTGGACTGGCCCCCTGATGAAAATGTTTGCTGACCCCTGATCTAGGCCAACTAAATCATACATGACAGATGACCATCCATCCTCTGCTTATGTATTATCTACAACTTGTGTCTACAATATTCTATTGTTGCTACTCTGTGTTTCACTTGCAAAATTTGATTTTCAGTTTATTACCATGCTCTTTGTTTTTTCTCTCCCCCAAATAGGTACCATATCAAGCTTGATCCTGATCCATGTAGATCAACTGCTTTTATGCTCATAGGCATTTTGGGTATACTCATGAATGCAAGCACTACAAAAGTTAAAACAAGGTACCTTAGTTCATTATCTTCATTTCCCCCACAGTTTTGGTGTTTGAAGGCGCAGTTTGGTGTGTGTGTGTGTATGTGTGTGTGTGTGTGTGTTTTAAAACAAAACCATCACAATTATTTTAGTCACATACAGGTACAAGCCTTTAAGAGCATCTTCTGCCTGTTCCCACCCTACCCACTATGTATTATCAGGATCACTTAGCAGGTCTCCAGCTGTTTTTGGATTACAGTTCCCATCATCCCTGACCACTGGTCCTGCTAGCTAGGGATGATGGGAGTTTTGTGTTTTCAAGCTGTTTTCTTACCCTTGACTGTTCAGTGGACGTGATTCAGAAGTCCTCTCAAAATGGGAGTGTCAGGGAAGATGTCTTCTGCCAATTTCTCCCCTGCAAGCCCCACATGTTGTTATGGGGCATGTACCCCTGACTCTGTAAATGAAAAACAAGCCATCGTTGCAGCTCACCACTTGTTTGGAGTGAGACAAACCACAAGCCTACATTTAAGCATAATGCTAAGCTGAACGGTGGCTTAGCTCTGGGTAGTGTGGCAACAGAAGGACCCAGGGAGGAGCAAAGAAGCCGTGATTTTCTCTTCCAGTACCAAAAGGATTGCACATTCACAATAAGCCATAGTTTGGGTTACTGTTATGTGCTAGGCCCTGAGTAGCCCCCCTACACCCCCATTTTCAGGGGTGATGATGGTTCAGGTCAACACTTTCCATGTTAAGGCTCTGTTTAAATGAGACTGCAATATTGAAATGTGAGGCTAGGATATGCCAGAAGGTTGGGTGGCTCAGTCCGAGTCTTTCTTTTCTTTTTCAATTTTTTTATGTGTTTATTAAAAGTACATTCAGTGCATGGGAGTAGCCAAGAAGGGGAAGGGGGGCAGCTGCCCCCCAAATCAATAAAAATGCATAGCAAGCTGAGGTTCTGCCCCCTTCTAACAAAAGGCCTGCCCCCCCCAACAAAAATCCTGGCTACACCCGTGATTCAGTGTCTCTGTTTTCAAGTCTTCAAGTAGTTCGTGCAGGTCAGTTACATTCAGTTTGAGACGTTTTGTTATGGGCAGTATGGGGTTGCTGGGAGAAGAAGTGGGGAGACAGAGGGCTGAGGAAATAGGGGAACAATAAACTTTCTTTTTTTCATAATGTAAGAGCAGACCTTTTGTGTCAGCCCCGTGTGGGCAGGTATCTTAATTTTGCTGACGGAACGAAAGATCAGATGGCCCAGGAGATGGTTGGTTGCAGTTGATTGGTTGCAGTGCACTTTGTTTATGTAATACGCAGAAGTACCAGATATTTCCTGGGAATATCTGCACTCTATTATGCCACACAGCTTGCAGCCTTAATAATGGCAGAATTGTTTTACCTTTTTTTCCCTTTCTCCACAGTAAACTGCTGAAGATTGCTGCACATCTCCCACTTCCTTTGTCTGTTGCCGCTGTGGTGTTTGCACCAATGCACTTAGACAGAATGCCATACTTCGTAATCATTCCTCTTTTTCTTCATGCGTTATGTTGCATTGTGTAAAGACTGCAGTTTACCAAAGCACCAAGCACACCAGGAAGCGGTGGCGGGAGGGCGTTGAACCAAGGATAATCTGGGACAACATGAAAATATCATGGACATTATCTTCTGTCCGTGGCAGAAGTGAAAACAATGCTGGGCACATGTTGTGAAGGTTGATCCAGTTAGAAACCATAGGGTTTTGTACCTTGCTGTTACAAAAAAAAAAATACTTGTAGAAACTTACAATTCAGTTCATAATCTGCCTCTGACAATGATGCTTTATTTTTGTGGTGTTGGAGCAGAGTTTTGGTTTGTTTTTTTAAAAAAACAAAAACAAACCAGATGTGCACTTTCAGTCATTTGCAGCCAACCTTTTGCTGCTACTGTTGGCAGCAAATGACTGAAAGAAAATTGGCTCAAAATCCATAGCCAATAAGACAATCCAAAAGTTCTTATTCCGTTAAAGGCAGCTGAAGTTATGTTTTGTCCTTCCTTGGGTCTGTACTAAGCTATAATGCCGATGCTGCTTGACTTGGTGAGAAATCAAAAACTATTTCACAGCTTCCACGTTTGTGAGATTATTGAAAGTGGTGGTGGCCCAGTACATTGATTTATGTTCAACGTAACATAGTTTACTAAGTATATCAGCAGATGTGTATGCTCTTTGTACTGTTACACTGCAGTGTGAAGCTCAGGGCAGATTCTCGGGTGACTTTCTGTACATAGAGATTCATGCTAGTGTACATGGAAACATGTAGAAAGTTACACGGATACCTACTTTAGCAATACTTTGTGTTGGGAATAACACACCCACATGAGCTTCCCAATATGTGCATATTGTTCAAGACCAAAATTCATCTCTCTGCAGCTGTTTAAATGTGAGTGTTTTAGTAAGGCGCTTCTGGCTTCGGTAATCATCATCACAATCATACGGCTTCCAGCATAATAAAAACACAGCAAAACATCACCCATTAAAACTTCCCGATACAGGACGGCCTTCACATGTCTTCAGAAAGTTGTTTATATAGTTTGACATTGATGGGAGGGCTTTCTACAGGGTGGGCGCCACTGCCGAGAAGGCCCTCTGCCTGCTTCCCCGTAACTTCATTTCTCGCAGTGAGGGAACATCCAGAAGGCCCTCGGAGCTGGACCTCAGTTGTCCGGGCTGAATGATGGGGGGTTGGAGGCACTCCTTCAGGGCCGAGGCCATTTAGGGCTTTAAAGGTCAGCTTCAACACCTTGAATTGTGCTTGGAAACATACTGGGAACCAATGTAGATGCTCAGATGACTAGGAGATGCTTCCCACATATATAGGCTGTTTCCTTGAAGCAATCTCTCTGCCTCTAGATCGTATCAGTCACCCACAATATTAGCTTTAATTCTACTGTATTGAGCTTGTTTTCCCTGGTCCATAACAAAAGGCCCCCCAGAAAGCAGTCGGCTTGAAATCTGGACAACCTCTAGTAGTTTCATACAGACATTATTAAAACAAAATGGACACCCCTGAGGTACTCGGTCAGATAATGTGTTAACTGATAAGTTACTCAACACCGTGGCGGTGTCGGGAATCACCTGAAGGCAGAACTATGTACTGGCACTCCCATCTCAACAAGTAGTCAGTGGATATGAGAAGCAAGTATTTATCTCTATGTACAAAGAAGTTTTAAAAGAATCTGCCTTTGGGCATAACTATGGAGTGGCAAGTACTGATCATATATGTCACCATTTATAAAGGAGCAGCACATTTTCTGGTACCTTCTGGTGAAATGTACAGGGCATGAATCCAACAGCAAATGTTGTTCCTCTTGCATTGCACCATCACCTTGGAAAAAAATCTGCAGTCGTTTTGCCAATGTAGCCACTTACCTGCAAGCATAGCTGGTCGGCCTACCGACATAGGCACTTGTATATCTCGTTATTTATTTCTGGTGCATCCATTGCCTTGAGACCTGAGTGCTGATCTTACACGATGGCTCGCTTCCTCTCCCTTTTGTAATCGGGGAAGAAGTTCTGAACCAAGTTAACACATGTCCGTCTTGCCTTTAACCAGTTTGTACCATTCCTGCCTCAAGTGCCTCAGTTAATTCTGGCTTGTGTATATATAGATATATATATATTAATCATTCAGTTTTCTTGGATGCAAAACCTCTGGATTTTAAAAGAAATTCTTTTAACTGTAGAACTAGTACCGCAAGCCTGCTAACAAGTTTAGTACTTAAAAGCTGTTGTATGAACCATGAAAAGCTTTATAACTAGAACAAGTATTTTAAAACACTTCAGCTAGTTTTATGGTCTCAGTATCTTTACATAAATTTTTATCCTATAAAAATTATATCCTTGCTACTCTTAAGAGATAAGGCCTTCGGGCAAACAGTACTCTTATCTCTTGAGGTCTAATTTCCAGCTGGTTAAATGGAATTTAACTTGGTGTGCAAGTGACAAAATTTGAGTTGTTGGTGTACTCTGTGTGTACACCTGTCCTTTGTTAGCTGGATTACTTAACAGGCTGTGCTAGGAGTTACTCCTGATTGCTGAGTAGGGCTTCTTGCTTGCCAGTAGCTGGTGATGTGAAGAGAAGCTACAAGCCCTGCAGGAGCCTTTTTCAGTGCAGCCTGGCCTTGAGGGATGCTCCTGTGCCTCTTAATAGCTGTATGCTAGGGAGAATTTTGGCAGGGGTTTTTGTTCTCCTGTCAAAGTACTGCTGCAACAGTTTAGACGCCAAATGTTTCGTTGTACCAAGGGCGCACCACAGTGCTCTTCAAAGTCATGTGTTGGCATGGGTACGTGGAAGCCTGCAGCTTCCAGTCGCAATGCTGACAAGAGCTTCTCCTTTATAACAGGTCCAGATGCTTCTGAAATACCTGGCTTCGCTTCACAACTTTTATGCTGCAGTTGGGGCAGGGGCAAAGCCACGCCCGGTTCCTAATTAGGTCATAATGGCACTGAATATAAGTTCAACAGTGCTTTGTCTGCTTGCTGCTGTATGTATTATGAACAATTTGAGAACTGTTAGCCACTAAGCAACCTAAAATCCTTAACGTTCATTTTGTAATTCATTTATGCTTAATATGATATGATAGTTTCTTACTCAGTTCAGTATTAGATTTTTACACCCCTTTTTAGAAGAAATACATATAGCTAGATTGCAACAGGAATTAGCATTCTCTATAATAACGTTATGAAGTTTTCATTTCCTAGAAACTCATGTACTTTACTAAATTACCATCAATTAACATACCTCTGGATATTTTTGCCAATGAAATATGCTCGATAAACAGATCTGTACTTTTGAAGCAATGTGGCAGATGCATTCTTAATTCATCTATACAAGTGTCTGGTATTCTGATACCAGTCTGCGTAATAAGGATTTACGATAGTTCAAATTATCTACAGGAAAACCTTCCTTACGAAGCATCTTGTTTATATACGTGATAGAGTTTTACCGAGCACTTTTACGCATATCTACTTGGAGGGATGCTCCATTAAGTTTAATAGAACTTACAAGTGAGTGAGTATCTGTAGGATTTCAGTCTTAGCCCAATTTTACCAAAAGTTTTAAATTCAAAATGGCAGCAATTTCAATTTCCCAGATGATGCAAGTTATGTAGGAGCAAATTCTACGGTCTTCCATTAATGTGTGAGGACTGTATGAAAGCCCAGGTACCCTGAGTCCCAGTCCATAGAACTGACAACGTAAGTTTGCACATTCAGACGCACTTTTTAAATAGCAGCTCCTCTTACTGTGCATGGCATACTACTAAAACCAAGTAGCATTTTCATGCATACCACTAAATCAAGAGGCATTTTCATGCAGAACGGGGAGGCATTTGTAAAGATGGAAAGTCAGAACTACAGCAGTGATGTGTGAAGGTCCTGGAGCACACCTTATAAAGCTCTCTCAGTTGTAGCCATTATTCCACCAAAATGAGTTGGCTGTTCATGTATTTAAGCAAGACACGAGGCTTAATTTAAGGATCTCAGCCCAATTCTGTGCAGCCCTCTGTGTAATACAGGCAAGCAGGTGCCATTGCTTGTTGATGTGACACTCAGAGAATTGGCAACCTTGTCTAAAAGAATTGCTTGTTTTAGAATCTCACTAAAATGTCTTAAAGAGTTTTTCAGTAGGCCTTTGTAACATGTAACCTGCCAGCTACATATGGCTGCTTTATTAGGAGCTTGCAAAATTTACTGGTTTTGACGGCGGCCTTGTGATAGCAAAAAATCGGGATGGGAGGAAGTAGTAGCAGGAGCAACAACAACCAGCAAGCTGTAGTGTATAGGTCTTTGTTGAGTTTGGACCCGTGTTTTGCTCTTAAACTGACATTGCTGATAAACCTAATGCGTTTTGTATGAAGGAATAGCTCCACTTCAGTGTGTGGATTCAGAAGTGAAATAAATATACGAGACTACCATGCAAAACCCTAAAGAGTGAAACCTGAGTTAAATTCCCACTTTTCCAGTCAAGCGCATGCCTTAAATTAACTAATTGCATTTGTAATTGTTTGAGCCCAGTTTAAAGCTGAATGTATTGTGCCACCATTTAGTAATAGGAAACAGGGACTTCATGAATGCCCTGATGCATTATCAATGTTGGGTCACCCTGTTTCAGCACTTGGGCATGGTCACTTCAGTGCACATACAGACCTTTGTTGTTCAGTTGTTCAGTCGTGTCCGACTCTTCGTGACCCCATGGACCAGAGCACACCAGGCACGCCTATCTTTCACTGCCTCCCGCAGTTTGGCCAAACTCATGTTAGTCGCATGACTACCATGCCTAAAGTGTGTTGTTCCTCCAGCGGGTTTACAGCAGATGGAGTCAATCCATACATGTATTTCATGGTGTGTGCAAATATGCCCCCCCACACACATTGAAAACATTGACGACTACCATAAACAGGAGATCCGTGTTTACATCTGAAAGGCACAGGTCTCTCGAGGGAAGTAGTTAAACTTCTGAGTCAGTATTGCACAAAGGATGTGTTCCATTATCACAATGAGCCATGGTTTATTGTGAAATGAACAACCCCAGGCAAGTCTTAGGCTCCCACTGCCCTCCTTTAGTGCAGTCACAAGTAGGTGATTGAAAGCTTTCCCTTAGCGTTGAGTCCAAATCCAACAAACCAGTTAATCTTAATGATGCTTTGTTTGCAAATAAATCAGCTCCGTAGCACACGGTTTGAAGCTGGCCTGTTTCAAACGTCATAGCTCCTCATAGTTTGTTGGGTTCAGATGAGGTTGTAAACTTGCAGTTTATCAAAAATGAACACGAAGGCTTCTGAATTCCTCAGCTGCACCAGAAGGGGAAAGAGCACAGAAGCCCACAGGTAATTATTTCTATACTGTCTTTCAATCATAATTTGCAAAAATAATAAAACAGTTGAAGTGCCAATACAAAAAGAAAAGCATAAAGCAGGATTAAAATTGCACCTTTAATAAAGTTCTGAAAGTAAGAAGGCCTTTGCTTGTTGCCAAATGGACAGTTAAGTAGGTGAACCTCTGAGAGCATTCCATAAACAGGGGAACTTCACTGAGATTGCCCACCTCAGATGCCATGGGCATCTACACAATAGTTGCCAAATACTGCTTTAAAATCTTACGTTTAACCTTTCAATTTCTTCATAAACTTTGTTAACAGCTGTGTTCTGGGTAAAATGTGGGATGTATTTTTAAAACCCTCTTATTGCAAATAGTTCCTAAAGTTTAAATGCATTGGTGTTGGATTCTTTTTCATCTGTTTGCTTCCAACATTTCTTTAAAATACTAAGCTTGTTTATTCTCTTCATTTGTCTCCTTTCTCTATAAAAAACAAGCCCTTTAAGTGTTTAAAGGACATCTCTTCTAAGCATCTTTTTTAAAGCAGATATTCACTAAAGATGTGTGTGTTCATTCTTATATCTGAAATAAGTAAAAGAAATGAATGGAACAACAACAAAAACTTTTGCCAAACTGTAATATCATTGCATTTAATTAACTCTATCATTTTCAGTGCAAGAATGAATTAAAGATGTATGGTTATTTAGTGGAGTATCCAGGAAAGAGTTGTGGAAGAGGTGATCTTGAAACATTTTGATAATAATTTCAATTTTAAAAAGCTGACGTGATACCTTACAATATTATTTTTCCATTCAATTTAAAGACAATCATTGGCTTGGAAGCCGCAGGGTTCTCGTGTGACCAATGGTGTCTTCTACTTGTGTAAGATCCAAGCTCCACTCAACGCCCCTTCCAGCTCCTCCTCTCTGCAGTCAGCCTTGCACTGCAACCCACACGGTTGTGTGGAGTTTCTCATGCTCTACTTAACATGGTAGAAGTGACCTGGGGGAGCAGGTCCACCCCAGTATGCAGTGTAGGATTTGAAACTCGTGGGGATATCAAAGCAGTATAATTTTGCAAATTTATATTGGGAGTTGGTATGAATGTTGATGGAATTGGGCATAGGCACGATCAGTTTGACTGATGTACACATGACTCTGTTGGTGAACCTACATGAGATGGTAATGAACACCTTTTGCACTAGTGGAAAACTGAACACGCGCTTTGACACTGATTTTGAGAGTGAACCATTCATGTGTTCCATAACAGGCTTACTTTTACTGTAGACATAAACATTCATTTTTAAAGATGTGCATACATTATACAAAATTTTGTACAATCTATTACGTCAAAACATTAATGCTCTCTTTGTACTGTATAGTGATACTTGTCATAAATTACACTGTTTTTATTTGAAAAGTGTCACCCAACTGACCATATGCTGTCGTCTGAATATTATTAACTGTATTTCTACTTTGCTCAAGTGCTTTTGGGTGTCATAATGTACATTTTTTTGCCTTCAGTCTTTGCTCAGGTACTTTATGTTGGAGCATTTTGGTGCTTTTCTTTTTATCATATGTGGTATTTTGTGTCATGAGGAAATAAAACACCGAAAAGGAAAGAAGTGTGTTAACAGCATTGTTAAGCTATTTTATTTATAAGTTTCTATAGCACACCATAAACAAAGCATCTAGTTGGTGAACATGGCACATTCATAAAACAGCATACAAATATTTAATCAGCATTTAGACAGTATTACACAGTAACAGATAATTGAGCCGTGCAATAACGATTGCATCTTACGTGTGTAACTTGCACAGTTTCAACCATACATATTGGAAGGCCGCTGGTTAAAATCTGGCAAGTTAAATGCAAGCGAGACAGGGAGCTTTAAAGCTCTTTCTGTGCTGGGCAAACCTAGTGCAAAAAGAGCTTTTAAGCTCTCTGCTTTGCTTGTGAGAGAACAAGGCCCTATTGGTGTGCAGGCTTAGTTCCAGTTCACCCCTGCCAAAAAGGAACTAATTCCATTCCAGTTCAATTCACAATTCAATAATGTGGTCCTCCACATTTTTTCACAGCCTTCAGAGTGTTACAAGCTGCTCTGCTAAACTATATCAAGAAGACCATGGGTCGGCAAACTAAGGCCCGGGGGCCGGATCCATTCCAACAGCCTTCTAAATCTGGCCGGCAGACAGTCCGGGAATCGGCGTGGATCTGATTGTTCGGGCTGCCTGCGGAGGAAGGGGGCTGGGCTTTGATTGGTGCCAGCAAATACAATATGTGCAGTTTGCATAGGAATTCATTCATTTCCCCCCTTCAAAATATAGTCAGCCCCCCCCCAAGGTCTGAGGGACAGTGAACCGGCCCCCTTTTGAAAACGTTTCAGGACCCCTGAAGAAGATGGAGAAAACATCATTGCACACTTCGGGTGCTATTCACCTAATGAACTTGGTCAGCAGGTGTCCTAGGCAAGGATTTCTGCTCGTGCAATGAGGCTTCCTTCCCCACCTCCCAACTCCTGTGCACCCTTTACGCCCCCTGAGATTGGTTCCAGGAAGTCAGAAGAACCCCCAGAAGCAAGTGGAAATCTTTGTACAGGCGGAACATTTGTAATAGTGTGACAATGAATTCCATTGTGAACAATTGTTTTATTTATTTTATCCAACAGTTATGATCCTTTAAGCTTAAACAGCGGCATCATTATTCAGATAGGTAAAAATTGTAAATGCAGTAGCAACAATCAAACACAATAGTTGATGAAACCCCTTTATATATAGGTATATATATATATTCAAACTGAGTTTATTTTAAAATTGCCCAAATTCCACTGCAGAAGGTACTTCATTTACAATCAGTTCACCTCAACAACTATGAAGTGTGATTCAGAGATTTTGGAAATAATTCCGAAGACCGCATCAATTAACATTTCTACTTGGAGACTACTATCCTGCAGAAAACTCAGTCAAATATCCTTTTACATCTTCAGCTTTCTCATTCAAACCTCTGAAATTAAAATGTTCCTTATCCCCCCCCCCCCGCAAACGCCTCTGAATAATTGTATCATAAATCTCATCCTTCTTGCTGTTGACTATTACCTTGCTCCAAAATTGTGAAAGACATCATTATATTTTCTGTCTTCTGCTTTTTCAGTTACATTTTCTTTTTCTTTTCTTTTTTTTAAATATCCATATTTATTCTCGGTCTATAAATTGACTCTCCAATATTGCCAGTCTATAACCCAGTCTATTTTCTGCCATCTTAATAGTTGTGACTGTATCTTGCTTTAAAAAATAATTTTCGAAACTCTTGAAAACACTAGTATTCGCTAGTGTTAATCTGTTTCCATATCTCCTGTTACTTTTCAACTATGTCTTCTTGCCATCTTTATTTTTCCAGGGGAAACGAATCTGTTGTGTTGTTTCTTTCTCCTTCTCATTCCTTGCAGCAGTTGAGCCGAAAACAGCAAATGTTGTCTGCCCCCTTTGTTTCCCTTCTCGCACAGGAATGGTGGGGATGATAGCTTTCATCAGCAAGGCAAGCAATAAAAATAAGGGGCAGGGGAAAACCCACACAGTGTCCTGGTTTACTCTTCTCAGCCCTGTGTGTCCCAGTCTCCTCCAGCCATTTCTGAAGGGCCACCTTCTGGTGGTCTGGACAGAAGCAGTAAAGTGTGGCCCCCTTTCCCCAGAGGGACGGTGGGATTACATTTACCCAGCCAGCGTGGTGATGAGAAATGCTGCCAGGAAGCCACATTGGAACTGATGGGGCAGAAGGCAAGGAGCCCGACAGTAGGTGGCGCCAGAGCCAACGAGAGGCAGAGCCAGCTGGTTCTAGTTTTGTCTTCATCCTCCACTATACGAAGTCCTACAGTGGCAACACAAAGGAGGAGTAAGCTTGACAGGAAGTACCATCATTGGATTAAATGTACAAAAGAAGGCAGGCAGGTGGCTGCTGGCTAAGGGCAGACTGAGATTAGTGAGACAGTACTTGCCCTAATATCAGGACGCAGGTGGCGCTGTGGGTTAAAATACAGAGCCTAGGGCTTGCTGATCAGAAGGTCGGCGGTTTGAATCCCTGCTACGGGGTGAGCTCCCGTTGTTCGGTCGCTGCTCCTGCCCACCTAGCAGTTCGAAAGCACGTCAAAGTGCAAGTAGATAAATAGGTACCGCTCCGGCGGGAAGGTAAATGGCGTTTCCGTGTGCTGCTCTGGTTTGTCAGAAGCGGCTTAGTCATGCTGGCCATATGACCCGGAAGCTGTATGCCGGCTCCCTCGGCCAGTAACGAGAGATGAGCACCACAACCCCAGAGTCGGACACGACTGGACCTAATGGTTAGGGGTCCCTTTACCTTTACCTTTTACTTGCCCTAATAGACCAGCTGCCTCTGGGCCCCAACTGAGCATAAGCAATGGATATCTGCCCCTCTTTTCTCCTCCAGAGGGATGGTGGGGCTACCTGGATCCAGCAAGCAAGGGGTGCTTTTTGTTCTTGCCCCTATGCACACCAGCTTTTTCCAGAGACCCAGGAGGAGGAAGCAGCAGCAGCAGCAGCATCCAAGATGCTACAGCTTCTCAAATGCCCATCCTGGAGGCTGGAGGTTTGGACACCTCCCACAGAAGGGATGAAATACTCGCAAGCCAAAAGATGAGAGAGAAAAGTCGTATTCTCACCTCTTCCCAAAAGGAAGCTGTTCCATCTGTCCAGGGGGAAGAAAATCCATCTCCGTGGAGAATAGGGGAAATATTGTTTTTTTCTTTTAAGCGAGCTCTGGAGACCCTGTGAAACCCAGAAGCTCTGGCCCCACATAGCCACCTGGAGAAAACATAAGGAAGAGGGAAAGGGGAAGGAAGAAAGGGAGGGAGAAAGGAAGAGGGGAGGGGGACAGAAAGTGGAGAGATGTGGGCGGTTGTTTTACAACTGTACGTAATCATCAAGATCCTCCATCAGCACGTCACCTGAGTGGAAACGAAGAGAAGGCAGATTTAATTATACCAGCTTCATTTGACTTAAGAAAATGTTTGGGAGGGGTCCATATAGATCGTCAACATCATCCCACCCCTTCAAAGAGATCACAAATGGTAAATTAGGTGGAGAGAGAATGATTGGCCCAAGGTCACCCACAGACTTGACTGGAGATTTGAACCGGGCTCTCCTTGGTTCTAGTCCAAACCTCTAACCACCGTGGATTGGTGCTAAAATGTGGACGCATTGGTTATGGGTTGATGTTAGCAGGCATGCATTTTTTAGGCACACTTTACCTGAGTGCATACCTTTTTGTACACATTGTGTGGCTAGAAAATGGCACTGCAAAAATTTGGAGAAACTGAATTTCAACTGTGTTTCAGTCTGCATCTTGTTTTGAAAAGTGTGAATTAGATAGATTCGCCTTTAATTGCACACTGAATCTAATTCCTCCCCTATCCGGCTCACACACAATACAACAATAAATTTAGGCAATTTGTGTCTTAAGAGAATGGTTGAAGCTATGGATAGTGGTCGTTTATAAGTAGATAATTACAGCTTGTAATTATTCTACATCTTTGGTAGTGTTCCCTGTAACTGGACATAGACATTACCTTTGCTTGCAGAGAGACTTTGTACCGCCACAGGCAACTCATTGCAAACTCGAAATTTGTGGAGCTGATGCCATATTTTTTTCTTTACTTCTTTTTCCTGGAGAGATTGAAGGGTGAGGGGAATCCCAAAACAGTCAGAAGTCTTTTTTTCCCCCATCCTGAAAAAAGACTGGTCCTTTATAATATACTTTTTCACAGAAAGCTTAATTTAGTGACTCACCTCCACACCCATTAGTTCTTCTGCATTCCCAAGGACAGAATAAACAAGGAGGATCCCTGCTTCACTGACCCTCAGATCCGGACTATAAATAGCTAACAAAGCTGTTCTTAGAAAGGATCTTCTTTGTTGTTCATTGAAGAACGTCCCAAACACCTAAAAGCAAAGAAACCAAAATGAAGCAATCTTTGGATTGCTGCATGTTCATTAAATGATCCCTGCTTCTTCCTTCCCTCTCTCTATTATCACAACTTTGACTGAGTTCCTTGAGACAGGATGTTTTCCCTTCGGCCCATGATACTCTCAAGGACTGCACTGCAATTATATCTCCCAGTGTGTCTCTTCACACAATTCTGCAAACAACCCCTTAAGCCGCCCCTCTAAATCAAAAAGCTTAATTGATCAGCGCCTGATGGATATCGAGCAACAAAACAACTTGGCTAAAACAAAGAAATTTTGTGCATGGTTTGCCCACTTGCCCCCCTCGCACTTTGATGCCCCGGCATCTTATCTGCATAATTTAAATATCCCAAAGTACAGACATGCTTTTATGTTGGCAAGATTGGACGTACTACCCTCTGCCGTGCTCGAAGGCCGATATCAGAAACTCCCCAGGGAGAAACGACTCTTCCCGTGTGGAGACGGAAACTTGGAGACAGCGTCACATGTTCTTCTGACCTGCCCCCTGTACAAAGACCTGAGGAGCGAGATTATTACTCCCCTCCTACTTTCTGTCCCAGGTCGCTCATCAGTGGCCGCAATGTTTTACCAGAACACCCAGACAACAGAGAAGGTCGCCAGATTCATTGAGAGGGCAATGAGACTAAGGGCCTCAATTTGAAAGACAACTCGACATATATGACTAGCCCATGCACCTGAGGTCTATATTTGTCTCGATCGGCTTATCTATATAGCTCTGAGGAACGAGAGTATCGTACCATCTTTACTGACTATTTCAGGCCGCCAAATTGTCTACCTCATTGTCTACCTTATTTCTAGCAGGAACGGAAACGATAACAGAGAAAATCGTTTGACTCTCTGAGAACGAGGTCACTATCTGGATGGCCTTTTAGCCTGGGGGTTTCATATGATTTATCAGTATATTTATATATTTGTGTACTTGACTGGTCTTTCTCCAGTATTTTTATCTGTATTCTTAGTCGCAGTGGCCTGTTGGCTACGTGAATAAAGTTTGATTTGATTTGATTTGAACCCCTTAAGCTAATCCTGGCGCTTTCCTGGAGGCAGAGAAAGGTGAAAGAGAGCAACCCACATTTCTCAGGTGCAGCAAGAAATCTATCAAACGCTTGAGTGGTTTCGTTATTGAAAGGGGCTTCTAGCATTGAAGGGACACCTTACCTCTCCAACTTTCATCATGTTTATGTAAGAGAGCATCTTCTTCTCTTCCTGGTACCTCCTGCACCAGAGTTCTTTGGCATTATTCATGCGTATCCCTGACAGTAAGACACCAGGAGTTAAAAGCTTTGTCGTTCCATACTTAAAGGTTTGGTGCAGGGATGGGGAACCTGTGGCCCTTCAAGTATTGTTGAGCTACATGTGGCGACTGACCATTGGGCATGCTGGCTGGGGTTCCTGGGGATAGGACTCTAACAATATCTGGAGAGCCACAGGCTCCCCATTTCTGGGTTTAGGTCTTTTCAGACATAATTTATTCTGATGGCTTTGGGAACATTTTTTTGGACTGGTGGAATTATATGTTAACGTCCAGCAGGGACCTTAAAATTCTATTTTTTATTGTATTGTATTTCTTTATGAGCAGTAATCAACAAAGTAGTCCCATTAGAACAAGGATGTCTCATTGCGCAACAGGACTTCCTCCTCTCTCTCTTTTTTCCCCTGTACACCTCTTGTGCCCCCCCCCCCGCAATCTCCTCTGGAGCATTATGGAAGCCCCCAGAAACATATTTAGGGAGCACACAGGTAAAGGAGAAGGTGAGGAAATCCTGCAGGAGCACAACTACATACCTTGATGGATACCTGTGCTTACATTTTGTTCACCACCTTGGGTGCATTTGGTCAAGATTATAAATATTTAAATGAACGAATGAAAATGAATTTAGGCCTTTCTGTTTCCTTTGGATGATATTCTATAACTTTTTTTTATGAAGATGTTTGCAAGGTCCACCTCGAGAGTTCCCTCCAAGAGAATTTCTCTGGCAACCTCGCGTCTCATTTTGGTATCAGCCTCTGAGGCAAGACTCAAGAAATGAAGGTCAAATTCTGGCTTATATGGAGGAATGTCAAATGCCCTGGCATGCTGATCTCCCACCATCTTTGCTCAAAGGGTGGGCTCTCTTACTGGCAAAGGGGAGAATATAGCATTGTGAAATACAAGACAACAGCCCCTTGCCAGCTGAGCCAGTTTTGCGGGAAATGCACCATTACCAGAGAGTCAACATGAGACTCAACTGATATTAATGGGAAAACACACTAGGAACTAAGTCTAGAGGTTCTAATATTATTTCACTAGTGTGTAAAACTAATATGTTTAATGTATTCCATAATGTTTAAGCATGGAACTGCTGTTGCATCTTTTCCAGCTTACTTGCCTTTCTGGTGCAGGAGCAGCTCGTAGAGACGGAAGATACTCTCCTTGGCATGTCGGCTGACTGCTGCTTGGGGGTCTCCAATACAAATTGCCAGCTCTGCCACATGGTGCCCCAGTTCTGGGAGTTTGCAGGTAGCCTAGCAAGAAGGAAAACCAGAGAGATCTTTGTCCCCACTTCTCTGTCAGATCCTCTCTATCTTTAATTGGTATGCCTAGTCTTGAAATCTAAGCCCTTCTCAGGAACTCTTAAAATAACAATTTGCATCTCCAAAATGGGCAGACTAGGTTAGACACATACTTCCGGAGAACATATCCTCCACTCTGTCCTTTGGATGGGACTCCGAGAAGATGGACCTAGGGCTTCCATGTATTTTGCCAGAACAGCAAATCCCACACAGTTCAAGCCGAAAGAGGAACCCCAATGCACCTATCAACTAGAAATGCCAGAAGGAACCCAGTGGTGTAGATGGGAGCAGAGAGGTAAAAAGGTAAAGGACTCCTGGGAATATGGGGTGCGGCACCCATCTCCACTTTCAGGCCGAGGGAGCTGGCATTTGTCCGCAGACAGCTTTCCGGGTCATGTGGCCAGCATGACTAAACTGCTTCCGGCGCAACGGAACACCGTGACGGAAACCAGAATGCATGGAAACGCTGTTTACCTTCCCGCCACAATTGTACCTATTTATCTACTTGCACTGGCGTGCTTTCGAACTGCTAAGTTGGCAGGAGCTGGGACAGAGCAACGGGAGCTCACCCCATCGCGGGGATTCGAACCACCAACCCCAGTGCCACCCGCATCCTTGCAAGATACGGACTATCACTCAAAGGGACCCAAGAAGAGCATGCTGGTCTCAACAAAACCATTCCTAGCTGCCGCCACCCTTTCAATTATTGGCTTTCCCCTCTCCTATTCCTCTCAAATGTAAGGCTAAGATACTGAAAATGACATTCAGCTCTCAGTATGAAGCAGCTCTGGAGGGTGGGATAAATCTAAAAATTGGTTGTAGCAACAAAGACTAGCTCTCATGTTTGCTCCCTGGAGAGAAAGGGGGCAGGATATGAGGTCACACTTACATCAAAATCTGGCATAAGGACAGCAAAACGTAGGAGGGCAGCACTGCTTTTGATAGCCCGGATCCTCTCCACTTTGTATTTCGAGTGTATCCAAAAATGGATGTGCTGTAGGAGGAAGCAACACCTCAGGGATATTGCACTGGTACAATGTCTCACGCGACCCTTTTGCTCAAAACAAAGGAAGCAGCGATGATCCATAAACCAAAATCCAAAATCCACAGGCAGTGGAGTTTTTTGTTTTTTTGGTTTTTTTTAAAAAAATTAATATTTATTAAAAAATTTCCAATTAATTCCAAATTACAATACATGATTAAATTTTTCCCAACTCCCCTTTCTCTCACCAAGGGGAGCATACCAAACAAACCCCCCTCTCACTGGGGTGATCAACAATTCTTTCCCAATTTAACCACTTGCTTTACACTTATCATCATTGCTTTTACAGACTTCCTTGATCCCCCCCCCCGTTGATTTCAATTTAACCCTAATTCACAGTTATTGCCAATTAATCCCCATATTACTTTTCCTCCTCCTCACATTTTCCTTATAGACTCTTTTACTGAATAATTATTCATCTTACACATTTTATTTATCATTTTAACCTATCCTCTGCATTCACTATATTCCTGAACCTCCCTTACTTAATTCCAAATTTCATTATAACATCCCATTTGAAATTAATTTTATTCAAACTCTTCCCCCCCTTCCCTCCTACACTCCCTAAAATTAAATTCTTATTCTATAACCGTTATCCATTACCAAGTGGAGTTTTTTTGTTTTGTTTTTAGGACCAACCAAAATGTCTCAAAATGGAAGGTTGTGCATCTGACACATGAGTTCTCCTAAGATGAATTGTTCCTCTTCATAGATATGCCTTAGTTCAGGAATGGGCAGAAAGTAGACCAGGATATACTGTTTTATCTCTGGGCGATTTGTGGTGGACTTGCAATGCTTCGTGCCTGATGAGTAATGTGGCATTTTAGCTTGGATGTACCCTATTGGCATGTGGCCACATATGCCAGGGATAAGGCTTGGCAGAATCCTCCTAAACCCACTAATTTTCTGTGTTCAAGCATTTTTTTATATATATAAATATAATAGGAGAGCAGCTATTTGGCAGCAGATAGTACTCTCCCACTCCTCAGTCAAGGTAGAGTGCTCTTCCCTGGCAATAAAAATAGAATAATTGTTAATTTAAAGTGCCATTAAGGTAAGATGGGGAATATGCCAAGAGCATTGATTTTGAGGAGATATGCAGGGTGTTCGTAGAATTTGTACTGTTAAAACGGAAAGGGGGGTTGAAATATTGGGAGGTTGGATAGTTACAGTGGAATGGTTTTGGTGTTGGGGTGCACATTTTTAATCTTATTTATGTATGATTATTACTTTGTCAAAATAAAATAATAAAAATAAATCAATAGAATAATAATAAATTAAATGACTAAATTTGTTGCCATTCTGTGAAAGCCAAAGCCAGCTGCCTGAGGCAGCTACTTCACTCTGTCTAATGGCAGGGCCGGCTCTGCTAGAAGGAGAGAAGAAGAAGAGTTTGGATTTGATATCCCGCTTTTCACTACCCTAGGGAGTCTCAAAGCGGCTAACATTCTCCTTTCCCTTCCTCCCCCACAACAAACACTCTGTGAGGTGAGTGGGGCTGAGAGACTTCAGAGAAGTGTGACTAGCCCAAGGTCACCCAGCAGCTGCATGTGGAGGAGCGGAGACACGAACCCGGTTCCCCAGATTACGAGTCTACCACTCTTAACCACTACACCACACTGGCTCCCACTGCTAGTGAAGGGGACAGTTCAAATAGCTAAATATCCCATATTGATTATAAATGCCTTAATTGCTTTTCTAACCTGTTTAAAATATAATTTTTCTGTATTGCTGAATATTAAGAGAGACAGTCTCTTAGAGGCAGAGACCTTGGAAAAGGAATGTGCCTAATGTTGCTTCTTCAACTATTTCTGGGAAATCAGCCAAAACTAGCCAGCAGCAGCTTCAAGGTTTGATAACGGTGTACGGTCTGGAATTAAACAATGGCCTGTTAATACAGAAATAGCACCTTGGCTGTTACCATAGAAACACCATCACGAGAGAGGGGGACGGAAAGCCCCTTTTAAGGAATGTGCCGTTAATTGTGGTTAGCCTTTAATGGGCTTAAGAGCTGGTCTTGTTGATTGATCATACTGGAGGCATCAGGCTTGTTGGAGTTGTGTATCCATTACATGTATTGGTATGTATTGATTTATATTTGTGTATTGTTCCTATGGGTCTTTGGGAGAGGGGCAGCTCTGAGTTGTGTGAGCAAGGGGGGCTCTCAGCCTTGGACGGGATGTATGCGCTTTCTGAGCAGACAGGAGGAATGCAGCTGGAGTTGGCTCCTGCCACCTGTATTAATATTGTATTCAGTCCATTAAGATGTAAGGTATTTCCTAGTTAGTAGACTCATCCCCCTGCATGGGTATTATTGATTTATGCTTTTGTATTTCCTATCTAATGCAACAAGTATTATTGCCGGTTAACTGAAGTTATGCTTTCTTGCTGATTAGGCACACACACATGCCTTATGAATAGGTTCAACCTTCAGCATACAATAGCGGATCTGTGTGCTCACAAGCTAGGTGATGTTGCTATATTTCTGGGAAGCCTGCCAAGTACATTCAAAGCTCGCCAGGTACACATTCCCAGACTGGGGAGAGCGAGTTGGGGAGGCTTTGGGAGGTTGTACTCCTAAGGAACATGTGAACCTTGAGCCAATTTTCGGTTTCTATTTTCGGTTTCTGTATTGTCTTTATAAGCAGTACGCGCCAGTCTCTCAGTGCTCAGTCCAACTTTTGGATTGTGCCTTTTGCTTTACATATGTAACTCAAAATAAATCCTGCTGAACCCTGCATGGTGTTTTGCCTCTTCGTGTTCCTGAATCCACCGCTCAAGAGCTCAAGAGCCCATTATGGTCTTACACTAGGGTATAATCTCTCACCCGCACCCTGAAGCTTTACCACCATTTGATTCTGTGACTGCATAAGTGGCCCTGTGTGCCCAGGGAAGAAAACAATGCCTCCCAATAGACTGGAATGGGAGATATTAGTCTACTTGGTAGTTTCTCTCCTGCATCTTTGTTTTGAAACCTGTCTCGGTTCAGTCTGTTATTCATGGACCTGGAAATCACAATATTATGCCCAAACAGCACTGTTGTGAGAGAGCTGGCATGATGTTCCAGAGCATTCAAACTCTGCCAACGGAGGAAAGCCTACAATAATGCATGGCAGGTGATTTTGCAGATCTCCCTGCCAGGCCTTCCTTTGCCGCAATTTCTCTTTGACACACTTACTTTTAAGATCCTCAGCAGATGCTTGGTGGTCGGGTCCTCTGCTAATAATGACCTGAGCAGGATTTCGAGTGTTGCTGAAGTTGTTTTATACAGCGCCTGGAAGAAAATGGAAATCCCTGCATGAGAGCTGGAATTTCTCCCCCAACAAAGCATGCCTGCAAATAGGCTTCAACCCAGAGCTGTTGAGGTCTGGCTGTCAAAGGGAGAACCTCTCACTAGAAGTGGTTCCACAGATAACATGCAATGTGAGCTATAACCAAGACCCTCTTTCTAGTCTCTTTGTGCCTTGTTGAGGGGCACAGAGCTTTGCCCACTGCGCCCCGAGGGCAAACTATGAGGGATTAAAATAAGAGAGGGAATCAGAGCGCACGTTTAAAGAAGACTGGACAATGTTTATTGAATATATTGCTGAAATTTGTGTACAAGTGAAAATGCTGGTAGCATTAAGATAAATTCAACAGTTTATCCAACGATTGAAGAATGGCAGATGAAAATGATGGACTATATGGAGCTTGCAGAAATGACTGGGAAACTTCGTGACCAGAGGGATGACGGGGTGGAAGAAGAATGGAAGAAATTCAAACTGTAATTAAAAAATAATTGTATGATTGATAATTAGATATAATTTGGAGAAAAGTTAGACTGTAGACGCAGAGTTAGGTTAAGTGTTTAAGATAGATGAAATATGAGTAAAGATAATAGTTAAGATTAATAGATAGGTATTTTAAGAGTAAATAAGGTTTTTACGAGATGTTTAGAAATTACTAAAGATGATAAACAAGGAACGCAGGAAGAGGAGATAGGAGGAAGTCAACGTACAATGTAAAGGATAGGTGTTAGTGATAATAACAAGATTTTTTTGTTTTTATTGTAGGTATGTTATTATTGTTTATCTTTTATATGGTTGTATTGATTAAAATTTATATGTTTAATTTTATTGTTGTTTTTTATTATAAAATTTAATAAACATATTTTAAAAAAGATAAATTCAACAGTGTAAATAATGGATGGATGCAATATTGGAATACTGAATGGTTTGGATTATGTAAAACAGGGGCCCCCAAACTAAGGCCCGCAGGCCGGATAAGGCCCAAGGGACTTGTTTATCCGGCCCACGGCAACCCCTGCCGCCCGCTCTTAACGGCACTGTGCTGCCCACTTCCGGGTTGGAGGAGCACCGGAAATAGCTTGTGTGCCTGCGCAAGCGTTATTCGCGGTGCACATCCAGGTCAGAGGATGCCCGTGCACATGCGCACAAGCTATTTCCGGTGCTCCTCCAACCCGGAAGTGCACCGGAAAAGGCGTATGAGCGCGCACACCCCCGCCTTCCGGCCCACCGTGCGATCAGTACTGGAGACACCGGCCCGAGGCATGGTATGTTTGCTGACCTCTGATGTAAAATATGCAGGGATGTATGGTACCCAAACTGAACCACAGAAGGAGAAGGGAAGACATTGATGTAAGATTGTTCAAAGAAGAAATAATCCCTACCAGAGAGGAATGGCAAAACTGACCAGTAAACTCAGGGACCAAGAAGACAAAAAAGGATTTATTTACTAGGGTTTAAAAAAAAAAAAACTTAGGAGATCACTGCAAGTAGATGAAAACATTAGCAGCATTTAACTCTCACTTATATTGTAACCAGTGCTGTCAAGTATCCCATTTTTCCCAGGAATCTCCCTTATTTCAAGCAGTTTCCTGCTGCTATCCCTTATTTTTTATATCCCTTTAATTTCCCGTTTTTTCAAAGGAAGCAGCTCCTCTCCCTCCCCCTGCTGGCCAGGGATTGGGAAGACCTCACCTCCTTGCAGCCTCAAAGCAAGCGGGAGCCATTTCCCGCGCTTACAGGTGTCGTAGCCCACGGGCAGCGTTTCCAAAATACAGTAAGCCTACTCCGCACGTTCACACCAGTGCCGCCCACTTTTGCTTCTGGCTCCGCCCACCACTGCCATGTGACTGTCCCCGGGATAGGTGAGGCTGCTGATCCCTTATTTTCAAATCCGAAACTTGACAGCTATGATTGTAACAAATACGATGGACAATATGGACAGATATAAAATACAGATTGATGTAATATGCAGTTGAAAACGTTGACATTAGGACCCATGGAGGGGATGGCGGGGTCATGAGATTCAGAGTACTGTAATCTTTTTATATGGGTATGTATTTGGTTTTGTTTTAAATTTATATTTGTAAAATGAAATAAAAACGATTTTTAAAAAATTGTTTAAAGGAGTATTTTAAAATGTAAATTAGAAAATTAATAAAAAATATTATTAGAAAATGAATAAGATAAGGAATCAAGTACGTATTTGACATAGTACTGTAGGGGTCACTAACTTGGGGAGGCATGTGGGCACAAATGTGAATAGGAGTAACAATTGCGGGAACAACACACACTGCAGCCTATCCTATTGGGTACAATATAATGCTTCTTTCAAGTCTAATTTCAATAAGGGGCCGAGGAGAGGACCCTGTGGGTGCCAGGGAATGCCGTGCTGGCAACCCCATGGTTCATGGGTTCAACAAGAATTTACCTACATAAGAACATATAAAGAACCTGCTGGATCGGGCCAATGGCCCATCTAGGCCAGTATCCTTGTATTCACAGTGGCCAACCAGATGCCTGTGGGAAACCGGGGAGCAGAACATGAGCACAAGAACACTCTTCCCCTTTCCAGCAGCTGGTATTTGGAAGCATGGCTGCCTCCAGCTGGCAGCAGTTGACAGCCCTCTAATCCTCTTTCAAAGCCATCCAAATTGGTGGCCCATCGCTGCCTACCTGTTTGGTGGCGTCCCCAGTCCCAATGTCCATCGTGAAAACCCCATGCATAGCCAACCTCAAGACACACGACTCCAGTTCTGGATCAAGTGGAGGCTTGATTTTACTGGTGGGGTGGAGGAAAAAGTATTAGATTATGCACTGCCAGAATGTCCTAATTTCCCACAGGGAGGCTCCTCCTGGGACTTGAGATGCACAGGACTTCAGATCCCAATCGCCAGGATGAGCACTGAGGACGGAAGGAGAACAGGCTCTCCCTCCTTGGGCTCGGAGACTATATTTCCCAAGGTGTGGAGAAAACAAATGCCTTCTAAGATCTGTGCGGACACTTCCAAAGGGAGTCAGTTGCTCCTCTCTGGAGCCTCTCAGAGTACCAGCCTCCCCACTTCTTCCTTCAACCATTTCTGTTTCGGAAGTCTTTGACCTATTGTATTCGCTTGTCTGGGCTTCTCCCGGGCCATTTCCTGAAAATATATTATTTCCTACCCTCATTCATCACATATGCAGTGGTCTTCGCACACGCTAATCGCTTCTTAGTGGGATCAGGAATCCCTGGTCTGCAAGAGGCATACCTCAAGTTGTAAATGGCCACCATGCAGCACGGTAGAACTGATGTGGGCACAGAGTGAACCGGGAGTTTCTCCATCACCACCTGGAAGAGACCAAGGGCCAGAACAGAGCAGATGAATGACCTCTTTCCACAGATTTCAATGGGGCACTTTCATCCCAAATGGTTTCTTCTAAGCACTTTCACGAGCCCGTTACCAGCATGCTCCCATTTTGTCCCCGCACCTCGGTCTTGTCTCACAATCCTAACAGGCAAGCAAAAACCTGCATTCCTTTCTGGCCATTTACCCAAAGCACCAGATGCTCCCTTTACAAAGGGGGCCCCTAGAATCTCCACCTCTCTCCTTTCCCTGAAAAATCTCCTGCCTGGATCTAAGCCTGCTGTCGAGAATTCCTCACTTCCCTGCTTTCCTCTATGCATTTTAGTGGACTTAAAGATATAGAAACTCTCTCTGTTTCCCCTTTCCAACCATCTGATCTTCCATCTCCCTCCCTCCTCATCCATGCCGGAATGCTGCTGAATAGCCTTAGAGTCACTGTAGCCCTCCCCCCAGTTTTTAATTTCATTTTAATAACTTATATCCCATCTTTCTATCATATTATTCTCAAAGCAACTTAAGAAGCAAAAGGAAATACCCAACCCTTTCTCACACATACCATTTTGTCCCCCACCCACCCCTCATTTTCCACCCCTCCTTTCTGGGATGGTTTTCAGAAACATTATTTGGGGAATTAAGCCCTGAAGTCTCAGCTTTGTTTTCCCACCTTCAGAACTTGAGGGGAATGCTTCACTATCCAAACAAAGACTGGGCCAGCTCTGCCATGCCAATTAAGTGTGTGTCCTCCGTCAGGAATAGAGCCAAGAGCTACACAGAGGAGAGGTTTCCCTAGCAGCCAACTCAATTCCCCCCAGCCACCTATTATCCCTGCAGGACTTGTTGCTGAAACATGGGTTTCAGACACAGAGACAAATACAGAGACAAGGGAGTCCTGAGCAAGCTTAGCAAGGGGGTCCTCTGCATAACATCTTGGGGAAGGAATTACAACTGCATGCTCGTAGGGTGTGGTGTTTTCAAGTGGATTTAGTGACCCTATTCCAAATGGTTTCATAGCCCTTCCGCACTTGCCAGGTTTCAGGGCCGTCTTAAGTAAATCTGGCGCCCTGGTGCGAAGATCCCTCCGGCGCCCCTCGTGCTCCACCGGGCAGGGCCAGGCGCAGCGGGCAGCCGGAGGGTGCGGCGTGGCAGGCGGGGACGCCGAACTTGCGCTCCGCCGGGTAGGGCCAGGCGCAGCAGGCAGCCAGAGGGCACGGAGGGGTGGGTGGGGATGCTACCAGCTGTGCTCCGCCTCCGCCTGCTCGGCTGAAGCGGTGGCGTGGCGCTGCCATCCAGGGAGCCCTGGCTGCAGCGCCAACGGGAGGCTCGCCAACGGCCTCCCCGCATCCGCAGCCTGAGAAGAGGTGAGCAAGAGCGGGACTGCCGGCGGGGCTGGAGGGCGCAGGCGCCCTCCCCAGGCTGTGGCACCGTGGCGCCTTGCGCCAGTAGCCTCAATGGCTAAGACGTCCCTGCCAGGTTTATTTCCACACAACTAACCCCTAATCCAGACCTTGTGCCTCTCATCCGCTGGCTAGCTGCCACCTCCTTACTGGATTTCTGATGCTGCACCTCACTTACCACGACAGCCTCTGTTAATTCGTCTTTGGTGTACAGAAGTTTCAGTTTGTTCCGTCGTTTATGCTGTGTAGCTATGCATAAAGCGGAGATGGCGCTGAGGAAACTAATGTCCCCGTTCTCATCCTGTTTGCTCTGTAAGTTGAGAGAGAACCGGGGCTGTTAGGAGAGGGCATTATCGAACCTTTCTTGATATGTCCTAGTCATCCTTCCTGGTTGGCTCTGAATGAGAACTGAACTGCAGAATTAACCCACCTATTTTACAACTACTCAGAGATACTACAGAACTAGAAAAGTGATGAGCTCAAAAGAGGGTAACTCTGGGATCTCGCGTTTCCACTTTGTAGCAAAAACAGCTCATTCCTTTTTTATGATTATAGCTACACAACCCTCCATGAGAAAGAAAATAAGTCTGTGCCACTGTGCATTACTTGGGAGCCAGATCTGCTGCCCCTGTGGATCCTGCCACCTGAGGCAGTCGCCTCATCTTGCCTTATGGGTGGGCCGGCCCTGTATCTTCCTATGTTTTGGGACTAAAATTCCCATCACCCCTGACCACTGGTCATATTAACTAGGGGTGATGGGAGTTGTAGTCCCAAAATATCTGGAGGGCCGAGTTTGCCCATGCCTGCCCAAGACTCTACATTACTGGTGATGTGTTTGTGTTCATTTGTCCAAAACATGCTTGTTTCTGGGCCAGCTCTACCAGAATTGACAATGACCTGGCAAGGATATTACAGTAGGAACTGCTACTAGCATCCAGCTTAATTCTCCCAAGCAGCTAAGGGGATTTTTATCACATGTGGTGGACTTCCAATAAGGTTAAGGCTTTTTGGGAAGCAATTTACAACAAACTTAAGAAGATGTTTAAATATACCTTTCCAAAAAAGCCAGAGGCCTTTTTGTTGGGGTTGATAGGAGAAGAAATAGTTAAGAAGGACAAAAGATTGTTCATGTATGCGACAACTGCAGCAAGAACATTGCTTGCCCAAAAGTGGAAATTACAGGAATTACCAACGATTGATGAGTGGCAGACGAAGATGGTGGAATATGCAGAACTTGCAAAACTGACCGGTAGGGTCAGAAACCAGGATGACTCGAGGTTTCAGAGAGACTGGAGTAAATTTGTGGAATACTTATTTGAACCGTGGAAGCTTAAAAACACTAGTAGGACTGGAATAAACCTTTGACATAGTTCAATATGAAGTGATAAAAACTGCGTGTTGAGAATGGACTAGAAAACCTGCTGATGAGATGGAGGGGAGTCGTAGCTCGGCAGAGCAATGGTTAATGTATTTTATGTTAGATGTTGAATTGGCTGTAATTTGTTGTATTTTGAAAAATAATAAAAAAATTATTATAAAAAAAAATTCTCCCAAGCAGCTGCTGTTTGTGAAGAACTCACTGCGTGAACACAGAAATAGGCTTCAGGCATCTGTAGAATCACGTTTCCCAAGCAAGCGCATTAGTAGTACTATAGAAGTACCATGTGCAGGAAGCATCATGTGCTGAGGGGTTTTGTACCTTGTCTTCCTCCTGCATGCGCTTGAGGATGATGTTGACGGCATCACCATCTAGTTCAATGCTGTCATTCACATCCGACCCGTTGGAAGTAGATGAAAAGACAGAGGAGGTGGAGAAGTGGTTGAGGCTTGTTGATGTTGAATCTAGGAATTGAGAGGGGTAAACAGAGAACAGGGAGGCGTATTATTAGTATCTCCTACCTTCTTGAAAGAGATGTAGCTTCTCGTTGAATAATTTGCACATTCCTGACAACACCCTGAGCCTCTGGCATCTTTATAAAATCCTCCACCTCACCCACCCTAGGGATGGGTGGATCCGTTTCAGTTTCTCTCAGTTTCTCATTTTTCTAATCCTAAATTCAGTTCCCCAAATTTCCACACCAGTTTCCAAAATTTTGTTTTTAAAGTCCTCGGGGGAATTCGTTAACATTATACTGCAAATTTCTCCTAATACAGTCGCACCTTGGTTCTCGAACAGAATGCGTTCCAGGAGTCCATTCGACTTCCAGAACTGTTTGAAAACCAAGACGTGGCTTCCGATTGGCTGCAGGACCATCCTGCAGCCAATCAGAAGCTGCAGAAGCTGCAACAGACGTTCAGCTTCCGAAAATTGTTTGAAAACCGGAACACTCACTTCCGGATTTCGATCTTTCGGGAGCTGAAATGTACAAGTTCCAAGGCGGCAACCAAGGTATGACTGTAGACACATCTTTTTAAAGCAAGTTACTGTAACACAATAGATTTGTCTCTTATCTCCACTAATATATACATTTGTATACACACTTTATCCTATTACGTGCATTTTTGTACCCTTTACTGCAAAATTCAGAGAAGTGTGAATTTCAAAAGATGGTTGTGTTCCAGTTCACATATTGTTTCAGAAAGTCTGAATTAGGTGATTCCATTTCTCCTCCAACCCTCTGCTCCCGTGCAGAATCCCTCTTAAGAACCCTGGGCATCTCCTCACCTAAAACCGTGGACAAGCTCCTTGACTCTTGCTTAGTTTCCAGAACCTTACATTCTTGGGTCCAGACCTTTTGGGTTCCACAGCAGCTCCAGAACGTGCTTAATTTATCCCAATTCCTCAGCGAGATAGAGTTCTTTCTCCTGGACAGATGGAACCATTTCAGCTTGGGAAGGGAAGAGAACGCAACTTTGCCCACACTGCTTTCCTTATGGCTATAGAAATGTTCAAACCTCCGGTCCTGGGGCTTGGCTTTCGATGAAGCTGCAGCATCTTGGCTGTCGCTTCCTCCTTTCCCCAGTTCTTGTTTGGAGTTGCTCTTTGAAAACAGCTTCTGCAGCTTTGACAGCCTAAAACAGAGTGGGAGAAGATAGGGCTGGCAGTATCCTGCTCGACACACCTGGACTGAACCGGTGCCACATATGCTCGCTATCATAGGCAAATAATAACAGCTATCTTGTGAAGGAAGTGCTTGAAGGTCTAGATCAGGGCAGGGGGGGAGCTAATACATTGTTGGACTACAACTCCCATCATCCCTGGTCGTGCTGGCTGGGGATGATGGGAGTTGGAGTCCAAGGACATATGGAAGGCACTGTGGTGGTACCCATGGTTAGGATTACTGACTATTTGCTATCGCTAGCTATGCTGTGCACGGAACCTGCATTGCCTGGGGAGAAAGGAGAGCTCCCCTCAGACTGCACTAGACAAAGCTGGAACCAGAAGGCAGAATCAGCTAAGAAACCCAACTTACATTTCCCTCCCTCACACACTCAGTCTCTCACACACACACTCTCTGTCCCAATATAGAAATGTTAGAAGTGGTCACAAAATGGCCAACATAAGCATGAAGCTTCTCTCTTGCCAAATCACCTTTGCTCACCTGACACGTTCATGAGGCGTGCAGGGCTGTGTCACAAAGACCTTAGCAGCCTAGCAACTGCGGCCATTGTTCCTCTGACCTTACATTCATTGATATAAGACTCTTACTTTAAGACGTTTAGGTACTACATATGTGTCGCGCAGCACTTTCTGCCTTTGTCCCTGGTGCCCATACCACACTTCGGCCATTTCTTCACAAGCAGCCACAGCCCTGCTTTTTCCAAGTGTCATTGTACTGCTGTGCGTGTGTCGCTCAGGAAACAGAAATGATACATCTTACTTGAGATGATAATAAGAAGAAGAAGAGGAGGAGGAGGAGTCTGGATTTGATATCCCGCTTTATCACTACTCGAGGGAGTCTCAAAGTGGCTAACATTCTCCTTTCCTTTCCTCCCCCACAACAAACACTCTGTGAGGTGAGTGAGGCTGAGAGACATCAGAGAAGTGTGACTAGCCCAAGGTCACCCGGCAGCTGCATGTGGAAGAGCGGGGAAGCGAACCCAGTTCACCAGATTACGAGTCCACTGCTCTTAACCACTACACCACCCTGGCTCTCAGTAACAGTGAGAGCACATCAACCACACACAGAAACAAACACAAAGCTTTGCATGGCAGGTGCACATAAAAATACATCTCCTCCTCCTCCTCAATGTACCATCTGTTCCCTGCTTTTGTTACGAACCTCTGCAAAAGCAACACCGTCTTTAGTGACTTTGTGTTGGCTAGCTAAGTAAGAGCATAAGTCATACGAGCAAACAGGCAGGTCAAATCCTGTATGTCCATTTTGCCAAGAGGACCAAAATAAAATAAACCAGATTTTTTTTTTTATTACTACCCACACCTACCCCCCTGGGACTTTTATTTGTTTATTTCATAAAACTTATGTACTGGGTTGATTTGAACAAAAATGGCAACCGCCACAAAGTGGTGTACAAGGGCTTTCCCTCGCCACTAAGGTCTAGAATTGTATTTATTCTCAATATAAGCGCTGGCTCCCCCTGCTACTTCTGTACTCCAATTCACCTCTATCCTTGCAAAAAAATATTTGCTGGGTTGGAGAATTAACTTAAAAAAAATCAGGAGTTGTCCCATTGCTGTCGGTCGACTAGAAAAACAGAACAAAAACTCCACAATTTGTTTGTAGACGAGGATAAAATAATGCCCACTAAAATGAATTTGGCACATTACATGTAGCTGTAGCAGAGGTGCCCATTTATGATGTTTGACTGTAAGCGCATTTGGTAAATGAGCTCTCTCTAGTGAAGTATATACTTCAGGTTTTCATTAAATATAATTGAGCTACAGTTGTTGTTGTTCAGTCGTTCAGTCGTGTCCGACTCTTCGTGACCCCATGGACCAGAGCACGCCAGGCACGCCTACCCTTCACTGCCTCTCGCAGTTTGGCCAAACTCATGTTAGTAGCTTCGAGAACACTGTCCAACCATCTCGTCCTCTGTCGTTCCCTTCTCCTTGTGCCCTCCATCTTTCCCAACATCAGGGTCTTTTCTAGGGAGTCTTCTCTTCTCATGAGGTGGCCAAAGTACTGGAGCCTCAGCTTCAGGATCTGTCCTTCTAGTGAGCACTCAGGGCTGATTTCTTTGAGAATGGATAGGTTTGATCTTCTTGCAGTCCATGGGACTCTCAAGAGTCTCCTCCAGCACGATAATTCAAAAGCATCAATTCTTCGGTGATCAGCCTTCTTTATGGTCCAGCTCTCACTTCCACACATTACTACTAGGAAAACCATAGCTTTAACTATACGGGCCTTTGTCGGCAAGGTGATGTCTCTGCTTTTTAAGATGCTATCTAGGTTTGTCATTGCTTTTCTCCCAAGAAGCAGGCGTCTTCTAATTTCGTGACTGCTGTCACCATCTGCAGTGATCATGGAACCCAAGAAAGTGAAGTCTCTCACTGCCTACAGTATCTCGAGCTTAATGTTTGTAGGTTTATTTGCACTGGAAGGGAGAGATTTTTTTAACCCTTTGAAGAACTCCAGGTTCTGAGCCCAAACTTACACTCAAAATAATAATACACAGCATAATACTTATAAAACGCCTAAGAGCTATACTAGCTATTGTACATAAAACAGAAGTAAATGTTAACCTGCGTTCGCGGATCCAATATTTTTTCTTTCTTCTGTGATGAAGGGAAAGGAAGTTTGGACCCCGCTAAGAATGTTTTGGAAACAAGATTAATTGGATCTCGAATGGAGTCAGGGACCGGGTCCTACGGGATTATTTTGTCTACATGAGCAGTCCTAACCAGGCTTAGTTATGCACACATCTTATCCAGCTGACAGTCATGGCAGCACTTTTTCGAGCTACATCATCTGTTAAATTTGTACAGTCATAGATCAGGTTGCAAACGCTGCAGGTAACGTTTTGGGGGGGGGGTTGCACTCGCGCCGAACCCAGAAGTACCGGAATGGGTTACTTCCAGGTTTTGGCGCAAGTGCATGTGCAGAAGCACCGAATCACGGCCCGCGCATGCGCGGAAGTGGCACCGTGGGTTACGAACGCTGCGGGTTGCGAATGTGCTTCCCGCATGGATAGATAGGTAGATATTTTATTTACGACCATAGGTCCACAATGTAAAACCATATACAAAACAATATACATCAACACTAAGTGAAACAGAATAAAATGAAATGAAACAAAGCTAAAATATGTAGATAAAATAACTAATATAATTCAATACATATATACAAGTATAATTTATATAAATTCCTTAGATAAAATATATGCGACAGTACATTTAATTCAGGTGGTAAATTAAGATGTCAATAATCATAAAGTAAACCGTTTTCCCTTTTATACGAAAGAACTGTAATCAAATATCTTGCTACAAGCAGTGTTCTGTTCGGAACATTGTCTTGTAGCAGATGTATTAATTGGGTCTCCGGGGTCTCATCCAAAGTTTCTGATATCAAAGGGAATAAAAATCTGGTTTCCCGCATGGATCACGTTCGCAACCCGAGCGTCCACTGTATCCCATTTTTGCATTCCAAGGAGGCCTGAACACAGCTAGCCCATCGTTCCTCCCCAAAGCATTTTCTGCACATGCAGCAGAGTTAGTTGTTCGAATAGATTGCAACTACAACTATGGTCCATGCCATCCATACAGCTGCTGGCCGGAGAAGGAAACTCTTCCGGCTTTAGCGCAGCTTGGAAGTGTTGCTAAGTTTTGGTGCCCTCCAGGTGATTTTGACTGCAACGCCCATCAGCTAGGTGCTGTTTTGTAGTCCAAGCACACCTGGAGTGCATCGGGTTGGGAAAGGCTGCAGGTAAAAAAAACACCATGGGGGTTTCCAGCCACTCAGGTGAAAGAGTGAAGTACATGCAGGCTTTCAGTGGGCATTTGCCTTTTCAGTGGGAAATCAATGGAGCTGGAAATTGCTCCAGTCTAATCACAGACTCATAGAATTGTAGAGTTGGAAGGGACCCTGAGTGTCATCTAGTCCAACCCCCTGTAATGCAGGAATAAATGTTAAGAGAGAACTTGTATGGCAATATATACCGTTCCCAACATGATTAACAACAGAAACAAAACCCAAGATTCCCACTACCACTCCAAATTGTAATAAATTTCCATTCAGTCATGTGGGTGATAAGGATGGAGTGAGTTAGGACTTGTTGCTGTGGAGAAAAAGGAAAAAAAGGCCATTGGATGAGACTGAAGGGTTGTTAAGGGCTGAAAAGGAGTGATTACTGCCCTTTTGAAACTCCCCCTGTTAACGTCATTGTCAATTATTCGTTATCTCTCTCTTGAGATATAAATGGAGCTGATCAGTTCAGCTAAGCAGAGAGGAGACCCAGTCAAAGTTACTGGTAAGCTTTGTGTTTAAAACTTACTGCCATTGTGCATCTATAAAGTTGGGGAATATTTTCAGTTTTCTTTCTAAAAGCTCAAAACAAAATAAAACAAAAAATTCCTTCCAGAAGCACCTTAGAGACCAACTAAGTTTGTTCTTGGTATGAGCTTTCGTGTGCATGCACACTTCTGCTCATACCAAGAACAAACTTAGTTGGTCTCTAAGGTGCTACTGGAAGGAATAATTTTTTATTTTATTTTGTTTTGACTATGGCAGACCAACACGGCTACCTACCTTTTTCTAAAAGCTGTTACTCATTTTGAGGGGTTGTTGTTTTTGGTGCTGCTGCTGCTGCTTACTTTGGAAGTCTGTAGAACAAAGAACTTGTGGATGTACAAGGTAATTGTGTGGGCATGTTTATTAGGTTTGTTTAAAGTAATTTGTAAATGGGAGTTTCTATTTTGAAACAAAAGCATTTTGAAGCAAAGTATGCTCCCCTTCTCTTAAATGTGGCCCTTTTGATTTATTACTGTTTGAAAACCTTTTGGGGGAGGGATTAATGAACCTGCTTTGTGTAATTGATGGAAGTGTATTCTGATCTTCCCAGCACAGAGATTTCAGTCTGTTACTCTCTCCAGCATGTGGAAGATGGTGATTGTTGTTCAATGCGCTACACTGATTTTAAGAGGGCTGGGAGAGGGAGCTCCATTAAGGCCTGAGGAGACTTGGAAACCCCTGGACAACCCCCGAAACAGAGATCTGGTAAGCAAAACCTTGGTCTACAGTTGTACTTCTGTGTAATATGCCCAAATCTCAAGCCCCAAGGTTTGTTGTTGTTGTTCAGTCGTTCAGTCGTGTCCGACTCTTCGTGACCCCATGGACCAGAGCACGCCAGGCACGCCTATCCTTCACTGCCTCTCGCAGTTTGGCCAAACTCATGTTAGTAGCTTCGAGAACACTGTCCAACCATCTCATCCTCTGTCGTCCTCTTCTCCTTGTGCCCTCCATCTTTCCCAACATCAGGGTCTTTTCTAGGGAGTCTTCTCTTCTCGTGAGGTGGCCAAAGTACTGGAGCCTCAACTTCAGGATCTGTCCTTCTAGTGAGCACTCAGGGCTGATTTCCTTCAGAATGGATAGGTTTGATCTTCTTGCAGTCCATGGGACTCTCAAGAGTCTCCTCCAGCACCATAATTCAAAAGCATCAATTCTTCGGCGATCAGCCTTCTTTATGGTCCAGCTCTCACTTCCGTACATTACTACTGGGAAAACCATAGCTTTAACTATACGGACCTTTGTCGGCAAGGTGATGTCTTTGCTTTTTAAGATGCTGTCTAGGTTTGTCATTGCTTTTCTCCCAAGAAGCAGGCGTCTTCTAATTTCGTGACTGCTGTCACCATCTGCAGTGATCGTGGAACCCAAAAAAGTGAAATCTCTCACTGCCTCCATTTCTTCCCCTTCTATTTGCCAGGAGGTGATGGGACCAGTGGCCATGATCTTAGTTTTTTTGATGTTGAGCTTCAGACCATATTTTGCGCTCTCCTCTTTCACCCTCATTAAAAGGTTCTTTAATTCCTCCTCACTTTCTGCCATCAAGGTAGTGTCATCAGCATATCTGAGGTTGTTGATATTTTTTCCGGCAATCTTAATTCCGGTTTGGGATTCATCCAGTCCAGCCTTTCGCATGATGAATTCTGCATATAAATTAAATAAGCAGGGAGACAATATACAGCCTTGTCGTACTCCTTTCCCAATTTTGAACCAATCAGTTGTTCCATATCCAGTTCTAACTGTAGCTTCTTGTCCCACATAGAGATTTCTCAGGAGACGGATGAGGTGATCAGGCACTCCCATTTCTTTAAGAACTTGCCATAGTTTGTTGTGGTCGACACAGTCAAATGCTTTTGTGTAGTCAATGAAGCAGAAGTAGATGTTTTTCTGGAACTCTCTAGCTTTCTCCATAATCCAGCGCATGTTTGCAATTTGGTCTCTGGTTCCTCTGCCCCTTCGAAATCCAGCTTGCACTTCTGGGAGTTCTCGGTCCACATACTGCTTAAGCCTGCCTTGTAGAATTTTAAGCATAACCTTGCTAGCGTGTGAAATGAGTGCAATTGTGCGGTAGTTGGAGCATTCTTTGGCACTGCCCTTCTTTGGGATTGGGATGTAGACTGATCTTCTCCAATCCTCTGGCCACTGCTGAGTTTTCCAAACTTGCTGGCATATTGAGTGTAGCACCTTAACAGCATCATCTTTTAAAATTTTAAGTAGTTCAGCTGGAATATCATCACTTCCACTGGCCTTGTTGTTAGCCAGGCTTTCTAAGGCCCATTTGACTTCACTCTCCAGGATGTCTGGCTCAAGGTCAGCAACCACATTACCTGGGGTGTATGAGACCTCCATATCTTTCTGGTATAATTCCTCTGTGTATTCTTGCCACCTCTTCTTGATGTCTTCTGCTTCTGTTAGGTCCTTTCCACTTTTGTCCTTAATTGTGGTAATCTTTGTACGAAATCTTCCTTTCATATCTCCAATTTTCTTGAACAAATCTCTGGTTTTCCCCATTCTGTTATTTTCCTCTATTTCTTTGCATTGCTCGTTTAGAAAGGCCCTCTTGTCTCTCCTTGCTATTCTTTGGAAATCTGCATTCAATTTCCTGAATCTTTCACGATCTCCCTCACATTTTGCTTGCCTTCTCTCCCCCGCTATTTGTAAGGCCTCATTGGACAGCCACTTTGCTTTCTTGCATTTCTTTTTCATTGGGATGGTTTTCGTTGCTGTCTCCTGTATAATGTTACGAGCCTCCATCCACAGTTCTTCAGGCACTCTATCCACCAAATCTAAATCCTTAAACCTGTTCTTCACTTCAACTGTGTATTCATAAGGGATTTGATTTAGATTGAATCTTACTGGCCCAGTGGTTTTTCCTGCTTTCTTCAGTTTAAGCTGGAATTTTGCTATAAGAAGCTGGTGATCTGAGCCACAGTCAGCTCCAGGTCTTGTTTTTGCTGAGTGTATAGAGCTTCTCCATCTTTGGCTGCAGAGAATATAATCAATCTGATTTCGATGTTGCCCATCTGGTGATGTCCATGTGTAGAGTCGTCTCTTGTGTTGTTGGAAAAGAGTGTTTGTGATAACCAGCTTGTTCTCTTGACAGAACTCTATTAGCCTTTGCCCTGCTTCATTTTGAACTCCAAGGCCAAACTTGCCAGTTGTTCCTTTTATCTCTTGACTCCCTACTTTAGCATTCCAATCCCCTATAATGAGAAGAACATCCTTCTTTGGTGTCATTTCTATAAGGTGTTGTAAGTCTTCATAGAACTGATCAATTTCAGTTTCTTCAGCACTGGTAGTTGGTGCATAAACTTGGATTACTGTGATGTTAAAAGGTCTGCCTTGGATTCGTATCGAGATCATTCTATCATTTTTGAAATTGCATCCCAGTACAGCTTTCGCCACTCTTTTGTTGACTATGAGGGCCACTCCATTTCTTTTACGGGATTCCTGCCCACAGTAGTAGATGTGATAGTCATCCGAACTGAATTCGCCCATTCCTGTCCATTTTAGTTCACTGATGCCTAGGATGTCAATGTTTATTCTTGCCATCTCATTTTTTACCACATCCAGCTTTCCAAGGTTCATGGTTCTTACATTCCAGGTTCCTATGCAATACTTTTCTTTACAGCATTGGACTTTCCTTTCACTTCCAGGCATATCAGCAACTGAACGTCCTTTCGGCTTTGGCCCAGCCGCTTCATCAGCTCTGGATCTACTTGTACTTGTCCTCCGCTCTTCCCCAGTAGCATGTTGGACGCCTTCCGACCTGAGGGGCTCATCTTCCAGCGTCATATCTTTTATATGCCTGTTGTCTTTGTCCATGGAGTTTTCTTGGCAGGGATACTGGAGTGGGTTGCCAGTTCCTCCTCCAGGTGGATCACGTTTGGTCCAAACTCTCCACTATGACCTGTCCTTCTTGACCTGTCCATAGCTTCCCTGAGTAATTCAAGCCCCTTCGCCACGACAAGGCAGTGATCCATGAAGGGGGCCCCAAGGTTAATAGTCACCTAACTGTAAAAGCTTTTAAGTTTTCAGTTCGCCTATACAGGAGCTGGTTTGGTTCATACCTAAATTAATTGACAAAATGTGACACATGCATGCCCTCTTCTATTTACCTATGATTGATGCTTTGCAATTGATTGATAACGAATGGAAGGCTAATTTAAATTTCCATTCCAAATAAGGAGCAAGCTTAGGAACTGATTATTTATATGGGCCCAAATGCTGTATTAATTAGTAGTCTGAAGGAGCTTGGATCCAGAAGCTGTTTGGCAAAAAAATTAGTAGCAGAAAACTGGCTTCAGAGGTTTGCACCATCACCTGATGCCTGGTTAATCAAAATTTCGGAAGGCTTGGAATCAATTATTTTTGTGTGTAGTTTGTGCTTTATGTTAGGAAACTGTAAAATTACTTGATTTATGGAAGGAATTATGGTGGGGTTTTTTTTTTTTTTTTTACAAATACTATGGGAATACTGATAGGATGTAGAGAGTGTTATATATGAAACCTGATTATTAATAAGAGACACTGTATCATAAAGTTATTATTTAAGCCTTCTGTCTATACACCTGTATGAATGCACCTGACATACAATCTTTGGAATTTTATTTTATTTTATTTAAAATAAAAAGAGTCTATCTCATAGTTTTCCTCTGTTGGCAGAATGCACTTTGATACTATGGAGGTTTCCACAGAACAGGGAGAGATGTGATTCTCACCGATTTCTGCTTCTTATAGAATATGCAATATGCACACAAGCCTCCAATTTCCACATGCAATCTGACGCTCAGTTCCAGGGAACTTTAGATGTTGAGACATGGCTACGTTCCAGAGTTTGGCACAGAGACAGGAAGGGGAAGAGCAGGTGTCGGCAAGCCCACGGAGAGCGTCTATATGCGCATGTCTATGATGCCAGAAATCGTGTCTGCGCATGCCCAGACGCCGAAAATCGCGCCTGTGCAGAAGCGTTTTTCAGCGTCTGGACATGCGCAGGCGTGATTTCTGGCATCGTGCTGCGCATGTCTGGCGCCACGGGCATGTGCAGATGCGATTTCTGGTGCCGTTCAGCAAGGCTGTGCTGCTTTAGCGCGGCACGCTTGCCAAGCAGGTGGCTCAGTTGGCGGGCGGCTCATGGGCTGGTAAAACGGCCTTTGTGGGCCGCATACGGCCCACGGGCCGGAGGTTGCTGACCTCTGGGGAAGAAAGTAGGTCTCCACAAGGAACAGGGACCTGGCTGGGCTTCAAATCAAACAATGGGAGGTGGAATGGGCCAGCTGAGAGTTTAATACCATTCCTTATTCTGTGAGGCTGTGGTATGTGGGGTTTATGGAAGTGGATAGAGATCTCCTCAGTGCATGACTGAAAGAAATCGGAGGGTAGAAGACAAGGATAGGTAGGAGGGAGGTGTCCACAATAAATGTTCATGGGTTTATAGAAGAGAATATTTGCTGGGGTCTGTTTGCTTTGCTGAAATGACGTGTATTTTCATCCAGTTTTTTAGAACGCTAAAGACTTACTTTTCCGGGAGAGGTCTCGATCTCAGGAAGTTTCCAGATACTTTCTCAAAGAACAATGACAAACCAAAGCCAGTAGCTTTCAACTTGGATCCTCTTGATTCTGCATTTGCAGATTACGAAGAAAAGAAAAACTCTTTTATAACTTATCTCAAAGGCTAAAGGATATTGATCAAGGTAAATGAGAAAAACCAGGTTCCTCTGATCCTTCAACCCCACAATAGGCATTGAACTTGATTAAATTCCTCATTTGAATTTAGGTAATTACTAAATCTGCAGGCTAGATCAATTTACATGCATGATTAATTTAAAATAAGTTGGAAGGGACCCTAAGGATAATCTAATCCAACCCCCTGTAATGCAGGCATATGCCATTGTCCCATACAGGGATCGAACCTGCAACCTTGGCATTATCAAGCACCACACTCTAACTAACTGAGCTATCCAGGCTGGCACAAAAGAGTCGATTTGCAAATAAAGAAGATTAAATTGTGATTTTACTGACTACTTTTGCACAAGTAGTTTTGTACTACTGCTGTGTGACATTATTAGTTGTGGGTGAACCTCTCCCCCTTGTTTGGTTTGAAATGAGCTCTTAAAACTAAATTCGCCTAGAAGACCCAGATTCACCTAGAAGACATTAGCTGGTTGTCCTGTATCAGGGGTGGCCAACTCCCAAGAGACTGCGATCCACTCAGAGTTAAAAACTGGCAGTGATCTACCCCCTTTTTTGGGGTTCAGGTCAGGGTTGGGGGAAAGCCATGCTTTTTTTTTTTTTACACATGCAAGGCAAAAATGTTGAGCTTCTTTGGGGGGAGCCAGGGAACTACCAATCATCTACCACAGATGCCCAGTGATCTACTGGTAGATCACGATCTACCTGTTGGATGTGCCTATCCTATATAATATATGTTTAAAACCTAGCAAATCTGAAGCAGCCCTACTGAATTCCTAATTGTGTCGTGGGAAGCATGATGCCGAGTTTATAGTTGTCATCACTGCCCACTGCCCACTAGGGACAGGGGCGACATGGTGGTGATGTCATGTGTGCACCAGTATCCCCAAAATGCATCTGTACCCTGCACTGAATGCACATTATCAGGAACTATTTACATGCCTTAAGTGCCTGATGCCTACTTCCAAGACATATTCAATTACTTCTATTTCTCTTTGCTTTGTCCTTAAGATGAGAAAGGTATGGTCAAAAAAGATAATTAGTAATAATAATTATAATTAGTCATAATAACAATATCCAAAGAGTCTGCCCTAAATACTGGAGGATGAATGGAAGTAAATTCTACTGTTAGCCAAGTATGTACAGTATTCTAAAGTGGCAGGAATGTTTGCAGCAGAGAACCCAGGAGGTAAATAGGCAGAAACCTGTCAGTCGTCCAGCAATATATTTTATACTAATCAGCATATATTTGAGCTTCTGGCTCACTTGAGAAACATAAAAGATCCTGGAGGATGGAGTGAGTGGATGGGAAAGAAAAGCAAAAAAATAAAAATGTATTGATAAAATGTAGAACTGAGTCCTTTTACTCTGCTTTGATGGTATTGCTTTTCCTCTTATTTTTACAGGTGTCTCTTTTTAGAAATACCGGTAGTTTATTTCGTTCAGCCCCCCTCCCAAAATTATTTGAAGGCACAACTGCAAAATATGGAGAAGTGCAAGAAAGTTGAGAAAAGAAGGAAGGGGAAAGACAAGAAAAAAGAAGTGGTAAAAAAGAAGAAAAGGACTCCCGGTTGTTTCAAAGCATCTATGAAATCTAATAATTGTTAATTAATTGACAAGGCACTATTTCCCCCAAATTTTGCTTATTGTTTTCATTTGCTTGACTCTAAATAAAGCAGAAATTCTGATTATACCCACCAAAGACCTGTGACTTGAATACTGTATAAATAAATTGCACCTCAAATACAGTAAATTGCTACGTGAATGGATGTTTTTAAACAGATATCACCTGTTTCATAATAAGTTGCAGTTGAGATGCCTTTTGAATATAAATCAAAACATTTCTGGTCAAATTGTTGTTTTACAATTCCATAAAAGTTTGTGTGTGGTAACAAAACTCTTAACATGAGAGCAAGGGTGCAATCTTTAATAAAATATTGGGGGGAGGGTCATGATCACATGACCATAGCTGTCAACTTTTCCCTTTTCTTGTGAGGAATCCTATTCGGAATAAGGGAATTTCCCTTTAAAAAGGGAAAAGTTGACAGCTATGCACATGACACCATGCATGCACACCATTTTGAATGGCAGTGCCCATCAACTTGGGGGGGGGCAGTCCCCTCAAATATTTTATGGGTGGTGTGAAGCCCCCTCAACCCCTAGAAGTTGACTCCTCTGCATGGGAGAAGCTTCCTGTCTATTTTTTTGCCTTCACTCCAGACGCTTCAAGGGCTTGGGCCGTGCAAAAGGTAGCCATTTCTAATATGGTTGTTGCCAGTTCTATTTTTCTAGAAAAGAGGGGTGCTGGAACTCACCAAAAACCCTTGTTCTCTTAGAATGGTCATGGCCCCCACTAGGCTCCTGTGAGTCCCCCCCCAAGGACAAGACCCCAATACAACTCCTAGGTACACCTCTGTGCTTGGTTGTACTGTACGATTTTTATTGAATTTTCTGTTTTACATTTTAGAACATTCATTTAAGCAACCTTAAATAATAATAATAGTAATTATTATTATTATTAAATAATACCCGCCCTTCTGGCTGGGTTTCCCCAGCTACTCTCCTTCTGTTTCCATGGTTCATTTTACATAACATAAATCACTGCATATTTTTTATATAAACGAAACCACGGCGTGTGACATTTCTGCCCAGGTCAGCTCATTTCTGCCCAGGGGAAAAAGGTAGCCATTCTCTTCCAAACACCAAGCCTCAGTAATATAAACGTTGATCACGGTATGCCACTGACGTTCCTATCCTCCCAGGGCAGAGAAAAGACCCCCTTTTCTCTCTTTCTAGCGCAAGTTTACAGAACTGCGAGCAACGGGGGGCCTTCACGTGCAGTAGTGGCGCATGCGCAGACAGTCGCCGGCGTCCTTCCTTGTTTCTGCCCGGACTATTATAAGTGCCGGACCGTTTGGTCCCTCGCATTAATAACTCCCCCAGCCTACTCAAGGCTTTCTGGATTGTTGCTTCCCCCGACCCCGCTGCAAAAATGTCGGGGTTCAGCCCCGAACTTATCGAGTACCTGGAAGGGAAAATCTCCTTCGAGGAGTTTGAGAGGCGCAGGGAAGAGCGCAAAAGCCGAGAAAGGAAGGTGAGATTCCCCCCCCCCCCCGCCGCCGCCATCTGCAGCTGAGGAGAAAGAAAGGGATGCATTACTTTCATGGCGCTCTCTTCTCGTGTTTTGGTTGGGGTTGTTTTCTTTTTTGTTTTTTTGGCGGGGTGGGTTCCTCGCTTCTATCCCCGAGTCCCCTCCCTCAACATTTTCAGCTATCGTGGGAACTTTTAAAGTTGCTCAAGGCAGACAGTCGTTTGCAAGGAAGCCTTGCAATAAAACCCCGCGAAACCACCGTCCCGCAAAAAACGGGTGTGGGGGGGGGGAGGGAGATGATTATGATTATGATGCTTTTTGGCAAATTTATTTATTTGTGGGTTTTTCAAATTAAAATTTTGTTAGCACATATCAACATAAAATATAGAAACAAGATTCCACATAATTTCCTGGACTTCCCTCTTCCGCTTTGTGGGTCCTATTGTTACTCCTTTCCTCCTGCATCCTTTATAATGATCCAAATCTTTTGCATCTTCCTTATGTCCAAAATTCACCATTAAAACGCTGTGTTATTCCAGTCCCGCAAACGGATTTTGGCTGTTTAAAATGGTTTTTTTAAGATAGATTATAAATTTTCTCCATTCCTTATAAAAATAGAAAGGGAGATGATAGTGGGGGTACGCACTTGTAAACACCAGGGTAGAGCTGGCCTCCAGTTCGGCCTCTTAAGCATGTCTGCCTCTGAAGCGAGTTTCACCAAGTCTGGTAGGGCTTCCTGCCTGGCCAGTACTGTTCTCTAAGAATTCTAAGGTCTCCAAATATTGAATGAATGTTCATAAATGTACAAGGCAAACACAAACATAGGTCTATAAGTCACTCGTCTGAAATAGTAAGGGAGAACAATCCTGAAGCCTTTTTTTACTCTCCCAAATGGACCTCAAATATTTCTCTGCAAGGAGGAAGGAAATGGGAAAGCTCCCCCCCCCATGGTCTTTGGACTGTAGGGGGCTTACACCTCCCTTTTCAAATACTGTCTGGCAAGTATCTTGTTAAGCTAAGCAAAACAATCAATAGGCGCAAGAGATTCAGGAACTAAAGTCTTCTTTTATTCCTTGGTGATAACTCGTAGCCGAGTAAGATGGTCTCCCATGAACACGGTTTTAACAATGAGTCTGTAAGTGACTGTGGAGGCCAATTCTGGATCCACATGTCCTTCCACGGGGGGGGGGGGGGACATAGGTTTCTGGGCGGGAGTTGATCATGTGAGGGTTTGCCAAACATGCCTTCCTCTTAGCTCATTTCTCCCTTTCATCCTGAGTTTGAGTGTCTTCAAAACCCTTGACACCTTTGGTAAAGGCTGTTCTCCAGTTGTTGGTGTTTATACTACATTTTTTTTAGATTTGCCTTGAGAGAGTCTTTAAACCTCTTTTGTCAACTACCATTACAATTTCCATTTTTAAGTTCGGAACACAGCAGTTGCTTTGGAAGACGATAATCAGGCAATTTTGTGAAGTGTCTAAGGATTCTTCACACTCACAGAACACAGTGTTTCTGTAAGAAGCCAAGGTTTTTCAGGGGACAGAATGATAGCTAATCCAAGTTAAAACAAGTGTATTTTTTGCAGTGTGCCTGAAATGCATTGTATCCATCATAATTTTTTAAATTATCTGCATTACAGATACAAAGTTGCATGCTTGTACTTTGGGATAATGACTCCTGTTTTTATACTGGCAATTACAGAGTGGTTTTCAAATCCCACTTCATCTGCTAGGAACACACATTGAAAGGATTAGAAAAATACACTCACTCACAGCTCTGATTACATTTAGTGACTTGATCACAACCACCTGCTTTTTGCCCAGCTACCCACCCAAATTGGGTGATTTAATTTGAAGTACCTTATTTATCTGACTGTAAGAAAAGTGATACATAGCTGTTGGGTCCTGGCTTTTTAGGATAATATAACTGAATAGTAGGGAAACCTTGAAAAAAGGCTCTGTTTATGATACTCTGTATTAAGTGCAATACACGGGATAATGGACTCTGTTGATTTGTTTGTTGCAACTGAGTCTAGCAGAAAATGAGCCTCCAGTTTTTCCCAGCGCAAGTGGCCAATGTAGTTTTAATTTTTAAAGTAGATAAAAAATGGTAGTTGAACTGGTCTGCTTTGGTGTGTTTGTGTGTGGGTGTGTGAAAAGTAACTAGATATTCCCCATGTTGTTGTTCAGTCGTTCAGTCGTGTCCGACTCTTCGTGACCCCATGGACCAGAGCACGCCAGGCACACCGATATTCCCCATACAGATATACATATGAATAGCAATCCAGAAGCAAATATAGTATTCTAGGATCAAAAACTTTTGGTTAAGAGGGGAGATAAGATGCTTACCAATTTATGCTTGTATCAAAGATAATGGACTGTATCTCAAGCATATGGGTTTTGTCTTGGAAACAGAAATTTATGTGGCAAGTGTAATTTTTTCTCTCTCACATAGATTGAGGCAACTAGCTAGACTAGTGTACACAGTGCTTTTTTCTAAAAAAAAAGTTTAGGCGTACTCATTTTCCTTCTCATATTGAAATACTGCCCCTCAATGAGGCCAAACTTGGATTCACAAAATGTTTAGGGGTATGTGTACCCCTGTGTCCCCCCAGAAAAAAGCACTGAGTGTACAAGTTTTTTATGATATACAATGGAGTAGAATAATGTGTGTTTAAAAATTTGTAGGGCTACATTTATACAACGGTCACAAAGACTAGTGATAGGTAAGCTTATATGATTTATTCTGGGGAGCAAAAAAATCCCAGCAACTATACATTGAAAGAGGTGGAAAAGGGAAATGTGTACCCATATATATTTCCTGGAAGTAGTTCACTACAAATTTTTGTTCACAATTTTAATGGAACAATTTATTCCAGCGTGTGCAATGTACACCTTTGTTAAATGAGTTTCAGTTTAATTTTGAATAACAGTCCCTGATTCAATTGTACAACAGCAAATCAAAGTCTAATTGCCAAAAATCAGCCCCATTGCCTATGCAGGTAAATTGTTTTGGAACTGCATTCCATATTGACAGTGATGTTATAAAGTTCATATTTTCTCTTCATCACATTTTGCCGATCTTTACAGGATGGAGAAAATGCACTTACTGAAGAAAATGTAGAAGATCCTGACGCTCCTTCTACATCTGCACAAGGACCATCTGTTGGACCTCAGGGTCACAATGAAGCAGAAGGTACGTGTTAAACGAAATGTTTAACTGCAAGGATTTAAAGATGCCATACCTGCTCAGTGGTAGCTTTCAGGTGTAATATTAAGCATTGCTAAGCAAATTAGTGTGTGTGCAAGCTCTAGGCAAGCAGGAAAACAAACCAAGGAGCAGCTTGCTTAGACTAATGTACCAGCCAGTGCTTATGGTTTATTTATCTCCAAGCAAATCATGATCCAAAGTCAAGGTTTGTTCTTGGCTTCCCTATAATGATTTGTGGAAGAGAAACAATGTTTGCTGGTACATGCTTTGTATACAAAAGGACCTCGGTTCAATATCTGCTGTTCAGTGTGTAGTAATAATACTTCTATGTGAACCCTTAACCAACAGCGCTACAGCATTTGATGCTTCCATACTATTCACTGATTTTCTTATAAGACTGGAGTGGGCGTAGGTCTTCTTAGGCTTGCTTTCAGATGCCAAGTTGTCTTCAGCCACTGGTGCAGAAGGCATTACTTGTTATTGACTATAGCCAAAAGTGAGCCCTAGAACCAGATTGTTTGGAGATTGAATCGCAAAAGATCCTGTTACCGTACTTTTCCGTGTTTAACACGCCCCCATATATAAGACACCCCCTATTTTGGGGGGCTAAAAATTAAGAAAATGGGGAGAGATTACCCAGAGTTGTTGAGTGTTTTTGGGTTTTTTTGCAGAAGATTGCAGAGAGTATGCATTGCAACAGCTTCCTAATGCCTGTCACCTCACTGGCAGAAGCAGCCTATTGCCTGCCCCTTGCCGCAGACACCAATAACACGCTCCACGTCCCCCCTAGCACTACCCTTGTATAAGACGATCCCCTATTTTAAACAAAATTTTCCAGTAAAAAAAACCCTAGTCTTATACACGGAAAAGTACGGTATGTTTCATGAAATAAATACTGTTTCTAGTAATTGGCTTCTCCATTATTTTTACAGACTTAGAAAATAAATCAGTGGACCCACTGATCCCACTGTAATTATTGAAAAGGTCTTAATGGCTTAGGCTGTATACAAATTATATATTTCAAGCAAAGGGAGTAACTTCTTCCCAACTACTACCCATATTCCTAGTCCTGGTGTAGTAGTTTAAGACCTACACCAATGCAACGTAGCAATTTCCGCAAATACAGGCACTTCAAATAACTCCCGTGAGTCTGGAATTGATGGCAGTAGATTGTAGGAAGTGTCAGTTGCAACTTTAAAAACAACAACAAGAAGAAAATGTTCTTAAATGGGGAAAGATTGCTGGGAGGAGGAGGAGGAGGAGGTAATATTGCACTATTTCTCCTTGGAGAACATTGTAACCCTTTCTCTCTCCCAACCAGAAGAGACATCGGATGGAGTCAGTAAATCTGTCCATCGAGTTTTTGCTTCTATGATGGGAGAGAATGAAGAGGAAGAAGATGAGGAAGAAGAGGATGAAGACGAAGAGATCTCTGAACAGCCTACAGCAGGAGATGTTTTTGCCTTGGAGATGGTGCTTAACAGAGAGACGAAGAAAATGATGAAGGCAAGTGTTTTAAGACTGAAGAACCTCCAGGGGATCTTGGTATTGCTGAAATGCAGTGGAGAAAGTTACACTTTGAAAGAGATACTCCAATTCAGCGAGAAGTGTCTGCAAGCGATGGAAGGGGGCTTCTCACACAACTGTTGTATATAGATTTGTCTTACTGGACATGTATTCTGATAGCCATTTCAGCTCCATTGAATTCGTTGCGTATTCTGAGGGGAATTCTCATTTTTTTCTGAAGTTACTAATTGTTGCGAATGGCTCAGGTGTGGTCAGGCCACAGTATCTAATATTAATTTCCCAATGGAGATTTTATCATATAACATCTCCCCTGAGCATGATATGTTCACGTTTTAAGAACTGAATGCTGACTGCAGGAGTCTGATTAAGGTGGGGCTGATGGCGGGGAGAATTGCCCTAAATTTTTGTTTCATTTTCTGAGTAATTTATGGCCTCAGACCAAAATACTAGAATTTAATCAATTTAAGGGATACTCTTGGTTGATGCACCATTCTTATTAGGAAAAGAATAACGTACATACCATTGCAAGTTGCAACATAATGCAAGTTGAACTCTAGTGTCTAGTCACCTTATTGAAATAAACAGCTGTTAATCTTTTTACTAGGAAAAACGTCCCCGCAGTAAATTGCCCCGTGCCCTTAGAGGCCTCATGGGTGAAGCGAACATCAGGTTTGCTCGTGGCGAGCATGAAGAAGCCATTCTGATGTGCATGGAAATCATAAGACAAGGTATTGTTTGGTGTGTGTGTGTGTTGAGTGATGTTTTTGAACTGGTGACAACTTGAAAAGACCAATGAAATAAATTTAATACAGAAAGTGCAATGTATATGAGTGTTGTACTATAAAATAAACATTGGCAGTAGATACTATGTTTGAACATCTTTCTTTGTTTAGCATGTATTGTATTGGCTTACCTAATTACAGTGGTACCTCGATTTAAGAGCAGCCCTGTTTACAAACGATTTGGTTTACGGACTCCGCAAAACTGGAAGTAGTGTCCTGGTTTGCGATCTTTACCTCAGTCTGAGAACGGAATCCGAACAGGGGAAGGGCACCGGCGGTGGAAGGCCTTATTAGGGAAAGAACAGTTTCGGTTTAAGAATGGACTTCCAGAACAGATTAAGTTTGTAAACCAAGGTACCACTATATATTGGTTAGGATCGAAGGAGATTGTAAGTACCATGCTGTGAGCACCTGCAGATAATCTAGGACTTTTCAATTTTATTTTCTGTCTATAGCTTCCTATATTTAATTGGATACCTTTCCCAGAGATTACCTTAAGAAGAAACTGAGTTTAAAACCTCTGGTTGGTTTGTGTGCATGTTTTTTTTTTGGGGGGGGGGGGTTCTGCACAACATTACAAATTTTTAAATTGACTTTACACAAGATTTCTTCTTATGTATGTTCTTTAGTCATATATTGTAATGTAGGATAAGAAACAGGAACTGGCTTAGGTTGTCTTGCCATATTATAATGCACCAGTCTGTAGGCCCATCTGTGAACTACTTATTATTAAAAACATTGTTATCTGACCTTTCAGCCATATGGTCTTCAGGTAGCTAACAACACTTATTTGAAACAATATCACAATCTAAACAAAATCTGAAGAGACCGATAACTTTAAAACATTTCAAATGGGAGCACTAAACAGCAAATTAAAATGTTGCTCTGAGATAAGGTAAACAAAATATTTTCATCTGGTGTAAAAAAAAGAGATAATAATGTAAGCAAACAGGTTTGGGAAATCGTCATCACCGGTAATTAACCACTTCCTCCCAAGGCTGGCCATCCAGAAGAGGAAAGGCTGCAAAACAGCACCTGAGTGTAACAGCACTTAACTCCTCAGGGCCTCAGGTGATGGTCTTAACAATTTGGCAGGTAAGACCTTCAGATAAGACCTTCAGATACTTTCTGAGTCTCACACCTTGGCTTACAGTTCAAAACCAGCACTTTGAATCGCATTCAGAAACAAACTAGTAGACAAGGAATGTTTGAGCAGTGGCAGAATATGCTCAGTCCTGGTTGTATGTGCTGATGTTATACAGAGAGATGAGTTTCTTTAAAATGCTAACACGTTTCTGTTTTTGATCTGAGCAGCGCCTCTTGCTTATGAACCATTCTCAACCCTCGCCATGATCTATGAAGACCAAGGAGACATGGAGAAATCATTGCAGTTTGAATTGATTGCCGCTCACTTAAACCCCAGTGACACTGAAGAGTGGGTTAGGCTAGCTGAAATGTCTCTTGAGCAGGACAATATTAAACAGGCTATCTTCTGCTATGGAAAAGGTAAAGTAATGGATTTTTAAGAAATAGAACATCCTTTAGTTGCATTTTCTTTTCTGCTATCTATTGATTGCTTTGCATCACTTACAACAGCAAGTTTATTAGCTGTTAGAATTTGGTTGTTGGCAGCGTTGTTGAACCTACTTTCACTGGCAGACTTTGGGTGATTCTCCCAATCCCTCTCGAATCAGATTTTGGGTTGTGTGTGTGTGTGTGTGTGTGTGTGTGAAATACTGCGAGAAAGTTTATTATAGTGATGCAAAGAGATGCAATATTACATGTGTGAGAAAGAAAAACCACCTGCCATAAATTGCACTGGAGCCTAAGAATGTATTTTGCTGGATCAGACAAATCTGTCTGCCAAACCTAGAATTCTGTTTCCAGTGGAGACAAGTCCAGGTACCTTTGTGAGCTCACAGCATTTGAGACACAGAGGTATAGTGCTTCTGAAAATTGGTGTTTCCATTTAGTATATAATGAGAACAGTTTCTTTGGGCTGTAAAAATCTGATTTTGTGCCTGTTTGTCTTGGCAGAGTTTGTTGTTGTTATTATTATTATTATTACTACTACTACTACTACTACTACTACTACGACTACTACTATTGTTTTGTTGGTTTTGGTGTTATCATTATTATAGCTTTATTGAATATAATGATGCCTCTTCTTATTTTTATAGCTCTGAAGTATGACCCTACCAATGTGCGTTACTTGTGGGAGCGATCGAGTCTCTATGAGCAGCTGGGAGAACATAAACTGGCGATGGATGGCTACAGACGCATTTTGAATCTTCTAACTCCTTTCGATGGGGATCGCTTTATGCATCTGGCTAGGGATATGGCAAAGTAAGCATTTAGTCAAACATTTTACAGCGTGCCGAGGCGAAATGTTGTATTGCTGCTGCTGTCCCAAGATTGTGTGTGCTCCTTGAGGCAAACAAAGGTGACCCCAGTTTTTGGTATTGAGTCACACCAGGAAGGCAGGAAAGAGGTAAAGGAAGAAAATAGCATTTGATAATGTATAAATGACAAGAGGGTGCAAGGGTGTTAGAGCAGAATGATTCTCTTTATTATTTACATGTCAAGATTTATCTCACAATGGAACCCAAGGAACACATTAGATTCCCAGGTTGTCTCCCAGCCGGGCACTGACCAGAGTTGGGCCGGCTTAGCTGACTGGACCATGTGTCCTGGTCCTTTGGCGTGGGGAGTTTTATAGAAATGAGCTTTAAGAGAGATGGCTTTATACAGAAGGCCAATCCCACACAAAAAGAAATGGATATTGCTGAAGTCATAACAATTAGATGGAAATTTGCAGAAATTGGTGAAATGTTAGGGACACAAACGGTAAAGATGGACACATTTTAACATCACTTCCATATACTTTGCACGAACACGATAGGCGTTTTGGACTGGGGGGCATTTTGCTTTACTGCTTGCCTAGAAAATTCTCTAATGGCTTTATATGTTTTATTTTTATTTTTAAAAACAAATTATAACTATATTACCTTACTGCCGTTTCCCATAGGAGCTATTACGAGGCCAATGACATCACTGCTGCTATTGAGATAATGGAAGAAGCCTTTGGCAAACACCAGAACCTTGTATCCATGGAAGATGTCAATATAGCTGCCGAGCTGTATATCTCTAACAAACAGTATGACAGAGCCTTAGCCGTAAGCACGTTAAATTAATTTCCTGTAAGGGCTAGCTGTGTCAGGCACATTGGAAGGGGGGGGGAATTATATCCTTGCATTTATACCCCCCCCCTTTCTTGTGTCATGGGGTCCAAGGCACCTGGGCCTCCCAGGTGGCCAGTCATCCAGGTACTGGCCAGACGCATACGTGCATGGCTCCAGAAAATTGTTGGCCTTGCATTCCTCCAGACCATACCCCACTTTTTTTAGGGTCTTGGATCACATTCACACCATACCTTTCAAGCACTATTATACAATAGTCATGGATAATCCGGAGTACTATAATTTGTTAAGCATGCTGGGAATTGTAGTTCTGTGAGGTCAGCGCCCATAACAAACTACAGTTCCCAGGATTCTCCATGATGGTTGAAGCAGTATAATAGTGCTTTATGCATATGATGTGTATGTACCTGACGCTCACCGGGTAGCAAGCAATACGTTAAACAATTAATGCAATGTGTCCAAAATAAAACCCATTTACTATTGTAACCTCCTGTACTGCCTTAACTCCTGACCATTAAAAAGAGGCTGAACAAAAAGTGGTTGCGAAGCTTCCAGAATTTTCTTCAGCTTTCGTAATTACGCAGATGGAGGAGTTGTACAATAGTCAAGAGGGGCGCTTGACTTTGTGCCCTTGCTGGTGTTGGGAGAAAAATTTTTAAAGGGTTGCTAGACTGGAGGTATCCCTCCCAGAAACCCCGAAGGAAAAGAGGCAGGCTCCAAGTGAAAAGATAGGCCTTTATTGAAATGCTAATGCACTCTGGGGAAGCCTGCAGAGGAAGGCTGCAGAGAACACATCCGAAGCAATGTTTCTTAAACACTTCCAGATTGCACACATGATTTCTGTTCACCAACCTTA